>NC_042520.1:18700381-19008833 GCF_900963305.1 Echeneis naucrates | reverse complement strand
CAGGGCAGCATCAAAGCTCTCTCTGCTATTCAAGTTCAACAGCAATGCAAGCGCTGAAAATCATTTGACGATATCTTTATATTTGTATATATATTTTTATATAATGTACTGGTCTGTAATGTACGGTAAACTTTCAGTGTACAGCCACATTGAAATATCTCAGTAGGATTGAAATATTGAATAGTTTACTATATATTTAGTTATCACATACAAGTGAATACGTATATTAACAACCTAAGTGAAATCTCATCATATCATCCTGAGGGACACATTTTGACTTTATCTAGTAGTTTGTTTTATTTCCAAATGCTTCCAGAACTAACAGCAGTAACATTAGCATCAGAAGTACTTTTGTGCATGTGTGTGATGTAATTTAGCTGTAAATGTTACCATGATAAAATTACTATAAAGTTAAAAAGGGATACTCAGGAAATGTGGCCCAATAGCCAATATTTGAGAAATAATACAAAAATGAAGACACTACTAATGACTGACTACCCCATGAGCTAAATGTCTGACAAGTTGACTGACTGATGGATCAAGTTCCCATTTTTCATCCCTAACAGTGTATCTGCTCTGTCCTGAAGTTTGAAAAAAAGAGTCGTCCATGATGCCTGAGGAGCCTAAATGTCTAACTATGCCAATTCTGCAACTTCCCTGTGGCAAGAATGGGGGTAAGCAGAGGAAAGGAAGGAAAGATAAGAGGTGCCACTAAGAGAACAGTGTAGGAAGAGGAGGAAGAGGGGGTGGTGCAAAAAAGAAAGGAAGACGACAGTGAATGAGGCAACGCAAGATGAGATGGACTGGGATAAGATAGATGAATTGGACAAATGAGTGAAGGCAAGAGGTGAGATGGAGCAAACACAGAGATGCAGGACAGCATGAAAGAGAGAACAGAAAAAAATACAGAAAGACATGTACATGCTAACAAGGAATAGATTATGTCTGTGATCAGTACATTGAAAATGTTATCATTTGTACAATATTTTTTGTTTTGACATTCCATTTCATTGACAATGTTAATAATAGACTATTATTAATTTTCAAATATTATTGTCTCCCTGACTATGTTTTACAAACTGGTCTCCTTCAAAAAAGATAAAAGTCTTCCATTAGTACTCTGCCATTTTTATTATTAACTTTATTAGCCGTGCTGCTTCAAACTACTGCAATTCAATTGAGCTGAAATGCAGTTTTTAAAAATGATACCCTGTCCCTAAAGAAAACAAAACAAAGTCTTATGGTGCTTAAACTGTTTCCTCCAATGATTTGTATTCGAATTACTCATGTCCAAACCATTTCTCTTTTAATATCCTAAAAGACTGAAGTTAAACGGAGAAATGGGATACTGTCAGTGTCTTTAAAACTTCAAGCTATCGCTTTAAGACTGAGTAGCAGATGCATCCACTCTAGATTTAAGTGCTCAAATGTCTGGCAAGGGGGCTAGTATAGAGTAATAATCACTCCCTTACATACACACACACACACACATATACACACAAACACATTCACTCTCAGACCCTGCTGGGTAGAGGAAAGCTGAAGACGATGATGTCATGACATAAACAATAGCTCATTCAACTTGGCGCTAGTGGTCAGGAAGCAAGACCATGCTTAAAGGACAACATCTGTAGCCGGGGGGCTTATAACACATACAGAGCTGAAGACGAAACACCAGTAGAGTCTGAGAACAAATGCCACCAATTATCTGAAAAGATTGTGTTGGAGGTCTGATCTATTTGACATTCCAGGAGGTTTGTAACTGTAGAAACTGTGCAGTCGGGGGGTGCAAGCCACAGGGCCTGAATACAGGCCAGCAAGGCAGACCTATGGCTGTAGTTCAGATTACAGTGTTTTCCAGATGGTTCCTATTACTACATCCACCTTCAGTGGCTCTGCACTATCTTCTTTAGCCCCCTATATTGCTATTAAGGTAATTAAATGTTGGAAAGTTGTGTCAGCTGTTGCTTTCGTCTCACAATTCTTTGCAGTCTGTCTAAATGGTGAATGGCGCAAGCGAGTGATTATACTGTAAAAATCTCAGCATTGTCATAAAAATAAATATTGATCTGAAATAAAGTGGACAATACGCCTGCTGTTCAGGTTATTCCGAAAGGCACCCTGCATCTCATTTCCTCATAGCTGTATACATTTGAAGTGTTCGCCTCCTCCATGAATACACCACAGTAGTCCTTAAAATTCTATTTCTAGTGAAAGCAGGCCAACATTTATGCATAAACCTTTTGTAATGCACCACCACTATGGCTATCAACCTCTACTTGTGCAAAAATGCTCTCAATAAAATGGTTGAAGAAAGCAACAATCTGCTGATCTGCTTCATGAACTCTCTGTATGGGTTTACCAAGCTCTCTGGACTACAGGGAAGGAGCTATTTCATTTCAAATGCAACAGTCCAGCTTAAACTGTCACATCGAAAATACAAATCTACAAGTTCACTTGTTGCTGTTTAAGTCTTTCGTGCAAATGTAGTTCATGTTATATAAACCATTATACCATGTGCAATGACTGTTATCTTTTCCAAACTTATGAGGGACTTTTAGCTGAGTAAAACAAGCACTGATTTTACCGGTGCATCAATTTTCTTTTTTTTTTTTTGTCTGCATTTGTCCTCATAGTTTAACACCACAAGGTGTATCGAGTTTTTTGAGATTAATGCACTTTTAGTCTTGCAGCTAAATATATTATTATTTCAGATCATGTGTGTGACCATCAACAGCCCTCCCTGGAAGCTAGTTTGTGATCTTTATTGAGTGCAGTGACCTTTGTGTGGTAGGGAGGGCAGTGCTACACCTCAGTGAATACAGGGGGGGAATAAAGGACAGAGAAGATGCAGAAGGATGGAAAGGGGAAGGGAAGCAGGTGGTGCTGGTAGGAACTGGTGGAGTGAAGGATGCTGTGCTTTTCCTGTTACCTCACTCAGGATTATGAGAGTCCAGAGGATTTCTGTGTAGATCTCTGGAGAGATGGAGTCCAGATAATTGAAGGTGTCCAGACGGAGGAACCAAGTAAAAAATAGGGTACATAGTGATAGGCTGAGAGAACAGCTCTGCCCATTTTAGGCAGGATTAATCAATTCCTCATGATGTGACCCAACACGAGCTGGCAAGTGAAACCACACATGCATGTGAGCATTCCCTAAATATGAGTCCAGAGGGCCCAGAGATGGGTCAGGGGGCCAGGCTCCCCAGGCCCGCCACCCTGAGTGTGGGAGCACAAGAGGTGCCAAACCCAGAGAGTCACCATAGCCACACGGCATGCAGCAGCCCCCAGAGATCCATGGGGGCAACAGCCAGAACCACTGAACCACCCAAGCCAGCACATGTAGGACAGCAAGGCCCCCTAACCCCCATCCACCACCACACACCCCAAACCCAACGCCCCACCCACTGGAGGCACCCCATGGCCAGAAAGACTCACCTGGGGGCCTAAGCAAAGCCTCTGCGGGTGGACACTGGCAAAATGCTCATCAGGGGGAAGAGATGTAGGGGTGGGGACATCCATTTCATCTTGATTGAGTAGACAATCACTAGACAGCATTACCCTAACAGCTGAGTTTGCATACATTGACCAATCAGATGAAACATGATCCCCCAGCTCGGCCCCTTTCCAAGGCTCACAGCTGGCTCTCACCAGGTTTCCGCCACCTGCTGGTTGGTCACATTATATTTCATTGCTTACGCTTAATAATAAGCAGAACATCCCTATTAGCTGTCTGCAACAGGACACACACACACGTCCGTCATCAGTGATCTAAACATTTACCCACATTTAGAATAACTATAGCAAATATGTTACTATAGTTTAAAAACATATTAATATATGTCATGCTTATTCTACACTTACTCTGGGTAAAGGATGTGGCAAAAATGATCTAATTTACATTGTGAAACTGGGCAGTTGAATTAACATCAGCTTTCCTTCATGATTAAAAATTAGATATACAGTGAAAAAATAACTAAAGTCCAATCTGAGCTTTAAAGGAAATCAGGATGCTATTAAACAAACAGAACAGTAAATGAATAAATATGTCAACCACTATGTCATGGACATCAAAATACATCATGACTATGTTCCTTTAAATATGTTAATGATGTAACAATCAGTAGATAAGCGAAGGGGCCTAAAATTGATACTACATCCTTACCTGACAGAGTTGATCATAGCTCCCTCCATGGATCCCTGGGAGTCTGCATGGTATCCATTAGGGATGGCCCAGCGTCCAGGCTGGCTCAGCACAAACTCTGACCTGCTCCCTGGGATGGTGGTCCTCAGTGGGCTTCCTCCTGCTTCGGCCACAGCTCCAGCTCCATGGACAGTGCTCTCCCCAGCATTCAGATCACCACCTGGGGCATCTGGTCCAGCCTCAGCCCCTTCCTGCTCCTGAACAGTTGCCAGCTCAAGCTCTAAAGGTTCAGGACCCTGTAAGAGCGCCCTCTGTTGGATGAGTGGTGTCAGTGGGGCCTCAAAGCTGACGCAGCTGTCTGTCTCGTCTGTGAGTGACAGCACATCGAGAGAGTCCAGGCTGCTGTAGCAGGTCCCACCGCGCAGCAAGGCAGACTCTACAATGCGTTCGAATGTGGAGCTGAAGCCGTCTTTGTTGTCCACCCTACCTTTCTCCCTCTCCTCTTCCAGCTCCCTCTTCTCTTCCTCCTCCTCTTCCTCTTGAACACCAACCTGCTCAACAATCTGCTCAAATGCTGAGCTGAAACTGTCCTGGTTTTCTCTGCCATCAACCTCTTTTTGGACCTCCTCCTCATCCTCTTCCTCCACTTCTGTGTCAGCCTGTTCTACAGTTGTTTCAAAATTAGAGCTGAAAGTGTCCAAATGTGTATGAGTCCCCCCTCCATCGCTTTCGTCATCCCCCTCACCAGCTTCATCCTCGTCTTCATTACCACCTATACCATTTGCCAGTCTGCATCAAAAGGAAAAAAAGGAAAGTGTTAAATAATATGCATATGTCTTAAACACATGGCTGCTGATTTGTTGAGACTGGCACAAATATAGAGAAGACATTCATTGCTGAAATAATTTTTGATACACATGATGGGCAAATCTTTCAGCTTGAATGGCCACACAGACAGCTGAAGCAAGATGAAAGATGACAACTGCTATGTCCAATTTGTTACCTTCTGAAGAGGTGAAAACTCACGTCCCTGCCACTATTTCCTCCCTTTATTTAAGATAACATGAATTTAATACTCTGAGTTCACCGCTGATGGACAGTAATAATTCACACAATTATTGTTATAAAATACTGATGTTAAACAGCTTTATTTACTTTCATATTAGCTGTATTTTTTCGGTGGTGTAAGGGTTAAGGTTATTGTATTTCTGTGCAAAAAAAAAACAAAACTATGATAATTCTCTTGGTTGCTCTCTCTCTCTCTCTATATATATATATATATATATATATATATATTGAAAACCACTTATTAACAGGCAAATCTTTGTAAATCCAAAAGAAAACAGAGAGAGACACAGACAGACAAAAACACACATATGCACACACATTTTCTGTCTTTTTGAAGTGGTTAGCAGCGGTTACAGGGTCATCCAGCTATTTAAAAATTATATTGTTTGTTTTCCTCTCAGTTCATTTTGTTGCGGCTTTTAGCCCATTCATTTTGTAAAATGTGAAGCACATTAGACTAATTATGTACCACAGAACCACACTGAGCAAAAATGTGCCATTGAAAATATTCAGTTTGGAAAATTAGCCATATATTGTGATATCGATGGAAAACAGAACAAACCACAAGACCACAAGAGACAGTCTTAAGTTACTATAAAATAAAGGCTGTGTGTGTGTATTTGTGAGTAGCTGGGGGGAGGTCAATAATCTTTGTCCAAAGAAAAGCTAAAAAAAAATGGTTGATTAACAGCTCATGTGATAGATCTATAATGATCTAAGGTGTAAAGGAGTAGGAGGAGGAGTAACAGTTTTAATTTTATGTCATGCTTTGATACCTAAAGTCCACCATATGTAATCACAGGATTTTCACACCACGACAGCAGAGATATGTATCTTGACAGAGTGCTACAGTAAAGACGATTTAGTGAACTAACCCAGTTTGTTGAGGGTGAGCTGTGCAATCTGTAGACGGTTCCATCTTTTCATTTTCTTTCCCCTCCTTGTATTCTTTCATGTCTTCTACCTCTTGTGTTGCCTCCTCACCCATTGAGTTTACCTCCACTTTTACACATCCTTCCCCTCTTGTGCCTTCCACCTCTCCCTCCACCCCTCCATCTGTCTGTTTATCTTCCTCTCCACTGCCATCTAGCCTCCCCTCTATCAATTGATGTTCCCCTCTGGGATCCTTTACTCCTGCCCTCCCCTCTCCTTGCCTGCATGTCTCCCCCTGTGCTTCCCCATCTTCCTTTCTGATTTCTTCCTGTTGTTTCCCCTCCTCTTTCTCTTCAGCGACCCCATCCCCCAGCCTGTCCTGCTCTGCCTGATGGGTCTCTGTGGGTTGGTCGGCGATGCTGGGTGTACTGGGCTCCACAGGGTTCTCAGGTGTGGTGGGAGAGGGCAGAGCCTGCCCCTCCTGGGTCATGGTGCTCTTACTGAATGAGGTGGATATGCACTCTGGCTGGAGATGAGGGCCAGATTTTCAGATCAAACAGCTGGGGACAACCTGCAGAGAAACAGAAACAGGGAGAAGGGAGGAGGGAAGAAACTTAGCATGAAATGAAGACAAAGCACCAGGTTGAATGAGAAGGAGGAGAGGCAATAGTATAAAATTAGTACATTAACTATGGCAGACACTGATGCAGTCATTTGATTATGTCTAGTCTTAATTTGTGAGTCACAGAGGTCACCTTGAACAAAGAAACAGCTGTTTATAAGCGTGTAATACTGTGTATTTTTAGCTGTGTTTGTGTGTGTAAGAGAGAGATATGCGTATGTCTGGAACACTTTGTCCTCTGCACCAGATGATCCTAATACATCTCTGAAAGGAGGGCAGGAGTACGTAGATAAAGTAGGAAGTGGAGGAATAAAGAGACACAGACACAGAGACTTGCTTCATAAAGTCCAACAGATTCATGTCACAGTGATCCAGCTCGCTCATCCACTCTCTGTCTGCTTGTAAATTTCACAGCTGAATAACTATATGTTTCCAGTCCTGCTATGGCCACACTTTGTGTAAATGAAAGAGAGCAACCTGAGATCTGAAAATGTACAGTAATAGTCTACTATGACTCTCACTTGCACTACTGGCTGAGCAACCAAGACCCTGTACAGCAGGTTTTCAATCCTTGCTGAGGCTGAAGGGCAAATGCTAATAAGCAGCTCTTAGTAACATATCTGCAGCACTACTTATATTTGAATTAATTCTAGCTTTTTATATATATTATTCTTACTCTTGGTTAAGATAAAAGTGAAATCTTTTCACTTTTCACCAGGATACAGTCTGAAGAACCATCTGAAAAATGTGTGAAATCATTATCTGTGTAATTGTTGAGAGAAACTTTACTAACAATATTGGTGAATTGCTTTAGCTTTTCTGAAGCAAATTTGCTCAATATTGATTAGTTCTGGCCTCTCAAATATGAGGATTTAGTACTTTATTTTCTTGTTAAAATGTTTATGTTTGGGGTTCTGACTGGAAAGATTTCTGTGTACCTCTTTGGAGAGATGGAGTCCAGATAAGTGAAAGTGTCCCAACAGAGGAACCAAGTAAAGAATAGGGTACATAGTGATAGACTGAAAGAACAGCTCAGCACATTAATGCCAATATTCAGAAACTTCCGTGATGCACTAAAACCGTGAAAGGTGAACAACGATATAGCGAGGGATTACTGTACTATCGAATTTAGTATAGAAGTCTGGAAGTAACAGGTATTGGCACCAATTTCTGACATGGCAACATCCGTGATGGCTCTGCATTAAATCAGATTAGTTCATCACACACCTTAAGAAAAAACATAAACAATCACTAATTGGGATTAACCCTAACCCTAACCCACAAACATATAATCCGAATGAAATTTGAATGGAAGTTTATAAACAATCATTTTGAATTAAAGCCCAACCTTATCATTTTATAACCCAACTAACATTTTCTTTTCTCACAAGTGATTTCTGGATGCTGCAGTTTTATAGTCGGTGCATTTGAAAAAGAGTTGAGAAATACTTCAATAATGCAGGTAAATACAAAGTGTAGTGTAGTGTGGGTATTATAACAGTTGTTGTGTCATCAGTTAAACTAACAGTGCAAATTTTGTAGGCAGATCTCTGTGGTGCTGGGTTACATGTTTTGGACTGTCTTTGTTAGAGAGTGCAGCCAGAAAGCAGCCATGTCTGTCGGATCCTAACAGAGTCCCCAGACGCACTGGATCTCTGCTCTGCTGAATCATCTGCAGCAGGGAATGCCCAGCACAACTGCAGTAAAATATTTACTGGGATTCAAGGGTTTTCTGATGGCATTCAGATGCAGGTAAAGACCTAGTTGAACTGAAATTAACATCCTGAATCCTGCCAACAAAACTGTGTTTTCACAGAAGAGAATTCTTTTTACACTGTTTAAATTTAAGTGTGAGAAAAAAAATGATGGAGGGAAGAAAGATTTTTTTCACGATAGGATGTGAGCCAAATTTGAATCTATGATGTTGCAAGCACTTTGGATAAACCCTTGAGCTTGAGGACACAAGCCCACTAAATGTTTCATCAGAGCAGAAAAAGGAGAAAAGGATGATTCAAATTATGCTGAATTGTATAAGCCTGACTAATTTCCTCCTCATTTGAAGCTTGTCTTCTAATTACAGTAGGCCTTTCCCACGTTTTAAGTCTATGTTGTTATCCTGAAGCAATGCCATTGTTGAGTTTCCACCTCTGTCAATGTGGGAAAATTGTATTGTTGAAACCAACAAGAAGAACAAAGCCAAGGGGAAGACAACAAATACCTGGGCTGAGTATCTGAACTGTCTTCAGTTACTGTTCTTCGTGCATTGAAATACAAGTTTTGGAAACATGGAACAAAATCAGCACTTTTGCCTCCAATCCCCCTCACTGAGTGTGCTGTTCAAAGTGCAATGATCTCAGAGGAAGCTCTGACTGATCCCTCTATAAATTCTTTTTCACTACAGTGTCCACGATTGGTTGACTCTGGGAACTGTTGACATTATCTATTTGTCACTAGGCATTTAGTTTTTTTGTACTCCATCTGCAGAGGCATCAGCCATATGGCACAGAATGGATCACATACGATTTATTAACTGCATGATGAGACACAAAGAAAGGTGCAACTCAGGAACTGGTGATGAAGCTGCATGATATTTATGCATGAATCATTCAGTCCTCAGGATGAGCTAAAATAATCCTCTATTCAGGTGCTGGGTATGTCAACCACATTTCCACCTAAATCTATAGCAGTTTGTGTTCAGGCATTTGTACTAGGCATATGCAAACAAGCATATTTGCATCAACTTCTGCAATTACATAATTATACATTTGTACATATTAATCCATGGCCTAATGCTCACACACACATAAACAGAAACACATTACCAGATCTTGACACTTCTCCATAAATGGAAACAGTGAACAGTTATGAAATCAGACACGAAAAGTGGGAATTCGCTCTCTCTCCCTCTGTGCCTCCAGCGTCCCATTTTTCTCCCACTCTTTCCTCTTCATCTGTTCCACATTATGTTTTCTGCTATCTCACAGTCTAACACCACTCTCTTTTCTCCACCTCAGTCTCTCATTTTGCTGTAACAGAGGTAAATGGGTCTTTGCCAGCAGAAAAAGAAGATTGTGTGTTAGCACAGTGAGCAGACAGAACAGATGTGCTTAGATGGATGGAGAAAAAACAGGCAATGAAGGATAAAGGATGTGTGTGTGTGTGTGTGTGTGTGTGTCTGGATGCTTTGTGTTCCTGTGTATACAATATCTATCAGGAAAGTCTTACTGCATTCTATTTTTGTCAGCTCCATATTGAGACTCTTGAGTCTTATCAGTTTCCATTAACTGTGATCTAACCATCTGCCAATCATAGGATAACACCCTCACATACACATACACGGCCAAAATCCTGCCCACCCTGGCATATAAATGACCAATCCAGTGAGGTTGACATTGGATAAAAGGCCAAGTCACCATTAAATATCAATTCTCTGTCTCTTGTGCCTTTTATATGAATTTATCTTTCTGCCTGTCTCTGTCTAGCAAAGACACAGACACAGACACAGACCCACACACACACACACACACAAAACCAAACGTACACATATCACAGAAGCACACCATAGTGTAATTTATTGATCTCTGAGACACAGAGCTGCACTCCACTGGGAGCCTCCATCGATAAGCCTGACCTATGGGCAACAGAGATGCCAGAGAAACACAATGAAGGTAATGAAATTTGGAGCTTCTAAAACAAGAGAAAACACTTCAGAATGAGCAGGTCTGACAGGAATACCCAGGTGCTCAAGATCAGTGTGATTCATCTTAAAGTTATTTAATTTGAATCATTAAATGCAGCCAAACAAGCAACTTTTGCTACGTCAGACTGTTAAAACGTTTTTCAGCAATTTTGGAAGATGATCTGCCTCCTTGTCCCTGCTAAGTGTCGAAAATGCTTACTACTGCATTTCACTTAATAAAAACTGATGTTTTCAAAAGCTAATACGTAGCAGCCAAGTTGAAAAAGACATTGTCAACATCAGATTTTGAGGGGAGAATTTCTGAGAGTTATATCTCCACCATTTCAGCTAATTTGCAAGATGTTACATGTCGTTAATTTGAGTATGGCTTCACACACAAACTGCTAAAATTAGGTAACACAACTGTCCAGTTCAGCTTCAGCTGACAACCAGCAATTTCTGATATATTTGCATAGTTGCGAATGCTGCCACAAAAAATAGTACAAGTTCACCTCTTTGGGAATTTTTGTAAGTAAACCAGGATGAAGATGGATACAGAGTCTAAACAAAGTCATTTGTTGTGATCACAAATACGTGTGCTAGACAAAGATGCCAATTTGACAATGCACTATCCTATTGAGAAAGCTATGTAGTCATTGAAAGCAGTATCCTTCTCAAGTGCAACTGGACAAGCTCCACCTACCAAGCAAAATCTGCCCCTGAAAAACAAATTCTATGTTTTTAGATACCAGATATATGTATACAATCGCTTAACTTTCCTGCTCTTTCCATTACATTCAGCAGCATTGGACTCCACCTCCCAATTTCAAGTATTTCAGATTTCATAGCCCCAGCTTGCAATGCAGTCTACAATGTCTAATTTTTCCAGTGTCCAATCTCTGGTGACATCATCGGGATTACTTTTCTCACAGCTCCTGCAGAATCACAGCAGACATTAAACAGCTGTTTTCACAGGCTGAACGATGATTCCAGTTACTTTTAAGGTGGCCTTCATGTGTCAAATCAGTTTTTATTAAATATTTAATACATGAAAAAAACAACAATAACTGAATAGACTTGTTCCCTTAACCCGGACACTTAATGCTTGTCCTGTTAGAGTTGTACCATGGCCAGATGTTATTGGCAGCGACTGACTGTAAAATGGTGCAGTGGAAAATCCAGATTCCCTGAGAGTTCAACAAATGACAGTGCTAAACAGAAAAGAGGAAAATCAGGCATGCAATGATTAAACTAAAGCTTTAACATTACATTAAAGAAACTAATGTTCTGCTCTATAAAGCCTGAATCCCCTTAATCTATCTATCTATCCATCCATCCATTCATCTGTCAATCTGAACACTTTGTGCAGACACTTATGTTATACAGTGTTACTTCACCATCTTAACTGGGTTTATGTGGTGAAACAGGCAGTCAGTTGACTACTTTTAATGAATCTGACATTATTATCATTACATTTGTAGTGCTGCACAAATTCATTTTCACAGAGCCATTTGTGCTGCTTTTTGTTGTTGTTGTTGTTGTATGCCACTGAGATTTTCTTACTGAAAGGCACCAACACAGTATTGATTAGTAATGCTGAGAACATCATGGTTCAACTGTTGACATGGAGTTGCCTACATCATCTTCTAAACTATAAATTATGACATTACATTACTAATGTATTTATTATTTCCACTGCAAAGACAGAAGAGGAGAGATACAGCAAACATATAATTAATATAGAAATGAAGCTAATTCCAACTGCAAAAAAGATATTACTATAATAGACACCAAACCAACAAGACTGTCCTCTTAATCAGTTTCATAAAGAGCTAATTATCAATCAAATTTAATTTATGAGGCTATCAGCTGGACACTGATGCATGATTATCAGATGCTTGCATATTAAGAAAAGAGAAAAAAACTCATCTCCTCATTCCTACTAGGGACACGCCGCAGCCTCATACTATAAATGACCTACTGACCCTGTTCATAATACGCAGGATGAGCACCACACTGGCACTGCAGCTTACACACACACAGTGCAGATTTAGAGTCACCTTTCAAAAAATGCTGTTGTTACAAGCACAGATGCAGACGGAGAGGAAGAAGAATCATTTCCTGGTTGTTAGCCTGGGACAGGAAAGTAGAAAAATATGGACCTGGAAGACGTCCAGGGTGTTTTCCTAGCCTAGTCTGGTAGCCTACAAGAACTACCAGCATGACTACAGAGCCTCCAACTAGCCACACCAGCCTACTGGAGCGTAACAGTCAGCCAGCTCTATCAAATCACCCAGATATGTCACTTCTATGCCATCAAGGTTAACCGTCCATTCTCATTTTATCACTTGAAACACTTGCATCCAGATCTTGTTTTGGGCTATTTCCCTGGGCCCTTTCATTTTGTCGTGCAGTCAGACGTTACCATTGTACAATTACAATCATGATTGTAAATTATATTCATTATACACATGCAATGTGTATAACACACACAATATATTTTTAATGTGAAAATGTTTTTATGTACCAAAATCAAAAATTTTTGATTTGCTTTCAATGCTGCATGCTGGACATACTTCCATTGCTGACGTGCTACACCAGCAAATCTGCTAATAAAGTCACTAAAAAGAGACAATCAGAAGGGCAGAAAGATGTAGTTTGGTGTGGAGCTACTGCTGGCTTGTTGGGGTGACTGACATCTTGTGTTTGAGTTGGCTGTACTGGAGGAGAGCTGCACTTTTGCCCAGGAGAGCCCATGGTTGTATTGGGGGAAATGAATCACAATGGATTTAGACTAGACATGTAAATGTCTGTAATTAAGATAATAATGACTTAGCTCGTTGAAGAATAAGCTGCCATCAAACACCTGTTTTAAAGAAGCCACCCACCTCCTGAGACCAAAGATAAGTCTTGGCCCTGTTTGGTCATTTCACTGCCAAAAACAAAACCCTATACTTCTATAGGATTCTTTAATTATGTGTGATCTCAGTCTATATTGCCATTTGTTATTAACAGGGATTCCCTGAATTACTTCTGCTTTTAATTGTGTTCATCCGATCCAAAACGGGTCACAATGTACTGGCTTCTTCCTCCAAAGTGTTTCTCAATGCACTTAGAGAGACATAAACAAACAGTAGATGGACCAGGCTTATTGTCTCTCTCTCCCTGAGAGAGAGGGGGGCGAGCAAGCGAGCACAGCGCGAGACAGCCATACTCTCCCAGCCTCCTCGAGCCAGTAACCATGACAACAGGATGGCTGGGAGACACGGTTCAAGCTCAATTGAGGCCGGTGTCTTTCTTTCCCTCCAAAATAGACCTTGGTCGCGTTTCAAGATCGACTTGTCCTCCTAAAAGCGGAAAGGAACTGCTTTTCTTTTCCTCTTCTCAGGGGACAGAAAGACCGAGAACACACACACACACACACACACACACACACAGCTCCATAAATCCCACGGCCCGCACGGTGAACGTGTTTCAGCCGATATTAGCTCCACAAACACGGCTGACACAGAAATGCAGCCTGCAGTGGGCAGGCTGCATTTCTGTTGACACATTTGCAAGAAAACAGGACGTGAAAGCTGAACACAGCCACAGCCTCACCAATAAACCGAAACACATGATATCCAGACCCGGGCGGAGGTTTTTCGCTGCTGTTCTCACGGCGCCTCTGTGTCTTAAATCGGTCAAACGTTTAACGGCTCTGGACTCACCGGTAGATGCGCTCGGTCCCGGGCTGGAGCGGAGAGCTCTGCGGCGGTCTGTGGAGGTCCCTCTGCCCCCCCCCGCCCCCGCCTCACCCTCCACATCCACACCGGGGGACGACGCTGACAGACGGGCTCCTTTCTCCCCCCGCTGATCGTCCTTCCCAGCCGCCCCTCTCACCGGCGCCGTCCAAACGAAGCTCGGGGTGTCGTCTCGCGCCTCCGCGCAGGCTGGTAGGGACACGCGGGCGGCGGGGAGCTATTAGTGAGCCGATTGATGAATGGAGGGATGAACGGAGGCGTCCTCCCGGTCTCCTCCTCTCTCCGGAGCCGCTGTGTGTTTGACTGGCAGCTCAGAAATGGTGATTCCGCTGGTCGGCCGGCCGGCTCGGCAGTGCCATCACTCTCCCGTGGTTAGCGCGGTGTGAGCGGTGTGGGACTTGTCTCCAGGGCCTGTTGAGATCACACACTTCAGCCCTCAGTGAAGATTAGCACTGTCCTCCTCCTCTCTGACCGCTGATAGAATATCATGAAATCACTTCCGATAAACTTTATCAGAGGAACTGGAGTAAACTGTACTGGCTGTCCCGGACTAATGTCCAGGGAGCACCTGGGGATGGCTCCAGACTGTCCTCAAAGAGATTGGGTCACTTTTTTTTTTTTTTTTATCAGATGATCTGCAAGCATTGGGAACTTGTCCTGTTGGGGGAAAGGTTTGAGGACTGACCAGAAAAGCGCAGCATGCTGATTATTTACAGACAGTCAGTCCAAGGTCTAAAGTCCTGCAGCTGTTATAAGCTGGATGGAGTATTGGTCATGCTTTGGTTTAGATAGGAATTTGATGTGTGCAAGAGAAAACATGCAAGGCAACATTCTGCCTGGCAGTTAAATGATCTGAGAAACTCAATCGAATGAAGATTGCATTTCCTTGACACAAATTTAAGTGTGCATTTCATGGACATTATGTTTAACTTCTTTGTTCACAGTTATGATGGAAACCGCGGCCTATCAAATTTGCGGGCTATTTCAATTCTATTATAGAACTTTGACCTGCTTGTTGGTATATTATAAAAATATATAATGAAGGAAAACCTTCAACAGATGATGGCTAAGATATCAAAAGCTAAAGACCTAGTAGCCTAACATACTTACAGTGTAACTGTTTGCTATCTTTATTTGTAGGTTTCAGTCATGAAGATTGACACCTCTAACCCCAGGAGATGCAGTGTATTTTCTGCTGATCCCTTCCACTTTTCTAAAGGTATAAGTCACTCTGGAGGAGACTGTCAATACTTCTTTGTTTGTGGAAAGATTTTCATTTCAGCCCATCCCAAATAGACATACCACAAATTAAACCACTGTAAAGAAGACCATCTCGTCTGGAAAATATAGATGAATATCTTTAGAAGAGGGTTATCTCATAATTGTTGATACTTTGATCTCAGCATATCTGATATTGTGTGCCTACACTGTATGTGTTTGTGCCTCCTAAGTTAAGCATGGCTCATTTTCTTTTAAGTAACTCCAAAGGTGAAAAGAGAGTGATAGGCAAGGCTTGGTTTGACATTTCCGAAATTGTGATGATGGCACAATGTTTGGTCTGTCAGAGAGGGGAAGAAAAAAAAAAAACACAAAATGTTACAATTCTTGGCTTTTCTGATGAACAAGCAGTTCATATTATCTGCCAACACATACAGGAAATTGGCTTCTGTCCACTCTGCCCTTGACAAAGCATTGAGGACATTTCCCACTACCCATTTTTCACTCCCTTCCAACCTGCTCTCTCAGTCTCACTCATCTTCCATGTGCAAAATCAGCAGAATCAAATCAAGCCGAGAGCCAGCCTGAACTATTTGTATTGTCTTTAACACATTAAGCTCAGTGCTTGAGAGTATCTCCTTTGCAGTACACCTCAAGGTCAAAAACATTGTACACTGCTGCTGTGTACAGCAGTATAGACTCAGAAGTGTGGCTCTGCACTGTCAAATGCTGCCAAAATGTTTTCTTCATGGATCTTGCACCCGGCTTTTTAAAGCTACAACAGTTCCAAGCTTCAATGCAACATCTGCATAGATTGAGAACCTCAGCATCCAATCCAGTGATCTCCAGTAATCAATACCATATTAAGCAGAGACAGAAGAAAGGGGGAGTGGCAGAGCTGAGACCAGAAGAGAAGAAAGGGAACTAAGAAGAGAGAAATGCGTAAAGCAATAGAGATGATGTAGACAGAACAAAAGGAGCTGGTGTCTTTTTGAAGACAAGGGGAGAAGAAGGGTAAAGATGCAAGGCCCACAGCCAGACAGGTAGAGGAGGAGGGGTTACGCAAGGAGAAAAATGGGTAGCAGAGGGGAGGGGGGAAGGGTTAGGGAGAGGCTGAAGATGACAAAGAGAGTTAAGAAGATGAACAGATGACCAAAGAGACAGAGATAGTGGTGGAAACAGTTTGAGGGTAACCCAGTCCAGACGCAACTTCAATCCTAATTACTAATTCATTAACCTTCCCGGCTCCCTTCCCCCCTCTGTAGTCAAACACACATACACAACATACACCAACATGCACTCACTGCTCCCTGTCCTGTCCCTCCTCCATGTCCCATGAGAAGCAAAGCGACGGATGAATGGAGAAATAAAGAGGTGTGTCTGCAGCTAAGTGACATCTGCGGGGCCGTGATGGCGGCAACGTGTTGGGAACGCTGGAAATCCCTGATGTGACAATGGGAGGGAGGGAGGGGGAGGACGCTGGCGAGGAGAAAAGCTAACATTGCATTTTGGTTTGTTGGGGTGAGTGGTCTCGTGATGGTGCACATAAGTATGTTAATGTGCACAGCTATCAGTGGTGTCAGAGAATGTCGATGTGCGTGTGCCATCATGCACACATTTACCTGTGCATGTGTTCAAATGTGCAATCCTGTGAAAAGCCTAATGGCATGAAGACTGTTCGTGTGTGTGTGTTAGCATATGAAAAGATAAATCAATCTGCAGATGTTGGTGTGCTCAAGTAATAACACTGTGAGTGTAATCAAAGCAAGGGGGAGGTGCTAGACAGACTCTGAGTGTGTGTTTGTGTGTGGGGGTCAGCAGTGCACCTAGACCACACACCCACACACGCACACACACACACACACACACACACACACACCAAACACACTGCTGCATTCCTCTGCACAATATTAAGATCCAAATGTGCACACATAAGGACATGTAGTCAAACAGCCAAATGTGCACACACATACACACATACATACAAAAAGAGGATGCAGTGCTGCTGACTGAGGTGGAATTAAAGAGAAAAATCCCCCAAACAAGCATCGATCCAGAGGGTTTACAGCACCGTCTCCGTCTGTCACGGTAGGGCAAACAACAGGGAGCTCTGCAAGACAGCTCGGGTGCACAAATATAAACACACACACACATACACATGTGCACGCAAATACACACTAACACACACAAGCAAAAGGCACATCATAGACCCATCAGAATATGTCTATGATGTGGGTCTTTGATTTTGATCGGTCGACGTTGCAGGGTGTGCTTACGGGTTTGAAAGCATATGTACATCTCTAATATTTAATACTACATATGAATGAGCATCAGTGCGTGAGCATGTGCATGTGTGTCTGTTTTTGCACTCATTCACTTGTGAAGATGAGCACAGATGGAAAGAATCACTTGACAGACTTTAGAGGCCATAAAACTGAATAAATCATTTAAAATCCTGTTTTCTAGGAATGATAAGAGCTTTTTACTGGTTCCGTATTTTAGGAGTCTTGGGGAATTTTTCAGATAATACTGTGTGTCCTGAACAAAATCTAGCAGAAATATTTGGATGGGCTGGAGAAAAACTAACATTTTATCACTGGGGCAACAACAGGGGTATAACAACCTTGCTCCACAAATTGAATGTTACAACATCGTAATAAAAAATTAAATGCGGGAAAGAAAAGGAAAGGAAACTCCTGACTCCTGACTCCTGCCTTCATGATGACCATTGTTATTTAGCTGCACAGCCAGACACCAATGATTCCCTTGACTACCTCATCAGCATTCATTACCACTGAAGAGGAGGGGTGCATGACTTGTCAGCACTTGTGTGTATGTGTGTGGCTCTCATCTGGGTCATTATATCCACAGGCATGAAAAAGCGGGTTACGATAACACACATCCCTCTATGTGACAGAGGCAAAAAGAGTGGGGGAGGGTCTTCATTTGAGCATCAGTCATTTCCACCTGTGACCACTTGTCCTGAACACTGAGCTGAAAATGGAGATAACGAAAATCGTTGTTGCTGGATTCAAAACATTTACCGCAGGAAATGAGAAAGAAAAATCTGTAAACACATTTAGTATATACACAGTCAATTTATAGAAAAACCCATGCGTTTATTTGTGTTTATACGTGTGTGCATATGTGTGTGTGAGACAGAAACAGCCAGACAAACAAGGAAAACACTGGCAACCTTGCCAGCATGGTGACAGAATGCACCATGTGTGTAAGAGATGCTCTGTATGTGTGTGTGTGTGTGTGTGTGTGCTTGCATGCCAACTGTTAGTCTTCTGGGCAGCCAGGTCAACAGACAGACTGGTCACCCCAGCAACAATGCCACACACACATCTCTATGCCAAGTTGTAAATGGAGAGGACAGAAAAATTATGGAAGTGCGACAGTGAGCCCAGAGAATCACAAGTCAGTTGAAAAGAGGGACATATGCTGTTTGAAGCACGAGGTTTGTAAACCACCTCATTTTAAAAATCCATTGACTTGCTTTTTTGTGTGTGCGTAATGCCCCATAGCACAGCATCATCATAAAGTAGAGTAAATGAGAATAAAATGTCTCTCACTTTTTAAAATTGCTTTGAACGTGTACCTGACCAGAGCCCTCTTACAGGTGGGAATTGAAATCGCAGTGTCAAAATGAAAATCGTGTTTTGCCATAAATGTATATTTCAGATGGTTTCAGGCAGTTCTCTCCTCTCAGCCTGGTGCTCACTGCTACCAGCTAACAATCAAAGTCTAGGAGAATGCTTTCTGAAAAAGGTCTGATAATCTCCCCTCCATGCATAACCTCCCCAGCACCAAACAATAAATACAACGACGAAGTGAGCGACTATGTGGAGCACAGTCGAGCATGTAACTGCTACAGAGCCAGGTATTTCCCACAGAGGCTGCTGTCAGCTCAAACAGGGCTAAAAGAGAGAAATATATCTAACCAATGCACCTGCTTGCAAAGGGATGATATGCTAGATTTATGTTCAAAGCTTTCTATACACACAAGTTCATTAATGCTGCTTGCATACGCTACTTGTTTGCGTTTACTTTGATCAGGCATGCTCTGACTCACTGTGATTAGTAAACCAGAAAACCAGAGGACAGTGCATTTATGGAAATTATGAAATACAGAGACACTAGAACAATGCATTATGTTGCAGAATGTGTTGTGTGAACAGCCTTTGTGGTTTGATGATCATGTCAACTGTTCTTGGAAACTTGGAAACTCATTAAGTAAATGTTTCAAAAGTAGTCAACATATGGTATCATGGTAGCATGTTCACCAAACACCCAGCACAGCTTGTTCTGCTGCTTAAATTACTTTGGGGTCTACAGCAGTACTTTATGGTCGGTTTAACCACCAGCATCTCTCATGTGAATCCATGCTAATGCACAGCCTCTTCACAGAGCAGGCTCCATGTCAGTGGGGTCCATGCATTAAACATGGGGCGGTTGAGGGGAGAACATGTTGGAATACCAATAATTTTGCTGTGGAAAATCTGCCTGACCATGTTGCTGAATCAGGCCAATAAAAAGCGTAATACTAAGTATGATGGTGAAGTTAAAGAGAGATTTGCCTTCCTCAGTTCTATGGTTGCAGTTTTTATTTCCTTTTATACTTTATAGAAAGATAAATAAAATGCATATTAACATGGGGACAAGACAGAATATGCAGGTTTAGTCACAGCAGAGAGCACAGACTTATTGACAGACTTCTTTTTTAGCATGCATGTTTGATTTTAAAGGTCAAAGGTTGTGGGGAATGTTGACTATGTATTCTCGTACTCAAAACAGACTAATGAGCAGGGCCAGGGTCCCATCAGCCTGTAAATGTATTTAGGAGTATGATATTAAGTTTTTCAATATTATACCTTTGTGTATTAAACTCTGTGAGAATGTTATTTTTATGTACTAAAAATAATTTTGTTGAATAACCACCAAAACCTCAATATACGATGAAAGGAGCAACCAATTTTCAGACTATTCATATTTCAGTTTATACAAAGCCCATTCACTGAATATGAAGAACACCTGAGGGTCTGAAGCTAAAGTCTCTAAAGTTCATTCACATTTGAAGAAATTGATTGCATTTGTCATATGAAAAACATTGGGCTTATCTTATATGGTAATGTAATCTCTAAACACACAGACTTCCCTCCAACGCTCTCTCAACCTAAATGTTTTGTGGATGTCTCTCTATAGCTCCAAAACAACATTAAAATCATGTTGTACTGCATGTGGAATGATTATCATCAATAATCATTTCACATTCAATATAATAAATAATCTCTCTATTGGACTCTCTAAGTTTAGTATCCGTTGTCTCTATGAAATTGTTTTCATGAATGTAAAACATTCCTTTAGATTGCAAGACTAGATTAGAACAGATTCAACACTGAGAATCAAAAAATAATGATTTTCTTACTAAAACCAATCAAAGACTACAAAGGTTTTAAACCATTAAAAACACGGGAGACCACTCACAGATTATTGACACCTTTTTCCAGCAGAGGGTACTGTTCCTGCACAATTACCATTACAATGCCACATGCACACCCTCTCCACGTGGATTCAGGTAAGGTGCTCTGGCCAGGCCAGAGTCTGGGAGTTTCCCTGCTGCACCCTATTAAAAAAAAAAAAAAGGAAGAAAAGACAAAGATCAAGACAATCATAAATCATCAAGATAATCAATTCATTCCTGATTCCCGTTACTGAGCAATTCATTTGTGAATTTGTGTCAATGATGTGATTGACAGCATTTGTGAATTTCCCCATTGTGGGACAATAAAGGAAATGTAATCTAATCTAATCTAATGTAATTCTAATCTAATTCCTGTTAATAGTATCAGAGGACTGCAAAAGGTGTGTGTTTAAAGACTCAACAGAAGCACCATGTGCACAATAAAATGCACACTATATTCAAATACCTCACCCACCATAGATCACTGTTTAGTTAAGCCCTAGCAGAACTGGCCTTGACCCCTGAGGGAAGGAGGAAAAACAGGTTGCATTCGGTGATATTTGCATGCTCTTCTTTTTATCTTTTCAGTGAGGCTCAAATCTCCTTAACACAATATTAAGATCAGGGTTGGGCAAAACAAGAAGAGATGACCTAAATCTGACTAACTCACTACTAATCTGGGTTATTCCCAGACTACAGTGGACAGGTTTGGCCTGTGGTATTAAATGGCGTATAATAAAAACTTTACATTCAAATTTGAGGTTAGATGTTAATTTAATAGTTTCATTTGGGTTGAGAGATTTATTTAGTTGAGAGATAATCTTAGCAGTATAGCTTTGTGTTAGTGTGTGTGTAGACTTTGACCTTCCTGTCGTCATATCATTGACAAACATACTGGTCTGGTATCACTGCAGCACCAGTTTTGGTGGAAACCCCGATGACAACGGTGGTTTTGTTTTGCGTAATGTGGGATTTAGTGTAGATTTCAATGAGCTGATCATTGAACTTCTTGTTTTTACTGCAATTTAAACCAACTACAGGTCTGCTTGAGCTTCCACTTGTTACTATGGGGGGGGGGGGTAGCTTTTTTTTTTTTTTTTTTAAGAAAAATAATTAAATCTATGCAATACAAGTTTGAACAGGTGCTCAAACAAGACCATGTCCAATTCAACATGTGACTTAAGAGAAATAACATATTTTGGAAATTACTTCATTGATTTAACTGTACTAATTTAAATGCTAAGAAGCCAAAATATTTATGATGGAATAAAAATCATGTAAACTCTCAAAGAATTGCCTAATACATTTAAATTTTTCGAAATCAAAAGTCAAAGTTTTAAGCAATTAATGACAACGTTTTCTAATAGATGACTTTCTTGTGGAACAGCTTTACGTGGTCTGGTATTTAGGCTTGTTGTTGGCTCATGCTAGCTAACGTTAGATGACTTCAGATGCTTTTCTGTATGAAAAGAAGCCTCTTTTCTCATTGTGCTGCTGCTGCGTTTTGTCTTGTCACTGTGCTGCAGCCTGCTTATTGATTGTAATGGTGTGTTTTGTTGTGCAGATTTCTTGTGTGTTTTAACTGTTAGAAGACAGAGGCAAATTTCTGAGGAGAAATCAATCAATCAATCAATTTACCAATACATATCTATTTACACTGCAAATATCGATTAACTGTTAAAACCAATGCACATAAAACCATCAGTAAACAAAGAGCAGCTTATATTTACAGTAAGCTTGCATTGTACTGCAAACACGTCCTGCGGGTCACACCCAGACTGCCTTAACAGGTCATTACAATCAGCAGGCAGATTAGTCATCTTCTTTTCTACTGAAAACGTGTGTGTAGCCACCAATATCACAACAATAAATGTCAGTCAGTGTATGGCTAACATTTACACCACGTGACTGGACTCCTCTGACCTGGTACGATGAGGTGGAGCAAAGACAAAACAATGACTGCTAAGTGTGTCAACAACCTGTTGACGGAAAATGATTACATCCTGCACATGTGGTGTTGAGATTAATTATGGGACCTTGAGAGGCACTGTACACTGGACAAGTGTTGAAGCCAACAGGACTTCCTGGAGGAAGGAGAAGAAAGGGGGTAACCAGAGCTATATGCAGAGACTGTCAGATAAAATTAAAAGAACAGAAACAGAAAACAGTCTCAGAATCACTCCCGTTTCCTGTTCTGCCACATTTGGAAAGGTTACAGTCTGTCAGGGGAAATTAAAATCCTGGTGTCCTTGAATGTAGCTAAATGTCACAGGGGGGCAAATTCAAAAGATTAAGCTGGGGAGTTATTTATAGCATTTGGGGAAATTTCCCATTTGGTATTAATTGTTGTTATATTATTTCTTTGGAGCAGTGTATGAATGTGGGCAGGAGAAAAGAGGCGAGGAAAGAAGGAGAGAGGGAAGGGGGAAGGAGGAGAAGAAAAATAAATGCAGTGATGTCAGTCCGTCCCACTCCCATTCAGTACAAAATGCGACAGAGCAGAGCTGAGCCTGCATACCACTGCCGCTGACGCCTGATCCCACACAAACACACACTCATCATACCACACACACACACACACAAGGGCTGAAACTCCAGACCAGTGGAGGGAGATGCTACCGGCTGGCACCCACTGAGTAAGTTCACTTTCTCTCCTGTTCTTTCTCTGGCTGTCTGTCCTTTGTTCAGCAGCCTGTCTAAGTTCATTTATCTCTCTCACTTTCTCTGTTGCTGTGAAATGACCGGTGTTTTTTTTTTTTTTTTTTTCAAACTGAGAGACTTTTCAAACTTTTCTCTCAGTATGCTGTGCACATACCTTTCCCTCCTCTCGCTCCCTTTCTGTCTCCACTCTGCATGTGAGTAGAGGCAGAAGTAGATCCCGGACTTATTTGCATGTTGGCGGAGAGCCAGAGCTGCATACTTTGTCTTTATTTGTGTATGTGTGAATAGGAAAGCTGCTGGATGTGAATGTTGATCTGCTATATGTTAATCTTGTCCCTGTGTAATGTTGATTCTCTGTGTGGTTTGTTACTGCCTGTGAGAAGTTTGTCTTAATTTGAATATTTCTTTTGTGCCACAGTGAACAAGTTCAAATGTGTCTAGTTCATTACAGGAGCTGTGATGCAGCTCTGAGACTGTTGTATGGAAAGCCTGAGCAATATCAGCAGGCTGCTTACCAGCAAATCTTCTTGTCAGGCCCTCTTTACTTCTATTGCCTTCAATCACAGTGTCTCAAAGGGCTTTACAGCTTCTGCATAATGAATGGATGAATAAAAACACTTCCCCTTCATCTCTGACAGTAGACATGTGGATCACAAAAAGTTCACTTGAAAAACTGGTGAAAAGGAAGAGATGAATGAATGAATACTGGTTTAAAGGCTAAAAACAAAGCAAGGCTGTGTATATATTCAAAACACAAGTGAATCAAAACTCCATTAAACACTGCGGCCTATTTCAACAAGAGTGGATGGAGAACTGGCTGGCTGTAGCTTTATATTGTTACTGTTTCAGAGATTTATGAGCTGTGTTGATGTTAATACGACATCATATTTAAATATAACATCCTTATAATATGAACTTAAAGCGAGCTACCTGACTCCTTGCTTGAGCTTTATATATATATATATATATATATATATATATAGTGAAGGGTCATGAGAGTGGTGTCAAAAACTCTTTTTGTTCCCAGAAGGTCGAGATATACCTTTTGACGAGAAAACTGCACAAAACCATGTTTTCTTTAGGTTTTTATTGATTTATTGATTTATTTTTGCATTCATTCCAACATATACTCAGGTGTACCTTTGGTACACGTGGCCCCTCCTAAAACGCCATGGTTTCAACCCAGTCACCAGACAACCCTGATGTAGTCATTGGTGAAGTGCTAGCACAAACACAATTCCTATTGGCTGTATCTCAGCAGCAGGTTTTTCAAATCTTGTATTGAGGGGCGAAGGCGGCTTTTATAGACTGCGTTTTCACACAGTTTAAGGTGAGGCTTTTTTACGGGGATTTAGTCTTTAGGACTTCCTGGATTCTTTGTGATCGATATCAGCCTCATGTGTGCTGATAAGGTGCCAAAACAGTCGGTTGTTTCATGTTTCTTTCTGTGTGTGTGTGTGTGTGTGTGTGAGAGAGAGAGAGAAAGTTGGTGCTGCTGCAGAAATTTAACAGAACTACTGCTCTTTGGTCTGTGTATGTTTCACACTGATAGCATGCAGTCCTTAACACCCCACCCTGTGTGTGTGTCCGTGTGTGTTTTTGTGTATTGACTTACCCCTATTTGTCTTTCAGTGTTTGAAAGCACAGCAGCATTTTCACTGTCCACTGTATGCAGAGTAAACATTGAATGTACTCACATCAGAGTCATTTGCTTAGGGCCTATTGTGTTCTTCCAGCCAAAACAAAATTGAATGGAGGAGAACAAAACAATAGATATAACCTCTTTCTCTCTCTCTCTTTAAACCACAGCAGCAACTTTTGCCCTGCACCTTCACATCTAGAGAGCCAGAGAGCCAGAGACACACATCAACTGCAGAAGAAGAGCACTTCACAAAGGACACTTCATTGACCTTCAGCTGTACCTGATCCCACATCCTTCATAGAACAGGGAACCTGACTCTGAGTGAAGCAAGAGAAAACGGAGCGATCAAATCCCACAACTGAAACACGACACATTGGGCGCAGAGACAGCAGGACTGACAGACATCTCAGGCAACTGGGGAGGCAGGATGCTGGCTAAAATCCTGGAGGACATGTGGGTGGAGCCGGAGGTGCTGGAGGCACTCAGCGAGGAACAGAAGAGGATCCTGTTCCTGAAGATGAGAGAGGAGCAGGTACGCCGCTGGAGAGAGCGAGAGGAGAGAGAGGAGAGGGAAGGAGGAGACAAAAACAACGCCAGGCAAAAGAAAGGTAGAGTGGCTGCTCTGAACTGGTTGTTCTGGCGAGTTGTACTGCTACATAAATTACATACCTCTATAAGTGTGATGGGCAATTAAAGCAAAATAGGAAACAACCGACTTACAGGAATGTGTTTTCTGTTGCCGGAAGGATCAGGGTTTCTGGGAAGCTACCAGTTTCTTTGAAACAGCCTCTACTGTCCAAAGCCACAACTAATTCGACAATGATGTACTGACAAAATTACAGACTGTAACCATAAAAATGTCTGTACTGCTAAAAAAGTACTTTTTTGAGCTTTGATCATAGTTTGAACCATATTTACTTTCACTGAAACACAGAGATCATCAGTCCTCTGTGTCTGTAAATGTGAACATTTTTAATAAGAGTTTAAAGTCCACACACTTTATAACACACATGCACACCAATGCAGCTTGTTGAAGCCTTGGAAGAGAACTAAAGGAGATGCCATTTTCAGGAATCATAGTTGAGGAGTAAAATAAACAAATATAGTGGACGATTTTTTTAATTTTAGTCAAAGTTTTGAAGTTGGTGTAAATTACTTTAATGATCCAATATGGTATAAAGTGGGATTTGTCTTGTTTTGATGATAAAGCAGATCAAGCTTCTACATAAAAAGTAGTCACCACTCTCAGCCAAGTCCAGCCCAACAGAGCCGCTGTCCAACCCTGCAGGATTTAGTTTCTCTGAAATCGGTTATGTTTATATTCAGTCACATAGAGCCTTTCCTTAGATTGGCCTGTCATTGCTAGAGCTGAGAGAAGCGACGAAGTTGGAGTCATTTTTGCTGTTTAATATCATGATATAGCTCCTAATGGATGATTCATTACACATTACACACATTTTATGTTTATAGCTTTTACCAGTCTTACCACTGTATTTCATTAATATATGGTTTGTTGCAGTCAAGCCTCTCAGTAACTGATTAATATCTGCCAGAAATCTCATGACCTCTGAATGCACACGAGTAAAGAAACACAGATACACAAGCTGTTCCGTCACACCGTTTCAGGTTACCAGTCTCATTAATGTGTTTCAGTTACACTCAACAAATGGGATCCCGAGACTTCAGTGTTCAGTGGTCCGTGTCTCCCTCTGCTCCATCTTTCTGTCTCACTTTTACAACCACCTTCTTTCCATTTACTGTTTGTCTGACTCAGAAACCCTATCAACTCTACTGATACGATGCACAATAATAAGTGTGTGTGTGTGTGTGACGGGCGGCTTCTTTCAACATTAGCTAAATCATTCTACAGGCCTCTCTGTGCTATAAACCATGTATTACATTACCGTCTGACGTTTACCCAATCTCTGCTATGTCATCTGAGAGGCGCCCGAGTACGCGTTGCCTTGTTTCTCGGGAAAGACACAGCATACATGTGCAGACAGGCCAATCCACCTCACCCTGATAAACAGTAAAGGTTTGAAACATACCTTGGAATAAACATTTCCAGTTTTTAGTCAATCAGTAGGCGTGGCAGTAAAAAATAAAGGCACATCGGCTAGCACTGTGTGTTGTTATCAGTTATCAGAGTCCGTGAGGCGACAGTATGGACATAAAGGTGTGTAGCCCAGACAGATGATGACTAATGCCAGAAATGGTCTTTGGTCAGACAAAGACTTTCACAAGGAATTCTCTAAAATATGGACAGGCACAGAGTTGCTTTTGTTAGAAATCCGTACGGTCAGTTCATGGTGAGAGGCTGAGTGTGGGCCTTCAGAGAGCACAGCTGCACAGCTCTCAAAGACAACACCATTCACGTCACGTCTCCTCTCAATGACGTCGTGGCAGAGGTTTCACCTTCATCAGGTGCTTCTGTCATGGAAAACAAAACACACTTTGTCACACATTTGGGAGCTGGGTATATTTTTGCCTCCTGTGTCATGATGAGGTAACAACTAAAAATATCTTGTTTTTTTTCCTGGATGGAAAATGCAGTGGAAGAGAGGTGTGTCAGGTGGTATTTATACGTCATCGCATTGAGATCAGATAACAAGAAATCTCTACCACGAAATGATTAGTCAATTTGTGTTTAACTATACACTCAGTCATAACATGAATATCATATAAATTCATTTTGGTGCAGTAGATGAGTTCAGCTGACACACAACTAAACGTTAGCTCAACATTTGGGCTGTGTCCAATTCAAAATTCAAAGGGAGTTTCTGTAGAGCTGATTCAGGTTAGTTGCTCATTGCCAGGAAAGTGCTTATTGTTTTTTTTTTTTTGTTTACTAATTACCCCCTTTATATTGAATCCCAACTATGAGGGCATGTTTTAACATGAATCCTTGTTATGCTGTGATTAATGTTTGCTATTAAAAGGTTACACAGACAGACAAAAGGCAGAGAGGTGGAGGAAAATAATAAGCAAGAGAATGAGGTCAACTGACAGGGAGTTTAACAGCAGTAATAAATAAACAATCAGAGTAAGGAGAACTACCTACTTGTACTTTTGAGCGAAATGGGGTGTCTAAGGACAAGTCTGCTGCCTTTGTGTGAGGGTTTCTAAGCCCAATGCTTATAGGACAGCACCACCTTCTGGATAAACGCCAGAGCAACTATTTCTCTGACAGTTTCTGCCATCTTAATCACTCCTGTGAATTCACACTCCTTTTTTTTCCCCCCCTGCAGCTTCCGGTAAACATGTGAGGTGGCTGCTCGGTCGGGATGGAGATGTCAGTGTCAGTGTATTTGGAGAGGTGGAAGAGTTCAAGTCCTCCAAACTCCTCCAGAGCCTCATGAACAACAGGTACACACAAAAATGAAAGCAGCTCTGCCAAACTTGGCCACGGTGAGGACTACCATAACTGTTGTTAAAAGCAAGGTTTGGTTTCTGTTTCCTCACCGTAAAAGTCATGCCCTTTGTCGATCAGGTGCAGATTAAAAAGGAGAGGAACTCTAGGTAATGTTAAAATAGTAATAAGACAAAAGAGAAAATTAGGCATAGAAGATATTAAACAATGTAAAAAAGGCTCCTTATGTCCACTACTTCTTTTTTTTTTTTTTTTTGTGTATTTAATGAGTCATTCATGTTCTTAAGAAGAACTTGGTTTAGGACTAATTCCTTGTGGGTGTCTTACATACAGTGAATAATGCAAATTCTTAGTTTTCACTGCTTTTTCCCCGATGGCCTGACATCCGTTTTCCTTTGCAAGGTCAGTTAATGTGGAGAATGTTTCCGAGACAACAACCTTCATGCAGCACTGACTTTGATAAGATAAACAGGCCACTAAAAAGTTTGAGTCAGCGTGTTGTCTCCTCATCCCATTTTGATTACAGAAATTATTTTCCAAATGACTAACTGGAGGACTAATTCAAAGGTTGGGACGTCTGTCTATGGGAATAAAAATGGATGTCTTTGTCTTCCAGACTCCCCAGTGATAATATGAATGGCATCCAGACAGTGGACTTGCTGCCAGGAAGAGAGGCCCGGGAGCTTGGCTTTAAAGAAAAAATCCAGCTGCCCTTCGCAGATGTTACTGTGAGTTAATGTGGTTTTATGTGGTTTTTGTAGCTTACAAGGTAAAATGTCAAAAGTATTGGGACTCTTACTGTCCACTGATGTCCCTTTTATATTCAGGATTGCACAATGTCAATGTCTTCTGAGGAGGACATGGACTCCTGTAGTGCTGATGATGACCTGAGGGACCCTGCGGAGGACAGTGACAGTGAATCAGGCAGCAGCTCAGATAATCTCAGCGACTGGGCTCCACACTACAGGCCCCATTTTAGTAGCCATGGCAACCAGCCGCCACTCAAAACCCCACTGTCAGGCACACGGAGAGGGGACCCACAAGACAGAGGTGAGGAAATAAGACAGGAGAGAAGAAGGGAGACAAGCCTGACTGATCTGTTTCTATGTTAGAATGCGTGGCTTCAATGGATATATATCTAAAGACGGAAATTTTGATATACACCACGACAAGTAAACAAAAGCTAAGATGAAAAATATTATCATCCATGCAATATGTATATGCTGAATGTTAAATACATACAGTAGATGAAAACAGGAAATGTTCAGTTGATCTCTGATGATCTGAAGAATTTATTACGAGTTAAAAAAGGAGTAAAAACTTCACCTGGCTCCTCTGTTTTCTCTCCAGAGATCATGTGCCGCGAGGAGAAGTCCGTACACAGGAGTCGCGTGGCCCAGCTCAGGGTTGTATTTACAGATGATCGACAAAACAACAAAACAGCCCCTGCCTTCACTAAACCACCTATACCTGCCAAACCTGCTCATCTGCAGAAAACAAGCACAACGTTGAGCCATTAGGAGTGCAGCTGTATCCACCTTGTTTCAAAACAATATCCTGCACTGAGTGTAAGGAGGCCTTTGCAGAAATAAGGGCTCAGTTACACACTGTTGGACCAGGCTGCAGCTATATGCATGTGAAGGAGAAAAAAGTCCTTACTTGAACCTGATCGGTGAACTGAAATAGACTTTATGCCTGACTCAGAAAAGTGAAGCAGCTTTGATGTTGCTGAGTTTAAATACGCTCATGTGCCTTTCACGATTAACAGACGGACTGAAGTATTTAGAGACACATGGACCGTTGACCACACCGTGGTTCACCTTGGGTGGGTGTTAAAGACATTTTATTATTAAAATGTCATAATAAGAGGTTATTGGGAAGCAAAACACCTATTATTTCTACTATATTGTATAAAAAGTTGAAATTGTCATTGTCATCACCTGTCGTTGTTGTTTCTGACACCACTGACTTCCACCACTGTTGAAAACGTTTTCATCCATTGGCTCAGAAATCACCAGTCACATCACTGTTGCAGGGATTTGTGGTTAAAATAAAAATAAACTGAATTCATACAAAACACGGATGCACCAATAATCCTCAGAATACATCACTTCACACTCTGACAACAGCACCAAACTGTTCTCATCATCCAGAACTCAATCTATTTGCTTTGCTCGTGAGCAAATGTTAGCAGTGCTATCACACGAAGGTAACATGCCTGAAATTATAGCTGCTAAACATCAACATGTTAGCATTGTCACTTTAAGATTGTTATCTGCTTACATTTTTTAATCAGTGCATCAGGAACAAAATACAACCTCACAGACCTGCTAGCGTGATATTAGTCTGAATATTTAAGGGACCAAAAATACAGATTAGATTTGGTGAGACATTCTTAATACAAGGCCCGCTTACATTACTTTAATGTTTTCTGTTATCAAATTACCACATCCTTTGGTTATGTTAACACAAACCATTTGCCTGACAATTGGGAAAACTTGAACCACTGAGTGCACAGTATGTGGCTGGAAGCCCTGGGGATAAAAAGAGCGGCCTTGATGTTGAACATTTTTGGTGAGTCCGGTGAAATATTAAGTTGTAAAGTATTTCCGAAGTCTACAAACCACAGACGCTTCCATTGTAGAATCTTCATGTGTCACTTGGCGTGGGGTCTGTTTGCCTTCAGTGTGGTCTTCAGCAAAATGAAACACATGATCGTTTGGGCTGAAGTCAGCTGACAGGATGTGGTCAGGTGACTGACTTGGGAAACAAACTTTTTTTTCTTAACTCTTTAAAGCTGCTATGTTGAGAAAGATTGGTCTAAATACCCGTGAAATTGATTAAAAAGAGCTCCATGTGCTACTCTGGTCAGCATCCCCATGCAGTCCTACAGTTTTAACTCAGCACTTTAACTGCATTTTCATTGTTTCATTTCAGTGGTGTGTCCAGCGGAGTACTGATCTAAAACAAGTCCCTGGAAAAATATCTGGAGAATCTATTGTAGCTTTAAAGGCACATCAGAGACTGCACAACAACACAAATGTATATTACCATGAGACATGTATCAGTGGTATACTTTGAAGGTTTGAAATGGTTGCACTGTAGTTACTACATAACTGTTTGGTCACATGCTCCCTTTACTTAGTCACCAATTCTTTTCTAAAATTCCTTTCCTGCTGACTTTTGCTTTACCTTCTACTTGTATTTGTATGATGTATTTCCTTAAAGGGTATGTATACCTATGTTGGTGTGAAAAATAAGAAATGAATAAAAGTGAAACATTAGTTGTTGTTTTTTTTTTTTTTTTTTTTCATTCAACAAGTTGTGTCTCTTCATGGAATACCCTCAATAGAGGTAGGTGTGGTTGCTGACAGGACCAAACACAGAGTTGATAGTGATCACATGCACAATGATAACCTATTCAGTGGGATGCATCAGAAAACAGCCCATCAGAGATCAAACACAGCACACAGTAAGCTGATTTGCATGTGGTTTAGACTGAGACAGAAGGCGAGACGCATGGGGAGACATAGAAAATGGGAGTCAGGTCACGGGAAGCAACACGTCACAGTCAACTCAATAAACCTCTTTGCATTCCCTCACCACCTCCACACCCTCAGCTCTGTGTATGAGCTCCTGGATGTGAGTGCGGAGTGCGTGCGTGTTTGTGTGTCTGTCCACCCATATATCTTGAATCATGTGACTTGACACGAGCAGTCATGCACACAGTGTGAAAAGCCCCGCTAAATATAGTGGGACAGTGTTGGGTTTCTCAGCAAAGCATTGTAGCAGTCTGTTCATCTTTGTCCCCTAAGAAAGTGCATGTCATGGACTTGTAATGTTACTGTCGTCTGAAGTTGTCAGGAGTCGATTGGCTTTTTATTTTCTTCTCAGCCTCAGAGGTGAAATTTGAACATAAAAAGCTCTTTTGTGTGTTGATGAGGAACCCGTATGACAGTAATTGAGTATATCAAGGAGGATTAGATATGTACGCCACTATTTCCTTTGAACAATAAACAATACATTATCTGATTTTCTGTATGAAGTTGTTGTGAGGAGATACTGAGTGAGTGGCTGAGGCAGATAGTTAGCAGCTCTGTGCTTGCTGTATAATAACATCTCTGTTGTGGTTCCATTAGATTTGACGATAAAGGGCACTGGTTCTCTAATGTTGGTTAATTACTGTGAAAAGCCTCAGGTTATAACTGAGCAATTTATGTGAAAATAAGATTAATGTCAGGATTTCCCTGATTGGCTCCTAAATGTGTATCTTTGTCCAGCCTCCAGTGATTGAAAACTAAAAGTGTTTAAGTGTGTATGAAAAATAAATACAACATACACAACTCCTATGAAACAAAACAGAGTCTTACGAACTGAGTTGCTAAAATAAGCTGTTTCTTTCAGAACACTGTGACAAAATAGTGACCAAATCTTGTTTTATGACTGATATGTACAAAAAATAAACAAAACAATAACAACAAAAAAACCTGCACACACTTAACCCGGGGTTTTATAGAATAAAAAGCATAGAGCAATTAACCAGAGTAACTAAACATAAACTTAAATGGATTTAGTTTGATACTCTCAAGAATTAAGGGCAGAGTTGTGGCGAAAAATAAGAATTTATCTGTCCCAACTCCAAAAGCACTACAACTCCCAGAATGCACCACAAACCAGGCCCTCCTTGTAAAGCCTACATTTGATAGAGTAAACAGAGTGTGATGTTAATTAGATAGTCGTGTTTGACTAAATGAGGCTCCTGCTGAGTCTCAGTGAACCTACAACTGTTCTCAGGACTCAAGACTCATGACAGGTGGGCTATATGTTACCTTTAAACTGCTATGTGGACTTTCCCTTTTAATCAAGAAAATGTAATTTTTTTCAGCTTTTACAAAATGATGGCTCCCTGCAGCTTCTGCATGGTTTGTGCTGATGAAATAATATTAGCATGTGAGCATAAGAAGCTGAAATGGTGAACATGGTAAACACTATCCTTACTTAGCACCACCATGTTAGCATGTTAGCATGCTGACATTAGCTTTTACCACTAAGCTAACGAGCCATGTGCACACAGAGCCTGACAGCTGTTAGCATTAGCTGTAGTTTGTGTGAGGAGAGCCAGAAGATGTTCTGGGATCTGAACAGACTGAACGAGATGAAAGGATGAGCTCAGTGCCAGTAAACTTTCACTCAGGCTGTCTGTGATGTCGATATTATGATACAGATATCACTCTGTGAAAATGTTTTAACCCTTCATCATGAATATGGATACAGTCATTCAAGGTCCATTGTTTATGTTTTTGGAATCATCTGGAAAATAAATATTATATTAAATGCTCTCAGTCACTGTTGCAATTCAATATCATTAATCATAATATATCTTATTTGAGCATTGAAATTCACAGGACAACAACATGAAAAATCTAAGTCATGATGTGCTGCTCTGATTAAAAGCATGGGTTCATAGCTTGGCCCCCACCTCAGTGTTAAGGTGGGGGCCAAGCACCAATACATTCCAAATCATGAGCTACTGGTAAAAGAAGCCATGATGAAATATCACTGCAGCCAGACAGCCTTTATCAATGTGCTTTGCCCAACTTCCTGGAACCACTGGTCCTTCTTTGAGATCACCAGCAGGCTAAAGATTAACAGAGTTTTGTGTACACATTACCTTCAAAAAACTAACACCATGTGAGCCAACCTAAGGATCGAATTTTGTGAATGTTTTAAGGACTCATTTTATGACCATAGTTTGGTTGATTAGCTGATTCATGACCAATTTTCTAACACGGAGACGCTTAGCTACATGTGTCATCCTAATGCTATTTAATAGTTTTTGTGCTTGTTGTTCATTAGTAGCATGAGACAAAACCACAAGTGGATGAAGCTGTTTTTAGAAGTCTGTCTATTTGAATGCACCTTTAACAGCTTTAAGGGTCAAAGGTCAAGAGTCCCCTTTGACCCCTGTGTCATCAAAATATAACCCGAGAGCAGATCAGCCTGAGCTTTTCAAGGATGTAAGAAACGATTGTGTTTTTTTTTTTGGGAGTAGCATGTTTCCTGTGTCTATAAAAGACAACATAAATGGATAACAGAGACGTAATGAGGAGTGATCTCAGAAAGATGCTGTTTCTGTAAAGCTGTTAGACATTTTCTAACAGCGGGGATATCGCCAATTGAGAGGGGGAAAAAAAAATTCACAATGAGACACAGTGTCTCCAAGCAGATGCAGTGGCCAAAATTTCAAAGGTCTGGCTCATAAGTGAGGGTCCGCCCAGCTCCAGTGCAGGTTGCCTTGGGCTGGCAGGTTGTTCCACTGCAGTGTGTGTGAAAGGAGTTTTTCTCCAGAGTGGGCAGAGCCGCTGGTGCTGGAACATATGTAAGCTCCACGGGGGTCTGTGACGGCACACACCGGCTATCTGGACAATGCATCCATCATTAACCCCGGTTTCCCTGCGTCTCTGTCTTGCTGCATTTCAGTCAGCCTCCATCTCTCAGCTCGCTGGATCTTGCACTCATCTCTCCTCTCTTTGTTTGGCCCACATTATCTTCATCCCCTGCTGTCCATCTCCCCGTCCGCCTCCCTGCATATCTCTCTTTTTCTGTTTTCTCTCCCCCTGTGGCCTGCTTTTCATCTCTCCCGGCTTCACCCACTCCCTCTTACCCCCATTACACCCCCCTCCCCCTTTTCCCTCTCTGCCCTTCACCCCCCACCCCCAGATTCGTTTTCCACCCCCTCCTCCTTCTCCTCCCCCACTCCCCCAACTCTCTCTCCCAACCCTCCCCCCTCCTCTTCTCTGTCCTCCGTTCAATCCCTCCCTCCCTCCCTCCTCCTCCCTTTCTCTCCTGCCATCTTGCAGGCCAGTGGAGCCAGACTGCAGGCGTTCAGGGAGTCACTGGACCTGCTGGGCAGCGGGTGACACAGATTTCCGGTGTGTGTGTGTGTGTGTGTGTGTGTGTGTGTGTGTGTGTGTGTGTGTGTGCATGCGTGACGAGAACAGGGAGGGGGGATTAAGCTCCAAATCACTAGAAAGGCACAGAAGAGAAAGAGGGGCGGTGAAAAAAAAGCTGCAGATCCAAGAATTTAAAATTCTTCCTTTGTCTGGGAGATGAAGAAACACTAGACTGTGGACTTCAACTAAAAGACTGTGTGTTTCTCATTCAGTGGGAGCGTTGTAATAGCATGATGTTGGAGCTCACTGCTTTTCTCCATGAGTTGGCAGTGTCCTGTGTTGGCTGGCGTGTTACGTTTTCTCTCTGCCTCTCTCTCTCTGTCTCCCCTGCCTGACAAACACGCACACATACACACGCACATATACTTCCCCCCCATGCTCACGCGCACACACACACACACACACACACACACACAGTCCCTCTGCGATCCCCCTGACTGAAGGCGCACAGGAAGTGCAGCCGTGGCCCAATTATAGCGTGACACCTCGGGCCGGCCGTTGCTATGGTTACGTCTTCCCTGCGGTCCCCTGGAGTGTGGCGCCGAGGAAGAAGGTCTTATCACATCAGCCATCATTACAGCAACAAGCAAAAACCCACCCTATAGCCTCAGTCCAGCTGGCTGCGTATCTGGCTTATGATATGTGTGTGCGTCTCCATATGATCAATAGTTGTGAATAAAAAAGGAAATTGCGTCAGAGTGTGAATAGAAGAGAGTGTTTGTGATAATGTGCGCATGTCAGGTTAGGTGTGTTTGAGTGCACACACTGGACTTGCCAAGGTGGCGTGTAGGTGTGTTTGTGTGTGTGTCTGTGGGGTGGCGATAAGGCTCTCAGCCACACCATTAGGTGACTCATAATCCACACAACCTCACACACATGCACCCTAAACACACGTGTGCGTGTACAAGCAGAAACGCAGCTGCAAACATACACTCAATTAAATATGAACACACACAAACACTGATGTAGTACAAACTCAGCCTGTAGACAAGTGCACATGGCCAATTTCTTTTATTTCAAAAGGGCAAACAGAGCTATACAGTACAAGTTGCACATGAAATAATTTAGCCTAGGCTGAACTCATTCATTTCTTACTGATGCAGTGACGTTAGAACAACAGAATCAAAACTCCCCGTCAGAAACAAAACATTTGGCTCCTTTTTTTAAATGTTGAAACACAACACATCCAAACTGGAAAGGGATGTAAAAAAGACATAATGTTTTCCAGATATTTACAGGCTATTTACAGCATTTTTGTCATCATCTAAATAGTGACACACATTGGTATCCTTCTTTCTCTCCTCTCCATTTCACTGATTGTCAAAAGGAAGGATGGGAACGAGTGTGGACATTCTTAAACAGAGCTGCAGCTCCTCACTAAACACAGGATCTGAAGATCTCGATGAACCACAGTCTGAGCATGTTAATATCGCGTCCTGCGTTTTTATCAAACTGCAGCTCCTCGACAATCATCCAACCAGGATCCTCTGACAAATGCTGCCATCACAAGCATTACTATCCATCCAAGGCTCCGTTGCTTCTCTCCTGTGCCAGACCCAAAGTAAAGTCGGACCCCCTTAGGTCAAACCCAGACACTCTGCTCTCAAACCCAGGGCCCCCTGGCTTCCTCTTCAGCTCCTCACACTTCCTGTATTTACAGATCTGGTGTCCCCTCTTGCGATTGCGGCAGCTGCTGCACTGTTCGCAGTTCGTCTGACGCCGACAAGGTACACACTCCCCGCACCTCTTCCTCTTCCTCCTGCCCCCGTTGCTGGCGCCCAGAGAGCTGGGAGAGTAGCCCTCGGCCACCAGCCCCTCAATGCCCTCGGCTCCCATGGCCGCACTTCTCCAGTGGCCTCCCCCCATCTGGAAACCTGCCAGGGGAAACAGAGCGGGGCTGAAGGGGAACCAGGCACCTAGGAAGGGTTGGAAGTCAGTGCCACATCCAGAGGAGTCCTCCTCCTCCTCCTCAGGCCCAGACCCACCTCCTTCCCCATCACCCTTTCCCCCCTTTGCTTCTGCAACCTCCCTTTTAGCTGGCTGGCTGCTCTGTGCGCCCAGGCTGGCCTGCTCTGTGGTGGCGGGTGTCAGAGCCAGAAGCCCAGCGCGCATCAGTAGCTCTGCAGCATGGGCCAGGTGGAGCCCGCTGGGCGACTCCCACATGTCGGGCCAGGAGGGAGCCCGGCGAGGCTTAGTGTGTGCAGGCTGGGCGGCCCGCTGCTGAGTTGGGGAGGGCTGGATCAGGCCTTTGACGTCCACGCCTGGAGAAGGGGTGGAGATGTAATGGGAGAGGCTGTAAGGGTGGCTGGAGCGCTTAAGGCTGGGTCTCAGAGGCTCATTTGGGATTTTAGCGCTGCTGTGGGCCCGGTCTGGGGAGGAAGGGCCAGCGATGTCTACGGCAGTGGACATAGCAGTGGCTGTGTGTGGGGGTGTCTGTCCTTGTGTGTGTGTGTGTGAGTGTGTGTGCGCGTGTGGGAGGAGAGGTGAGGGAGAAGGGGATTGACGCTGATGCGGGGTTGACAACCTTCCTGCTGTTACTTCAGCCAAAATGGCAAGACTTGGCCTGTGTCCCTATTCCCATTCTCTGCAGCAGCCTCAGAGTCCTGGAGAGCTAGAAATGAATAGGGGATGAAGAGAGGTAGGTTAAGAATAGAAATGTTGAAGAGACAAATACAGAAAGAGAGTAAACAGAGCAGATATAACTGGAAGATATTTCTCCACCACAGCTGCTACACTCAGTGTCAGGAAGTCAAAGTGGAGACAATCTGTGTTTAAAGCAAATATAACTATAAATGTCCACAGATAGAGAAATCAAAGTGTCTGAAAAGAGACGGACAGAGGCATCTATCAGACACAGTGGCTGCTCAGCCAGTGATTTCCGCATACAGGAGGCAGTATCCCTTTAAGAATTTCACGGTATATCAATGCAATCAATAACAGAGCGACAACAATATGCAAAGATATGCGCATATGCGCAGGTCAAATGTGGAGCGCGCTTTTCAAATACATTTTGACGACTGCTGTTATGTGTGCCAGCCAAAGCTTAAGCTCAGCGGAGAAAGACTAAATAGGAGACCGTAAAAAAACAGGCTGTCTTTTGTCTGGTGCCGATGACGAGGAGCGAGGTGCGCAACGATGCGGTTGCTGTGGATAAAAAAAGACCAGGCTAAATTCCGTGTCTACATTTGTGGGAAAACTATCCCGCTGATTGAACTCGGGACAGATATAATATCGCGGAACAAGTGTCTAGAGCTTTCGATGGGTCGACGGAGGCGCCAGATCGATCGTTTGAGCGTAATGAAGGTTACCTAAGAAGACGGTGCTCGACCGACGCCACGGCGAGCTGACCACAGTCCGAGTGGTCGCTGCGACACGGCGCAGCGGCGGCGAGGGCGACAAAACAAAACCAGCGAAAATCAACCGGAAGTGTCGGCAAAACGCCTCCTCTTACCTTCTAAATACGGCCCAAACTCTCCTGTCAAACATATGATGAAGTCATGAACTAATGGCGTGGTGATTGTAGTGTATATGGACAGCGGAGCTGCCGATTCCTCCTCCACCTCTCCGTCCCGGAGGGTCTGCAAACACTCTGCACGGAATTTGGGGGCGTCGCTCAAAATGCGAAGTGGACTCTGCAGCCCAGACCATGGTCAGAGCGACCCCATAATATTCACAGGAAGAGCTCGACACACACGGACAGCTGTCACCATGAATACTCTATAACACCCAATTAAAGCCAACATTAAACATCCATCACACACACTCGGCCAAAGCACTAAGTGCGTCACCGAGCATGGGCAGTAGATTGAATATTATCGCTGGATTATCATCCATCTGATATAACTATCAACAAATATTACAACATTATAGTCGAAAAAGATACAAACTGATATGTTAATATGAAAAGGTCCGTTGGTCCTTTCATTAAAAATTGCTTAAATATATGATCACTCTTATATTATTACACTGTAATCTAAAAGGAGGGCACACTGGGCTTTGTTTATATACACTGATCTGTGTGTGCCATAACTAAATGTTCTTCAATTGTTTCTGTGTTAATTTACTACTAAGTCTACTTCTGTAAAGCATAATTAAACCTCTGCCGTGTAAAAAGAGTCATAATTAGAACGCATTTTTTTAGATTAAATTTAATGTTTGATCACTGTTTATTCAGCATCTGATTAGTGATGGAAGATCTTGAATCAAGGTGTCAGTATGTGATTTGTTTTTATATGAAGCACAGTTTACATTACACATAAACACAAACAACATTCAGAGGATAAGTTCCTTGAATTTCGCTGATCTGAATTGTATTCCATATTTTGGATTTTAGGGCTATTTACAATTGTAATGTGAAACATTACCATTAAAATGAATTACCATTACAATGTAGGCCGTGTTATTCACACGTAATGAGGCTACACTCAGCATGGGGGGGACTCAGTGTCACGTGTTGTCGGCATGATGAAGTTGTCTCCGTTTAAGATGAAAAATAAATAAAGAACTAATCAGCCAGAGTGTGTGATGGTGTGTGTCCCTGAGAGCTGTCTGTGAAAGGTGACTCCTCACACAGGGACGGTCGAGTCCACTCCACCTCTTATGAGAGTCCTCCGTTGCATCTGGCACGCAGCCAGATACCTCGTGCGTGTCTGAGTGTGACTGTGTGTGTGTGCGCGTGTCACTATGGGAGCAGGGGCCCACCGTACTCGCGTGCACCGTCTGGCCTGGACTATCCGCGCACACACAGCGTCTTCTAGCGGTCACCGCAAATACTGCCGCATCTTAAAATGGCCACTGCAGCACGGCGGCCCCCTCACCCGCACACTGCCCTGTTTACTTATTATGCCTGTCCACTGTTAATCCATAAACACTCAGCTCGGCCTCTCTGCCGAGGAGTGAAGTGCATAAATGAAGGGTATTTGATCCTCCAGATGAAAACAAATAGAGGCAGAGTTTGGCCCCTGGGCCCCGGCGCAAGAGGTGGCCCCTGAAAACAAACATAGGAGACTTACAAATCTGATCACACAGCAAGTTTTATTCACAGTATACAGAACAACAATTCATTAAGCCAGACACACTGCAGCCGGTACAAAATAAATCTGATGACAAGGCAAAATATATATTTTTAGAGCTGCGTTTTTACCCTTCAACACTTTACAGATTAAATACAAGAGTTTTGTCAGTAAGCAGACAGTGAGTGATTACTAACAGCACATAGTGTTTCAACAGCTCGCTGGATCAGACATTAAATCATTTGAAACAAACTTCTGTTTCTTTTGATTGAATAACTCTTATTAGAAAAATCGAAACATGTAACATTCCTTTGAGTTGTGAGTCTGGGCGGCAGATTTAAATATAAGGCCTGTGTTGAACTTCACTGACACATTGGTTGGACTGAGGCAAAGAGCCGATAGTTCATTAAGTTTCGACTAACTGCTCCACACATGGGAGACCAAAGAGGGAAGACAGAGCGAATGACACCAGACAACATTTCAATACCCCAATTTCGGACTGTGCCACATATCCAAGTCCCTTCCTTATTTCTCCTCGCATGACCTTTGATTTCATTCATATCATCAAATGCAGTGTGAGAGGTCTGAAATCAAAATTTAGAATATATTTAGCATTTTCTGGATCTTTGTTCTGGGCTAATAATAACAACATCGACTATTGTGATTGTAGCACTTTCATACCATAACCATCAGTGCGACATTGTTAGTGGTGATGGTAAACAATTGGGGGGGGGGCTTAAGCATCTTTCTTTTTAATGATGAGTGGTCCAACGTTATCCCCGGTTTCCTCGTTGTGCTTTGTGTGGGCTCCATCACAGTAAGGGAACTACAAAGAGAACAAACGACATTAGAGCAAAATAAACTCCCTCTAGGGGTTCAAGGTTTTAACTTTTTACTTAAGATTGAAACTGTTGTTTAAATATGCGGTGGGAGGTGACTGCTCAAGCTGTTTTTTTCCCAATAAACAGTCTCTTGCACAACAGAATGAAGTAGTTTGCCTTGTGACCCAACAGAATGGGTTTTCCAGTAGTTCAGCTTGAGCTACCCTACTGACCCATTAGTAAACCATGCAGCAGAAAGAAATTTGCAATTCAAATGCATTTAGGCAAATTGCGAGTCAACCTTTGATCTAAAAAAGGACGGCCCATCTTTGGCCATGTGAGTACTCACACAGGAACAGCAGTACTTGACATGCTTTTGAGTGGACATGTCAGCAACATTACAGCATGAACAGGCGAGGTAACACAAGATCCACCTTATCTTAATGTTAAACGATAAAATGAAAATAAGAGATGGTTTAACTCAGCTGCCCAGTAGCAAACTATCGAAATATACAATTTTCATTTATTAAGCAACTCAACAGTTGTTTGGGTCAATCAAACACCTGTCTGTGATATCACTGACTGCGCCTACAAACAGTAGAACTTTGGACCCATAATAAGCTGATGTGATAAATTTATCAAATTACTTGAAAAGTCTAACAATTCCTCCTCAAACCAAAAGCATTAATGAGCAAGCTAACTAAGCCTGACCTTCTTTGACTTCCAGCAGCGGCAGTACACAGCCTTGGTTCCAATATCCTCCATGTCGAAGCTGTGGACCACTTTGGGACTGTCTTTGCTGATGGTCATGTTCACCATGCAGTTTTTACAGCTCCGCCTGTTCAGGTAGTGGCTGACTAAGAAGCCTCCAATGGCTGCAACCACAGCGACCGGCACTGCTACCAACAAATGCTCTGCGGAAAGATGCAAGGTAATTTTAGACAAACAAAGCACCATCTCATAGAAAAGATATTAGAGCCTTTGTTTACTTGTGTACTCAAATATGAATGACAATGGACAAAATACCATCATCACCTCTAACTAGAAAAGCAATACATTCAATCGGCAGCACCAAATGTACCTCCACAAGTTGCATGTTGTTACTGTACAAAACTGCCCACTGACGTTAGATATAAACATTTTAATCCTTGCAAAGCCCAACAGAGTACCACTTTGGGATATAAGCCATCTAAGGAGGTGAGGGACAGATGTGACATCCTACACTCAAATGTCCCCCTTATTCCTACTGCTTGGCCATGTTAAACCATCGCAGGATGACGCTACTGATGACGGAGGATTTCGTGTGAATGTGTGCCTATTAGATACAGAGAGAAGTAGCAGCATGTCTGAGTGCTGTGTGATGGTTTTGCATTTTTTCCCGGTGACTGTAAAATTGCCGATTTTAGCAGAGTAATGAGGAGGATTATCCGAGTCCACTGAGCATCACGTGAAGTGGAGGAACTTAAGTGCGGAGCAGAAAGTTCATCAAACGGCAGCTTCAGCAGAGCCCAGGAGGCCTCACAGGCGAAGCTCCGCTGCAGATGAGTGGGTCAACCCTATCGATGACTGCCTCAAGTTGGAAACATAACCTGTAGCTGGTCCCAGCTCGGCTGCTAGCTGTCTGTCTGGCGTCTTGGCTAGCTACGGACCGCCTGTTGACAATGCAGCTAAAAAGCAACTAACTTGGAGGAAAACTGTCTCGATGATGTGTGTCTTACATTTCCAATAAAAACTACCTTGTGTTAACGTCCAACTGCGAGACTGACGCGCTCCTTTAATGCTAGCATGCTCTCAGCTAGTGATTATACTTTACCTTTAGAAAGCTTAAATCCCGAGCTGGGTAACGTTGGCAGGGGCGGCATCGGCATGTTAGGTAAACCGGGAGTAGACATGTTGCTCCTGGACGATGTGTGTTGTTTGTGTTGGACTCTGAGCAGCAAGGTCAACCGCGGAGTCTTATCTGAACCTTGTCCGAGAGCTGCGTCGGGTTCAGCTTTGCGTCATCGCGCACTGACCAATCCGGACCCGAGGAGGGACGCTGACGTTCCAGTAGACCAAGAAGGTTCACCCCTAGCCTCCAGCACACTTCCGGCTTCGCTCCTGCGTCTCAAGGCCAAAGTGCGAATATACTCACTCCCAGCTTTGACCAGAGAACCCTGATCAAAAAGCCCACAAACTTTCTGGTACACCAAAAACATTTGTGTCCACGTGAAATACATCACACTGTCTTGTTTTTCCGAATTTTTCGACAGCGCCTCGGTCGCCATCGGAACACACTTTTCGGCAGGTGGTCGCTCAAAAGCAAGATATTATCTCAGATCATTGACCTAAAGAAAGTGCATTTCCCACTGCAGAGTAAAACTGTATTGACAACTGATGCCTTAATTAAAATTGGCAAATCATCAAACTAGCTTGTTGCCTTATTAAATAGTACTACTTTCCCACATCAAACGCACTATGCTTGACGTTTCTAATGGAGGAGAATCATCTTGATGTCTCGGGGGCTTTGGTAAGATCCCTTTTCCTCTCATACGGGTGGTAGAGCCGAGTTAATGTGACATCAAAACAATCTGCTCCACATTGAATGTGATAAACCTCTTTAGGTAAGAAAACAAACAAACAAACAAACATCAAAATATTTGCTTTTTTTGCATAAATTGTTGCTGACCCAAAATGGCTATAAGTGGATGTACATAAACGCACCACCAGGGGGAGACAAAATAAAATCACGTGTGGATTAATTATTGCAATGACTGTAGTTCATCAGTAATATAGTGGTGTAATAATTCTAATGGTTTTATAGATATGTCTTTTTGCGCTCGTAGTAGCATGAGTAGTAAATTCAAAGGAGAAGGACTGACAACAGTGCTATTTAGCATCCACCAATGCTCTCAAAGACTTTCTTATTAGCGATTTAATGAAGTGAAACCATGCGGTATTGCAGGCATTCAAATTTCTGCTGGGCTGAGTTATTAATGTATGAAAGCTTTACATCATTTCTTTACTTCTATAGTCCTTTAAAAGGGCCTGAAAGTGAGTCTACACAGGAGTCGTGGGTTTTTATTACACAGTTTAATCAACACACAAAGCTCAACGAGCCTCTCAGGTAATTCAATATACAGAGGTTTTGTGCAAGAAGAGTGGGTTCTCCTCGCACCCAGAGCCCAAGCCAGTCCCATAGCCATTTAAGATGTTAGCTTCTAATTTAACAATAGCCAAAAAACAAAAAAGAGGAAAAAAAAAAAAAAAAAAGTTGAAAAACTGAAAAACAAACAAACAAAAAATAAAACAACTAAAAGTTATGGGATGGGGAATAAAAACAAGGGTTAAACTAAGAAAAATAAATTGCTTAAATATCTGGTCCAGAACCTCCACTTTGTGAATAAAGAAAATGTGGTGGTAGTGGTGGGGGGGTGAAATAGGGTTACAGTTGTGCGTGCAAGTGTGTTTATGTGTGTACAAAGGGGTCAACTTGGGTAAGGTGGTTTGGGAGAGCAGGAGGGGGTCAGGAGCTGGAGGTGTGGGGATAAATTCAAGTCCTTTCATAGAATCCAACAAAGACCAAAATGGGCCATTTTATACAGCCTGCAATTATTATTTTTTATTTATTGTATAAAATACAGAGTGCCCTTTGACTCACGTGCGAAAACTGCTTTCTTGAATTGTCATCTCAACAGATTGGGCTTATTAGGACAACAAAACAAGAAAGAGTGCAGAGTGTAAAAATCCCTCCATATTATTGTCCCCCTCCCCCCTGAAGGGAACAAATAGGGAAAAAAAAGGTCCCCTTGAAGTTTTACAGATGCTCAAAGGAATGCTTTTAGCGATTAACGTCTTGGGAAGATGGGTGAGGATGCAGGCATATAGGAAAAGGAGCGAGGGGGTGTGGTGGGTGGCACAACAGTCCAACCTGCATGGTGACAAAATGTTACGGAATAAAGAAGTGATCAGAGGTCATGGGGGAAGGAGGTGCTGAAAAAAGACTGGGAGAGACGGGTGTTACCATTGCAAGTTGACAATATGTACTATGCACGGTGGAGGCAGGTGAGCTGAGAGGCGGGAGGGGGGAGGCAGAGTCAAACAGAGAGGAGAGAGAGAAAGAGAGAGGGAGAGAGACAAAGTGGGGAGTTGGGGCAGAGGGAGTTTTACAGGTACTCTGGTGAAGGGGAGGCGTGGCTCAAAGAAAGCACTCCAATGGAAACCAACAAGATCTTGTTTTAAACTTTTCATTTGTTTGTATGGTTTTTTGTTTGTTTTCTCTTTACGTCTGAAGCTCCCCTAACCTTATGTCGTAGAGGTGGTTGGCCATGATTCTACTCCAACACTACATTGCATACTTTTGTGTCCATTCCCGAGCTATTTTGTTGTACCTGCGGAGAAGCAGTGACAGACAAAGGGAATGGTTAGTTGTTTAACCTTGAAAAAAAAAAACACCATTTCAGAAAAGAAGCTGAAACGATTACCTGAGTAATTCGATCAATTTGATTATAAAAAATGTTCTTGAATCGCAGGTATGTTTACTTCGTCTAAGTCTCATTAAAACAGTGGCGCAATCAGATAAGATGGAGCAAAGCCAAAGAATATCAGAAAAGAAGAATAGACGGAAAATGTCAAGTGTCAAGTTAGACTGCTGATTTAGGCCGATTTGTTAATTTCACCATGGCACATGCTTCAGTTTAAAAAAAATCTTTGCATTTACAATGACAAACAATAACATACTGAGGTGCAGCAAGTATGCAGCATCATTACTTTTATAGGGCCATATGGATTTGTGACACCAACATAATCTCCTGCTGACAAATTTTTTCTCAATGAAGGGGAATTTTGTGTTTGTAATCTTATTCCAATTCTAAACGCGAGGCATAATTTCCATCACATATGTTGAAATCCTGACAGCACCTGGGCTCATTTGGATCTGTACTTTCAAAAATCTGTTTTGTTAATTGTTTACTTGAGAAGTGCATTTGTAGGGTTATATGGTGATCCATGCCACACACACACACTTACTTTTCCCTGTCCGTCTTGTAGATGCGGGCGATCTCGGGTACTAAGGGGTCATCCGGGTTTGGGTCACACAGCAGAGAGCAGATGGACAGGAGGACTGCACAACAAAACACAAGTTAGAAGTTAACTAACAATAAAACACTTAAATAAATAAAAAAATTAAAACAACTCAAGACACTTTTCTTCTGTTGAACCTAAGAATCAAGCAACATAAACTTTGCGCACTCTGTTACATATGGATCATACTGGGAATCAAAATAGCATTTATAAACCTGAGGTTTATAAATCTCCCTTAGCTCTTCTCTCGCCTTCATTCTTAATATGCTGTTAACAGAGGCTGCAGCATCTGCCATTTATCTGTAACGAGATGTGCAGTGATGCACTTCTGAGCCTGAAGGCCAGCCAGCCTACCTTTGGAGATGGTGAGAGCCGGAGACCACTGTGATCGCAGGATGTCAAGACAGATGCTGCCGTTGCTGTTGATATTTGGGTGGTAGATTCTTGTGGTAAATGCAACCTGAAAAGAAGTGGGGGTGGAGGTAAGAGAGAGAGTTGAGGGGGTGAGAGTGTTTAAATCAGGAAAGAAACACTATAGTGCCTCAATAATGCTTGTTTTATGTATGGTGCTGCTTGTTTACCTTTGGCGGTTTGAAGGGGTAGTCTGTGGGGAAGTGTATGGTCAAGAAGAAAACCCCGCTCTGGTAAGGACTGTCATTCTAATGGTGGAATAAATCACTTCATTAGGAAGGGAATAATTTTTTATGACAGATAAATATATGATATACAATTGATTACAAAGATTTAACTCGCAGGTTGCTTGCAATGAAAAAAAAAAAAAAAAAAAAAGGTTTCCAACTAATAGCTGACTGGAACTGAAACTGGAGCAAGAGTGATTTAACATTGTCTTTAGAAATGCTGTACTAGCTAGGCATTCTAAGTCAAGGGTTCAGTTCAAACAACGACAAAACAAATGCATGTATTACTTCTGTCCATGAAAAACAAAAGCATTGTAATAAGGCTGTTACTGGGTGAATACTTACAGGTCCCATTATTGTGGCTTGCCAGTGAAACACTGCAACAAAAGGAAATTGGTTATGAAACACTACACAATGAGAAGTGTAACCATAAATGATGCCACCTGAAATGTGCAAAATGTAATTATTTGTACACATGAGAAATAGACCCTTACTTTAAGTCATCTCAGGACAAACATCCTTGGAAATAAGTTATTTTTTGGGGGGTATTGCAAATGGGGTTAAGGTTATAAAGAGTCATATTGGAAGTTAACTCACATGTGCATTCAGAAAATTTCATTTACATTAAAATGATCAAACATGCTGCTTAAGTGGAAATTATTATGTAATGACATGAACTAGGAGAACTGGATTAGAGAGCATTTTCACAGCCCCATTTCATACAGCATCCTGTAATGGAAGTAGCACCATATCACATTAAAATGAGAACCAGTCATTACAAGTTATAGGAAATATTTTCTTATGGTTTGTAAGTCAAGTGGTTTATTTGATGGCAGGAAGTGACATGAGTAGAGCCATGTTGCTACCACTTATGTTTCCCCCTGGTGTCAGTGTCAACAGCTATCACACACGACGTTTAAGGTGAACTACACATCACAAAATAATTAAGATGGTGATTAACAATTTATTTGATACATATTCTAAAGCATCAGATTTCCCAGGCCCCATTTCCTCTGACAGCTAATTTTCTCTAATCTGAGAAGAACCTTATCCCTGAACTGACCCCACAGGATGAATATTTACTTTACTTTTTTTTTTTAAACAATTTGTTTCCAGGGGTTTTACAAAACAGCAACAATATAGCAAAGAAAGAAGAACAATGGATAGTATAAAGTACACTACACATGAGAGAATAAAATGAAACTCCTGATATGCAATATCCTTTACCACTGTGAGACTAAAGAGGTACCAACCAACTTGAAATGCTCACTTAGTTTTAATGCAGTACTACACACATATTATACCAAAGTGATTTCAAGCCTGGATCTTACTTGCACTCATGGTTAAATATTTGTGCTGTAAAAATTGTCATAATAACTCACATAACGTAAGCACATTTGCTGCCTGCAGGAAAAAATGCATTGTTCAAATATGACGTTAAAGTCACATTTCTTCTACATTATAGAAATACCTTAATTTTGTGCTTTTCCCAAACATGAATACTTGTGTTTTGTCAGACTACAAGCCTTTATAGTCAAATTTGGCAAATTATAGTTGGGATTTCTTACGTGATAAAATAATAAATATAATACACAGATCAGAGAGCATTAGTACTAATCAAAGACTTAAGCAAAAAGGACACGATAGAGCAAAGATAAAAAACAAATAAAATAAGGAAATACAGGGATAGGAATTACATCTGCACCTTTACAAAACCCAAAAGCAAAAAAAAAAAACAACAACAACAACAAAAAAACACTACCTGCAAATAAATGTTTAACCTTTGTACCAAATTTCACTGTGTACAAAAATTCTCTTAAAGTCAACATGAGATGCCCAGATGATCAATGAAGATGTACCTTCATACCTGCATGTCAAATGTAAGATAATGGTGTGGGTGTTCCTGTGAGAACCAAGTGTTGCTTAAATGATAAATATTAGCCAACCCCTTTACTTGGAGCAACAACAGTAATGTTCCTCAGCATAGTCACTGTGTCTACATCTGACATGTATATCTTTTGCAGTACCATTTCTGTTATGTGTCACACATTGGAATCATGATCGAGCCTTCTGAGTTTGTTACCTACACGCTGCCTGCAATTATCTGATATCACTGGAACAAGCTACTACTAATGATACAGACTGACAAGCAACATACTATCCGTCATAACACCAGCAGTCACTGTTATTATCAATGCAAGGAAGGTATAGGATTTTATTTGACGATATCTGATGGGCAGATAAGTAATTTGGCCAATAGCAATATTTTCCCCATGTTGTCCAAGTGGCAAATGCTGGCACGAAACAAAAGGTAAAAATTTTGTAATAACCATTGCTTATTGTTACAAAAGCAATGTTACACAAAAAAAATTACTTGTTACAGAACAAAAGTTTAGATTATATGAAATGCGATTTATTTATAATAATTGTTTTATACTTAAGCAACATAGTACGGCTGATGAGACTTGGATGATGCTCTTCCTAAGATAACCATAGCAACACCCAAAACTAGACAAAATTTCGCAATTTTCACATATTGTAAAAAAACAAAAAACAAACATAACTTCTGTTTAGGTGGAATATTGTGCAAACCAATTACAGATAAATTAAATTACAGTGTAACCATTGCCAAAAAATACACCTCAATTGGTAGGCTACATCTGCATATCAGCTGTTTAAATTCAAAATTAAAAAAATAAATAAAAATAAATAAATAAATTCCTGACACTGGAAAATTTCTAGACCATGGAGATTTTGGTTTCCTCCTGCTGCAGGAATTTAATGTTGTGTCATGCAAGTTGTCAGCACGATGGGAACATGACATTGAGTGTTTTTCAAGGAAGCTGCAGGCTTTTATCTATTTGGTTGTTGAAATTCACGGATATTGGTGAGATGGCAGATGTCCTGTAGCTCATTTTTAACATCTTAATATCGTCTGATGCCAATATCATTGTGAATCTGTAACTGTTATAGAAAACTGTTTTTGAAAATGATTCTTTCTATGGCTAGTTACAGTCAGTGCAACCACTCAATCCCAGAGTAAAATACGAAGATTTTATCAATATGTGACTTCATGCGATGCAAGACCAGTGCAGTGTGGCCATTTCCACTATGGTTATTTTTTTAATTTATTTATTTGATATTGAATTTGGCTATTTGTTCAGTTGGTTGATTGTCAAAAGTGCATCAGTGTGTCACTACTGACAAGGAAGTGATTACACACAATAGTTTTAAAGGAACTGACGATAACAATGTTAAACATCTGCTCACTAGTACCTTAACAAGTATACATAATTTTAAAGAGTTTTTTTCAAGCCCTGTCCCAGATAACTGTGGTAAGAGATGAAGCTAGGGTGAAGATAAAATGTACATTAACCATTCAATCTAATGCAAAAATCACAACAATAGAATTTTGGGCCAAGGTCTCTCTGCAAGTGTCAACAAAAACAACCACCATGATTCTCCAAGGTGATGTTATCATGAGGCTATCGTACTGGACTGCATTTGACTTTGCTGTTGCTTGTGACACTGTGACCTCCACAACATAATATCAAACACTACACTATGCCTTTTATAGTAAAAGCCAAAATAATCACAACCACTGTTGCTGTTAAACAATAAAATGAACTACTTATGACAAAGTCGTACAGTGGGAGTGTGGCAAATAATCTTAATCGAGTTGCATAAATGGTGTAAAAAAGTTTCTACTGCATGTAGCTAATGTGTTTATAGTGCGTTAGCCGCTGGATAGATGTCAAATTTAAAAGGTTATCATGGAATAATCTACAAACTTTATTACTCTGCTTGTACATGTTTTGCTTCAATTATTATTTTCTGTACACCTGATTCCATAAACATGTTGATACAACTGTTCATCCTACACAACTAAAACATGGGCGGAAACAACAATAAATACTGTACAGTTGAAATTTTGGCTACGTGTACAGAGACATACGACGAAGCCAACCAACTTAAGACCCATCATTGAAGATCAAATAAACAACTGACCTGAAAGGAGTGAACAACAAAAATCATGGAAGTAGAGATACACGTGGAGCGCTTTTAACCACTGGCATCGTGAGACAATCTTCAAAGAAAGGCTGCAGACTTCACAGGCTGTATACAGTTTACAGCGCTATAATGCTACAATCGTTGCCTTCTTCACATATAACATCTTAAATGTTTATGTATTTGCTTGTGAACACATTCATGCCATTTTCTTCTGTCAAAAGGCAATGAAAACTACACCTAATCATCATTTTTAAATGGCTACAAAAAGCCATCACATATAAAAATGTAAAAAAGGTGAAAAACTCTATATTATGTGACAGCTGTTTGATGAGCTAAATTCATTTCAAATAGCATAAAAATGGAAGATATTTAAAATATGTGTTGAAATAATTACGTGTGTACTTGAATTTGAAGAGAAAACTTTGTTCATTGATGGCTTTTTGACTTTACTTTTGTTTCAACAGCTCTGGGGATATATCTAAATTTGGAAACGGGCATAACTCCTAATGGTGAATTACTCTTACAATATAAAAGATTAAAATACTGCCCAACTGAGAGTTCCTCTCATACTTTATTTTAAAGCAGTACTATTCTCATTACTATTTTACTTTTAGAATGACCTGTATTTTCATAAGAGGCAGTCCAGGTATTTCCTGGATCTGCTAAAGGGAAAACACAGGACTTCCTTAATTTAATAAAATGCACTGGACTCCAAAAAACCCCACTTACACTTGTGTTTTTATTCTCTTTAGCAAATTGAGAACTTTGGGATTGAAAACACGACACATTTAAATTGTGATGACGAAAATGTTGGGAACAAATTTCTATATTTAAACTAAATAAAATAACTAACATTTAACATTAGAGTCGATGACAATTCATGCCTGGCTCATACAGTAAGGGACCTATAAACTGTGAAACAAATCTGAAATCCTTTCATTTATATACATTTTGACCAATAATTCTTTCTGGGGTTAGGATGTTTATCAAATAAAAGATGGGTTAACCAGGAGTATTGTGTAAGACCCATTAAAACACACCAACCAGAGCAGTGTTGGTTTTGATTTAAACTTACTGTCATCTCCTACTGGTCCTGCAGAACACTGGGCTGGTGGGTCCCGTGCCAAGTCATTCAACTCCTGAGACATACAAGTAAAAAATAAGTTAATGGTAGCTTGCAGTTTGGATCATTATTTCAAATATACGACCAAACAAATATAAAGATAACAAATTATATCTTAACTGGGAACTGCAATAGAAACCCCCACAAAAAGATCTTTACATTCTGATATTAGGATTATGTTTGCCATGTCTCGTCTGAACCCTGCGTACAACTGGCATAATAACTGAACAGCTCTTAACTGGAAGTGCTAAAAAGTGTCTCTGCAACAGGAACAACTTAAAACTAAAAGCCCACAGATAAACACAACTAAGGCAACACTATGATTATTTAAGTGACCGCTATTACGTAATGACCTTTTTCCAGGTGCAGCCGGTAGTACATGTGGCAGCCCAACCAAGATCGCGAAGATATGTGAGGCAGAGATGTTATAACCAAAACAGTATGCTAAACTGGGTGAAAGAAGGTTGTGTGCTGCCCAGCTTAACATTGCAAATGTTAGCTTAGCGTACGTGCTAGCTGCTCGCGATCGTCCGGAGCTCAGGGTGTCCAGAGAGAGAAACATTCTCCTGGCAGTTTGGACATGATCTGTTACTGTGGGAATAAGAAAGCAGAAAAGCAGGACACGGAGATCTCATTTAACCAAACAGTAACTTCTAACATGGACCTGCTGCTCGCCTGCTGTCAGCGACATGACATCTAAGGCGAACAACGCGTGGGGCCTGTTTGGACCACAGCGGCACAGCATTGACATTATCCCCAGCCTTTCTCCTGTTTCTGCTGTATTCAGCACTATTAACAACTTTAATACACACACACACCTGTTCTATCAGCTCCAATCAATATACATACGCTACGACGTCTGCAATTCAAAAGCAATTTATTGAAAAATTGAGAATACATACGCTGGCTTTGGTTGCATCCTGTCGTATCTTGTGAGCTGTAACTGCTCTAGCTGAAACCGTACCATATTCTTAAGCTCTAAATAATAATACAAGTAGAAGGAGGTGATAGAAATTGGAAATTGTCCACTAAAAGCGCGAGTGTCTTCATAATTCAAGCTAACGTTAGCAGTGACGCTAGCTGGACAACTTATCTGTCAAATCAAGGAGCGGGTTAAACCGGGTTGAATTACCGTGTTAAATAACAGTGTGTACCTGAAGTATAATGCCGAGGAGCTACTGCAGAGTGTGTGTAGCATCAAACATGGTTCAAACACCGCGAGCAGCAGTTAGTTTGCTGTGAAGATGCACCATGGATGTTGTTAGCTAGCTTGATTAGGGGAGCATTTTAGCTTCCCCGAGTTAGCCACCGGGATACATAATGTTAGCCAGTAACCACTAACACCCCACTACTACCATTAACAAGCAACAGTCATGGCTGGCCGAAACATTTTTATTACATCTCCTGTTGTATGTATCGACGGCAATTCCCTGTGACAAAGCCGAGGGTGGCTGACCTAACGGGTGGCTGTAAGTCATCGGCTGAGTTGGCCCATTTGAGGCAGCAGTGGACACAGAAAAGCGGCGCATTGCTGCTCTCACTGTCGTCACTCGCTATTTACAGACCGTTAACCGGCCGTTCACACACAGCCCGAGTTGTTTGGTCAACGTTTTTAAATTATTCACACCGTAATGAACCAGTCAGACAAATAACAGATGGACAACCTTGGAACTAAATCCCTAACGAAACTGCGAAATCCCGGGCCTCGTCGTTCACTTCCTTACCTTGTGAATTCTTTTCAGAGCCATTGTTGTGCTAGCGCTTCTGTCAGGGAAAACGTGCGATTAAAATGGCGATTGATATCACTGTCCGTTGGTGTTACTACGAGTTACTGATCATAGACCACCGTCACTGTTCGCTCAATTTACTGATCGATACTGGAATGAACCACTGAGAGATTTTAGAGGCGAAACTGAAAGATAGAAGGGTAGAACCGCGGTCCTTCCTCCTACTGCAGCGGCTACCAAATCACTGCGGCCTGAGTCCTGCCAGCAGCAACAACCCAGGCACCTCCGGCCTCAACTCTTCACAATAAAGGCGCTATTCGGCGACACAGAAAAGCGTCGACATGTAGGCTACACAAAACGGGCATATAAACAACAACAACAGGTTGGAGATGTTTCAATCCTTCAAGTATGTCATACTGTACAGTTTGGCCTCTTTGTCTGTCAGGTGGTAAGGTGCATAAGATTATATATATATAGATATATAAAACCTTTGGTTCTATACATATATATATATATATATATATATATAGAACACGTCAAATGGTAATTAATGTTACATATAATTCGTTGATGTGTTAATATGCATTTATTTTAAAAAAATTCCCAGAGAAAGGTGCTTCAAAATTAGATTTTTTTTTACTATATTATTATTGCGATTACGAAATGTTCATTCAATTTCGATATTATTATTAAAAATTATTTTGTATGAATGGAGCTTCAATACAAAATTGCTTTAATACACGCTGTAACCATTCAAGAAAAAAAAAAGAAAAAAAAAAGAAAAAAGGAAGAACACTGTGGTTTCATTGTGAAATCCTGCCGCCGAAAGCGGAAGTCTTATTGTTGGAGCCATAGGACGCCTCTTTCACTGCTGTACCGCTAGAGAGCCCTCCGCCATACGCACGCACCGCGTTGACCGCGCGCGATGCAGACGTAGTTCTGCAACTGGCATCATTGTGGCTCCGTGCATGCGACGGCGCGGCTGCATGTGTATGGCCTGGTCCGAGCCAAAATGTCTACCAAGCACGGCTTTTGCATGTGTTAAAGTCCTGAGTGGCCATGTGAAGATGGTTTCTTTCCGCGGCAGCATCCCCCTCTGCATGTTTACAGACAGCAGGGTGCTTTTGGATAAGAACGTCGCCGTCCTCTGCTCATATTTATTCCTATAGCAAAAAAATGAGGGAGGTGTCACACAGGCGAACTACACTCTGAGTCTGTTGAACGCGGAGGGATATGATTGCATGGTGAGATTGTTGGCACGAGGATATTCCATTACTCTGATTGGATGAGGCGGAGGGATTCAGCATTAAAGAGAGAACCGGCCTGCACTGCATGTATGTACATTACAGGCTAAAGGGCATATTGCAGGTTAGAGACCCTTATTTAATCAATGTTTAGAAAAATAATACAGGAAGTATTTTTTCTTCAAAATATATTGGTAAATACATTAATTAGACTTCTGGAGTCGTTTTTGTGAGAAAAATTTACTTCCCCAACCGAAAAAGTAAAGCGGAAGTGATGTAGGCAGAGGGAGCAGTGAACTTGAACCAAAACAAAACAATGGATCCCGATCTCAGTTTGGACACAGAAGAAACTTTACTGTGGTATCAGCACGATCAGTGGAGAGCAGGTAAGGTTAGGAACACAATATTACATTAATATTAATTATGTAATATTTTGTTCATGTTATAATATTGCACAGATTACCATCATATGTCAAGCAATATTGGTCATCTATTACAGGCAGATGTACACTACTAGGTATAGCGCTGTACTATTGCTGCGGGAGAGAAACACTATCATGATCCATGTTTGTTGATAGTTGCTGGCCAGCGTTGTAACGTAACCGTGCGTCCCCACAGTGGGCATCCTTGAGTGGGCCCTTTATAAAAATACTTAGATTTATTTTATTTTATTTTTTTTTATTTTCTTTTGGGGGGGGGGGGGGGGGGGGGTCCTGCACATTCGACTCCACCCCATTACACATTGTCGCAGGGTGCAGGATTTAACAATCAAATGCTACTTACAGAACTGTACTGTGAGGAAAGAATAAGCTTTTCCCTTTTATAAGCAGTTTATTTTTTCTAACAAAACCATTGCGTCAATATGTGTATACATATACATACATACATATGTGTAAATGTTGGAGGTGCTACACATAATCCTGCTCGATAAAGAACATGTGACTTCCTGCCGAGGTTCATGTGGAAAATAAAATATTGACGAGGAAATCCATGTACACATACTGCTAAACTAACATCACGGCCCAGGTGATGGCAGAGCCTAGCATATAGATCCCTCTGCATACGTCATATGACGCGGTGCTGAAAAAAGGAGCGTTTTTCGAGTCTTAGCTCAAAACTGTCACTTTTTAGACTAGATTTGCGCGCTCATGTCTTGAAAAAAAAAAATTAAACCTCCATTAACTTTTCAAATAGTACTTTTTAGACAAGATTATATGCAAATGTGGAAAAAATTAACCTGCAATATGCCCTTTAAATTTGTTTTGTTTAAACTGAGTATATACATTTTTTGTGAGGTTTTTTTTTTTTTTTTTTGCAGGTGATAAGGAATGCCAAGAGTTGGCCGGCAGGACGTTTCAGGTAAAGGAGTAGCTACCCTGCACTGAAGTTTACAGGTGGGTGCAACATATTAAATGAAAAGTGTTCAACCACAATCCTGAACTCATGTAACCTCAGCACAGTACCTTCAGGGTGAATACACAACACAAAGTTTGAATGAACTATTCTTTAAATTACAGTTATGGAGAGATGTTACATTTGTTGCAAACATTTGTATGCCCTCAACGACCTGATTTCATAGGTAGATTTAAGTAGATAGATTTACTTTATTAATCCCAAACTGGAAATTTCTTAAATTACAATAGCCACAGCAACACATTGCAAATACAAGTGTGTAGCGTATTTAGAGAAAAAAATGCTGTTCTTAAAATTAGCAAAATAGATACTGTACAATATAAAATAGTGTGCAAAAGAAAAACTGCAAGATGTAGCTATAAAGCCAAGATATGGGATAATTTAGTAAATAAGCACAGAAACAAAAGCAAAAAGCATAATAAACTCTGAAGGTTACAGCATAGCTGTTACTGTCTCTTGCTGAAGGAACTCTGCCGTCTGTCCAGTATGGGGTAGAAAGAAAAGTCAGTATTACCCAGGATGGGCAGCAGTTTAAGTGCCCTCGTCTACACCAAAGTTTCAGTAGTTTCACAGCAAAGGAGAGTACAGTGGCCACAACAGAGTGATAAAAGATCTCCAACATCTTACTGCACACAGTGAAGGATCTCAGCTTCTTCAGGAAACAGAGTCCGCTCACCCCCTTCCCGTGTACAGCTCCAGTGTTGGATTTCCAGCTTCCAGTCTGCTGTGTTACCTGGGTGTTATGATAACACCCAGGTACTTGGAGTGCTCCACCAACTCCACCTCCTCTCACAATGTGCAGAGGCTATAAAGGTCCTTGTTCTTCCTGAAGTCGGATCGTCATCTCTCTTGTCATGTTAACATTCTGCTGCAGATAATTTTGTACAGGCCAATCCACAAAGTTGTCTATCAGTGTTCCCATCCCTCTCTTATACACACAGCAACAGCCAAAACATTTCTGTATATGACATGACTCGACTTTACTGGATGTCAATACTGACAGATGACAGACCAGTTCCCTGTGGAGCTCCTGTGCTACTGACCACCATGTCAGACAGAATGCTGCCCCGATGGACAAGCTGTGGTCTGTCTGTCAGGTAGTCAGAAATCCACGAGACAATGGAGGCTTCAACACCCATAATCCGCAACCTCTTCCTCAGTAACAGTGGCTGATTGTTGTTGAAAGCAGTCGAGGAATGCGATTCTCAGTGCTGCTGCCAGCATCCAGGTGCAAAGGAGCTTGTCGCAGCAGGTAAATTACTGCATTTTCAAGTGGGGCAAATTGTAGAGGTTCCTGAAGTCCCTTCAACTGTGATATTAGTTGGGCTACGACTAGTCTTAAGCACTTTCATTACATGCATCTTTTCCTGACACCTGCCCTACCCTCAGTGGTACACAGAGAAGTACACATTAAGAATTCTTCCTACCCCAGTTTAAAAATAAATAAATAAATAAAACTTTCCAGATAATACTAGTGGGCCCACTAATTATATATCTCAATGTTTGTGCATTGAAAAAAACATAAGCCAATTTCCCTTCTGGCAGTGCGCAGCTGTAAATTAGCCCTATTTATATCTAAATCAACCCTGCAAATCATTATTATGTTACACTTCAGAATCAACTTTACTTTTACTACTTTTTAAAAGCAAGTACCCAAATATTCCATTAGAGAATGAAGCCGCTTATTGCATGTCATCCACAAAATTGCTATCTCATAGTTTTGAACAATGTGATGCCATTGTATTTCTTTTCAAAATGTGATTGCAAGGCAGAAGGCAAAATGTGCCACAGGCTTAGTGTATTTATTTTGGCATTATATATATTGTATGTTTTCTTAACAGCAGAGAAGTCACAATATTTAGGGAATTGTTGGAATTAAAACATCTCAATAGTGATTATCAACAAAGTAAAGGCAAAATTTTTTATTTTTGAAGCATGATGTCCTGAGATTCTCTCTAAGAGTCCTCCATCATTTCATAATGTTGCACATTATATTACTGTGTATTCTTATTTGATTTGATCCATGTATACATTACACAATCTCTTATCAGTTTTGTCATAGATAAGAGCAGAAATATATCTTAGGAACTGTATATTTTGATACAGCAAAAACAAAATATCATCTCTTCTCATTATCTATTCCAAATTACTCTAATGCAGAGATGTCTTATTGGTGGGGGATTAGCATTTGAACTACAGTAGAGCCTAACAATGTAAAACTGACTTTGCGTTTTAGGCAGGCTTTTTTTGCTTTAGACTGCCAGTTGGGTCAAGTCTGAGTGCAAAACTCAGCCTGATGGAGACGCATTAACAGTTGTGTTTAGAACAACAAATGTCTTTAGCGTCACCTTCTGGTCAGAGTTTACATTTTGTCCCAGCAACAATTTAGTTTTTTTGCCATAATAGGGAATAACGCTAAATGTCCTGTGTCTGATTAAAACGTCATTTAAAATATAAAACATTCAACATAAAAATACTACTGAAACGCACTTTAGTTCTGTCACAAATACATCAACATGATGTGCAATAGAATAGGCCTACACAAGAAACAGACCAGCTCCTACATTGGCATCAGCATTTGGTTTATTCCATATTATACATTGCAGAAGAAATGACACGGCCCACGTGATCTTCTTTCAAATAGTGTACTGTACAGTTCTCCACACGCACGCGTGCATGCCTCCACACACAAACACTCCACAGAATTGCCGACAAGGGGAAAGCCCTGTAATCAATGCCTCCACAGGAGGGCAGTATGAGCCCGTGAGCGCGAGTACGTGTGTCTGTATGCGTGTATCTCTCTCTCTCTCTATCTATCTATCCATCTATATATATATATATACATGCGCGCGCACACACACACACACACACACACACATATATATATATATATATATGTGTGTGTGTGGTGTAAGCTATATGTGTGCGTGCGTACCCGCGTGCGCTTGTGCGTGACTGCGTGGGAGTTCCTTCTTTCGCCATTCCGGGGTGTTGCCAGCTGCACGGCGCCGCTTGCAGAGGCGTCCTGGAGAGGTAGAGCCTGCGCGTCTCTTCTCTCTCCACGGCGTCTCTTCGCCCTCTAACCTCCAGAGTCTGCCCCCACCTCCCCTTACTCTACCATCACCACTGCTACACCCGCACCCCCACACATCCGCGCTTCCTCCCCACCTGCCCCCTCAACCCCTTCAAAAAAAAAAAAAAAAAAAAAAGAGAGAAAAAAAAAAAAACATTCTGGATCCAAGCATGCCACAACAGCAGCTAGGTATCCGCCTATCCTCCCCCAAAGTCACCGCAGGCGCAGCAGCAGGCTTCCCCCGTCCGAGAGAGCACGGAGACTCCACCGAGTGATGCCACTACTGCAGCAAGAAAAGCACCCAGCAACCGCGCATATTCTCGACGCCTGCCGGAGGACCCGACATCACAATCTCGGCCCTTGACAGAAGAGAGAGCCCCCTCCCCACCCCCCACGGCTCCGTTCCCGTCCCGACTCCAGGATGTCCGACAGCAACGCAAGTCCCGCCGACCGGGTGATCAAATGTAGGCATGCCAAATCCTGCACGGCCGATCAGAGCTACCTCTGTGCCAATAATTCTGCTGTAACTCATTGTTTTTCTTTTTCTTTTAGTTTGCATCCCTGTTGTTTCACCACTGTCTCTTATTAGCACGCTTGTTTTGTTTTGAGTCCATCCCTGTATGTTAATTTAACAGCTGTAATAAAAAGATGCCTATTTGGCTGGCGAGTCACCATGCATGTGCCTCTGAACCTTTTAAGGGAGGGAGGTGGTGATGGAGGGGAAGGGGGTGGCGGGTTGGGGAGGGTGGGGGGTACCCAGCACGATACGCCATAATCAGGGTCTTCCCTCGTTTTCTATTAGAATTCACCCCCTCAACGAGGCATTACTCCATTTTCTAACTGGGGGATGTCTCTCCCTCTATGTATAGCCGAAGCTTTTGTGCGACACCCTGTGCTGCATGAGCTCCATTTATGCGCTCCACTCCTAGCGGTGGTTTCGTGTTACTGAATAATAGCTTCCCTACAGAGACACAACCGGGAGAGTGATAGGGAGAGCAAAAAGCAGAGAGGGAGACAGGGAGATGAGCGTCTTGTTCCAATGAAACATCGAGCAGTGTGACGATGACAGCGAAAGGCAGACATAAAGGTAAATAAATGCTGCGCGTAGCCGCTGATCTGTGGTGTTGTGGTCCTGCTGTGGATGTGGATGGTGTCACGGGGTGCTGTTGGATGCTGGCACAGAGTCGGGGAGAGGGAGGGTAAAGATGCTATGGGGGACGCTCAACGATTTTTGAGCTTTTACGTTTTGGTAGGCTTTATGTGGAGTGTGTGCAGCATGCAGCTCGTGGTGTTGCCTTTGTGTTGGATGTGCCGGCACCCTCCATACGGTGGCCTACATTTAGCGATCTAGTTTTATTTTTGGCCAAATCTGAACCAAAGTCAGCCGATCCGTTTGGTTCAAACGGCGGGTAGACGCACAACTTTGCCAGGCCAAATGCGCCCCTTCCTAGCTGCGAGTTTAGTTTTAGTTTTCCAAGGCCTTTTGGATGAAAGCAGCTCGATGTTTACTGATGTGACGCTTAAAAACAAAACAAACACCAGCGTACGTGATGCATCTGCCAGTGGTTTCACGTCGACGTTTCCTCAGCGAGGCCTGAATGTCAGCGGGGGACTGTGGCTTCTCCCGTGCGTGTCGCGCCTCTACGTCGCCGTAAAGGTCCCCCTGGCTTCCCCCTTCTTGTTTCCCCCGACTGTCAACTGAGAAACAAAATGGAGTTTAGAGATGCTGGGCTGCGTAACCGAGCCTATCGCCCAAACACTGTGATGCATACGACCCTAACGGTATTATTGCATCATTGGATTATGGAATATTTAATGTGTTTATGAGAGTATCTGTTTCTGCTTTACGCGTGGGTGGCTGCAGGGGATGCAAGGAGGGGCTTTTCTCGGGCCAGGAACCACGGAGCCTGCTCGGATTGTCGTGCTTGTTGGGGCACAACAAGGCTGGCATGGCAGCGGCGCTTCCCTGCACGCAGCCTGTCTTTCCCACTGGCTGCCGCTTAATAAACTCACAAGGTCTGTCTGCCGGAAGAAGCGGAGCTGACAGTTGGATGAGTCGCTCGGGCATGCCCCGGTATTCCGTGCGCGCGTCGTGCTGGGGGAGGGGGCGTCGGGGCTTTTGCAGTTTTTGCACGTACAACTTCAGGACTGCATGTGCATATGCCAACAGTATGGCTGAGCATCTATGTATGTAACTACATGGATGTAGATGTGCAGGGGCGGTGTTAGTAAATCTGGGTTCACTGTAAAAGCTGACTGCAACTAAAAGAAGCCCATCTCCCACCCATCCTATCAGCTGATACTGCCAAATGTGTAGTTCTTCATGTGTGTGATTTATTCTGCATGTTTTGCACGTGTATTGTAATACAGCTGGACCATCAGAGCCCAGTTGCTGCCTCAACACTAAACAAATCCTTATGCCTCATCCATCACACACACGCACACTCACATCAGCATTATATTTCATCAGGAAGGTGGGAAGGAAGAGCCCAAGAGAAGTGGGGGCAACAGTCACTGATATGGATTTTAGTGATGAAGTGCACAGAGACTGAGCCAAAGGACAAAGGACACTGAGAAAAAATGGGCAGGGAGGCAGAGAGTGTGGGAGCAAGGTGAAGGGGAGAAGGAAGGAGAGAATGTGACAAGGCAATGGAGAAGATAAGGGAACTGTAGTGAGAGAGGCAGAGTAGGACAAAGAGCTCAAGAGATGAAGAGAGAAACAAGGAAAGAGACAAGAAATGATAAGGACAAGGGATTTATTGTTTCCCAGCAACCTGTGACTTAACCAATGGACAACTTACACCATTTTTATTTCACATCTTTTGCAAACCTCTGTGTGTGTGTGCCCTTTGAAAAATGTGCTGGCTTCACATTTTAGAATGTGCCTTTCAAAGTTTCATTTAGTTACTTTCATGTATAGTGTCAACCAAATATTTAATTTACCTAGTATATTGTACATAGAAAAGCAAACCACAATAGATAGAGCAGAATAATTTACAATATTTTGCATGACCACAATGTAAGATCTTTCACTTTTGCTCTGGGCCAGAGCCATAAATGTATCCGCAACAGGGCTTGATGGGCTGTCAGGACCCTTCTACCAGTACTTACTGTTGACAAAGGTCAAACCTGTATGTTTGAGTCAACAGCAACGAAACTTGGACTTCAATATATGATACCTGCTAGAAGACAACCAAACCATTATGATAAACAAATAACAGGATACAGTACAGACAGACCACCAGACATGGCTGAAGGACACAGCCAGTTCTAATAAGCTTAATGGGAAGAAATAATTTTTTTTTTTTTTTTTTTAAGTTGACTTAGATGCAACATGCCTTTGGTTTTCCTTTTAGCGTTGAATGGATTGTATGATTATTTGATTAAGACAAGCCAGCAACACGTGGTACTGGAGTAATGCAAATTAGGTCCCATTTCAAATATGAAAACAAAGTTCTAATGCATCACCTCAACCTCTGTTTTTAATATACTTCATGGATTCCACATCACTGGTACAAGTACAGGTGCAATTAATACAATAACGATAGCTGGGTTCCATATGTGAGGTAGTTTCTCGTATCATGCAGGCTGTTTCACTGATGTGAAAGGGAGCCATTGTTAATATTATTAGTTAAACGTTCCTTCCATGACGTAATATGTCAGATTTCTACTATTAAAAAAGTATTTGTTGGCATTATTATCCAGGACTGGTCCAACTAGCCAGCTAACCATTAAGGTTCTCGTAAAGGTTCATAAAGTTTCATAAAGACAATTTTTTTGTTTGTTTTTTATACCTCAGAAAAAACAAGAGATTAAGTGATTAACCTATGAGCTTATGAAAACTCTGTAGAAGTAAAGTCAGCGACAATAATAGCCTCTGTTGTCACTGTTTGTGTGACGCAGCAGGCCACCAGAAGGTTGAAAAATGTGTGTGGAAACAGATACGAGTTTTCTTTCTGAGACATCTTTCAAGTGGGTGAACACCCCTGTGAATGGGTGGGGTTAAAATATGAAAAAATATCTTTTAATAAATTACTATTCACACCTTCTCCCATCATAAATACTTTGTCTTAAACACAAGTGGTATTAATAAGATCACTTGTGTCTCTGGTCCATTCAGGTGCTTCAGTGTGAGAAAGGCCTGTCCAACCTCTGCAATGACCTTAGAAGTGAATCATTTTCTGACTTCATGTCAATACGAAAAAACATCAGTATGCTTAATAAAAGCATTTACTGCATCTGATCACCGCTTTATCTTATAAAACTGGAAACTCAGTGAATGATGTGGGCACTGCCACTTATATTATCACTTAGTCTCGAGTACAAAACAGCATTCACATTAAACTAGGTCAAATTGCAGAGGACTGCTACTATCTAAGGTATAGAAATAAACCGTTGTGTCTGTTGCTTCTTTTAAATGCAAGGTACACCTAAAGTCCCGTCATTGTTTGCTACAAATTTTTACTGATTCAGTCAGTCATGACTCACAAACCATCCAGTCTAAGTTGTTTCTTTTCTCACTTTCAGGACATTAGTCATGAATACTGTATGGATGCTAGTGTAATGCAGGACAAATTCTTAAGAAAGAAGAAGGGACTGGTATTTTTAGATGCGCCCTCACATAGCCTGCAATTCTTAAATAGCATGAATAGTATTGTTAGAGTTCCTGTTGAAAGCTGAGACCTGGCTGCCTTACTTCATCAAAAAGTAGTCCCTTAGTAGAAATTCTGCTTCTAAGTTCAAAGGTCATATGGTGTATGTCTTCATTCAAACTCTGCCCTATTAGCTAAATCAGTAAGTTTATGAAGAGAGTGGAGCCATAGCCACTATGGCCAATATCCACACATGCATGCATGCATGCATTCACGCTCAAACACATACCAAACACACAACACCTCTGGTAAGGCTTGAGGCACACTGGGCATATTTCCTTTTAGTGTAACATGCTGTCCCATTCCCTCATGGCTTCCTCAGAGCCCTGTGTGAGCAGCATGTGTGTGTGTTGGTCTTTAGTCATATTTTTGTGAGCTAGGGGTCCCACCTTGACAGGTCTGTGTGTGCCCTGTAGGGAGGGTGGCAGGGCAAGGGCTATTTATAGGGAAGGTACTCCAGAGAGGAAGGGAGAGAGAGACAGAGAGAGAAAGGGAGTGTCTAATGAGGACAGGCTGTTAGGGGATGGGCCGTTGTTTCTGTTCATGTGTGTGTGTATGTGTACACAGATGGTCCTTTGTGTGTGTAGTGTGCATTAATTGAACAACTTCAAACGCCTCTTCAGTTGTCCCCTCTCCACCACCTTCAAAGACCCATGGATATATGTTAGCTAATCTGGGTCAAAGATGGTAGTTGAACACAGTCACACATAAACACAATAAGCATGTGAATGCACACACCAATTATTACTTTCTCTCTTGTTCTTGCACTCATTCTTTCATCCATTACTTTCTTCTTTCTTCATTTATTCCTGCTGAGACAGGCAGTGGGATGAACTGATCTCAGGAGTTATGTGTGTAATCACTTTAGGTGAGGTCCTGTAGAGGGCAACACGTTTAACATACAAACACACTTGTGCACACATACACGCGTGTGGGCATGCCATCAATTCTGGTCGATACCACTGGATGAGCACCAGCCAGATACAGTCTGGAAAGGAGCTGTAATGAATTGACCCACATCTTGAATAGCACATATAGTCACCCTATTATGCTCTATGATTCCTGTATGCGTAGCATTTTTAGCATGTCAGTTATTGCCATTTAAACTGCCATATTCACTGCTCAGTTTTGAGGAGGATTTCCTATTATCTTCAATAATCTGACAAGCAACTGACAGAAAAGCACAGGTTTGCATTGTTTTATACTTATTCAGCCACATTTTTTAAACATCTCGAGCGTACACATAAATACGAACAGATAGATCATGGGTAGCTTCTATCGTCATTTCTGCAATCTGTCTGTTCGCACTTGCTGTCACTTCCTCCATCCGTGCAACAGCCCTGTGATTGTGAATGGTGTCCTTCTGTTATTAAAAGTGATGAAATATTCCCGTAATTAACTTTAGCCATTAGGGAGGATGCACACAATAACAAGATGATTCTGATCAGATTCTGCTCCAGTTAGGCTATTAGGGCAGCCCAAACAAATTAAAGAGATTTGGTTGAAAGCTATGTCATAGACTTTCTCTCAGGCTCCCCCCTCACTGCCTTGTGATGTGGAGATTTTTGGCAGAGCTGGCAGCTTTGGCATTTAATAAATTCCACGCCGGGGAGTTCAGCTTTGGAGAGTCGGCCAGAAGACAAAAATCGTACAAAGTACATTTGGAAGGAATTAAAAATGCTTTCACCTCTTTGCTCATCTAACACCAATCAGTCTTATCTCACTTCACATGCATGCCATGCATCTTGTGATTGGTTGACTCAGTGGAAGGGACAGTTTGGGACGAATAACACTATTTCACTCCTCTTGCCTCCAGTCGAGAAAGTGGAGCTCACTGTGTTTATAATCATCATCACTTTACTCCAGAAGAGTTGTATTTATAGTTTGAGCTCACAGGCAGTTCTGTTCATTTAGCCAAAATTTGAAGGATAATAGTATGATCCAATAATGATTTTTCCAGTGCTGATGTAAAATTGTATAGAAATCATTCTGGTACAATTTTATCACTTAATTAAGTGTTTTGTTTTTACAGTCAAATGACGGTTGCCCATAGGTTACCTCATAGCCATTAGCAATAAATTTGTTCTTGAAGCAAGTTCATCATAATATAATAAACAATCCTAATATAATTTATTTATTACTTGCACTTGGAGTAAGAGGCTGAAAGTGTAGGAATACAAAACAAAGTCAGCACTTGTGCTGTTATTATTGCTTTTCCAAAATAAGTAAGTTAGCTAGCTCAAGTCTGTAGCCAACCGTCTATACAGTAAGATAGGGTGACCCACTGCAAGGTGACAGTTCAGCCATTCCTACAGTCAGCACGTTGTGTGATACAACCAGCCTTGTGACAGTTCTCTGGTCACACAATGACAGAAAGTAGGCCTGTTGTACTGTACTATTTCAAACTACTCAATGCATTTTGCTGCACAAGCTCAAGCACAAATTTGTACAGAATTTATTAGTGCCCCCGTGAAACATAATGATCCCCAGTGAGGAACCCAAACATAATTTTCTATAAAGACCTTCTCTAGAAGCTGATAAAGGCGGGATACTTAATGTTTGTGTCAAGCAGGTCACATTAAGTTGTAACTAGTCATCATCACTTATATGTTCGTTGTGATAGAAAAAAATTGTGAATGTGAAACATCTATTGATATAAACAGCAGTGATTTGCTGTTTCTATTCGTATTTGACTAATCTGAACTGAGTGTGAATTTTGTTTGAGTCACAGCAATAACTAGCAAGTCAGTGTGTGGAATATTATTATTTTATCCTTTTTTTGTCATTTTGTTAGTACCTTCTGTAATGGCAAATTCAGTTTAGAGCATTATATGACATGTACAAAAGACATGACAAGCCCTTTCAGATGACCCCAAGGCCAGTTTACCTGATTAGCCGTATTACTGAAAAACATTGCATATTATTGTGTTGATGAAGTTTCAGTTAATTTCTACAGTAATATTGGTGTCTCGGCCTACAAATTCAGATACATAAAGCAGAGAGTCTTTTACGCCAGGAAAGAAAATTCTTATGTTTGACAACAAACTGATTTGAGGAAGAATTTTTTGGGATTTATAGCTCACAGCTGTGGAGTTTTCAGGCTCTCCTTTTGTGCTTGAACCTCTCAACTTTGCCTTAAGTCCAACAGTGTCCCACACGACTTGTGTGCTCGTCAAAATGTTCAGTCATCAGGTACATAAGACCTTCTTGGTTTGACAGTGTCAGTACTGAACCTCCCCTCTCTATTCCCAAACTGCCAAGTATAGTTTTCCCAAGTATAGTTCCTTTCCCCAAGCTCAGTGTCTCTGCTGCTCTCCACTCTCTCATACCTGCCCTACTTTCACAATGCTCTCACAATTTACGAGTTTCACACTCCTTCCCTCTCGCTTCTCCCCTTCTCTCTCTCTCTTTAGCTGAACCTCATATATTATGTATGCCCACACATACACACACAAATATAAATATACAGTACAGGCCAAAGGTTTGGACACACCTTCTCATTCAAATGAATAGGAAAGTGTGTCCAAACTTTTGGCCTGTATTATATATATATATATATATATATGTGTATATATATATATGTATATATATATATATATATATATATATATATACATATACATACACACACACACACACACACACACAAACCTGAAAAAAAAAACAAAAAACTGGTTTTAACTTGTCAAACTAGTGTTCTCATTAGCTCGTAGTGTCCTGGGATGTCTCTGGGGTGTTTTCGTGTGCTGGGTGCAGTCTTCAGGTGCACTGAGGGTGTATTCGGGTGTAGTAAGTCCTGTTAGATACTTTAGCATATCCAAATACAGAACAGGCCAAAAGTTTGGACACACTTTCCCATTCATTTGAATGAGAAGGTATGTCCAAACTTTTGGCCTGTTCTGTATATATGAGATATTTTTCGCCTGTGATGTCCTGCATTTGTTAGACCTTTTGTCAAACTAAAATTTTAATACCCACCACTTCTTGTGAAATAAAAGGGATAAATGGTCCCATAAGTGTAAAATAGCACAAAACCAGAGCACATACAGCAGATACAGTAACTGTGTGCTTTATCAGAAGTAATTTTCACTCTGACGTATTTGACAATACCTGTTATTCCACATTAAATCTTGTTCTCCTGTAGACTGATTGGAAACAATTTGTTCAGCGTTTGTTGTGCCCTCCCCTTTACAGCTCATTCGGCCCCACTGGATAAACGTTGCTGATTCAGAAGTGATTAAATAAAACAGTGCAATGTGGTTCCATTTGGTTTTTGGGTTACTTTTACTCCAAGGAAATGAAATAGAGTGTAGAGTATCACATTAAAATGTAATGATGGATATCAGTGTGAAAGCAAAGACTGTGGCCTGTTACATTGTCAGGAGGAGTGAGATGTAGCAAGAACGAGAGAGAAGTGAAAAACTGAAGAAAAAACCCCAAAAACAGTGGGGGCAAGAGGAAAGAGTGCAAAACAGACACAAAGTGACAGAGAGGGAGTGTGTATAGAGAGAGAGAGCGAGAGAGAGAGCCAGGCCTAGTTTTTAGTGTGTGATCTAGGCCATTATCTGTGTTAGCACTGGTGGGGCTCCAACAGGCTCTGTGGATCCTGCATAACAATACCTTTTATGAGCTTGTATCTGTGTGTGAGTGTGTGTGCCACTGTAGGCTCATACACATGCATCCAAGCATTATAAAGCCATTGTGCCATACATGATGTACGCATGCGCCTGAGCGCCTCTGCGTTTTGAGTTTGTGCCTGTTTGTTAAGAACACTCGTGTGTGTGTGTCTGTGCTTTGTCCACTGTGTCTTCATATGTGTGTATGTGACTCCTCACGTGCAGCTGTGCACTCTTGCTGTATCACCCCCGTCGTCAGTCAGCCCCCCTCTCCAGCAGCACCCTGGGGGCCTTCATTATGTAAGAAAGACATTACTGCAGAACAGAGGCAGAGAGGCAGAGAGACATTACTGCAGAACAGAGGCAGGCAGCCTAGACTTCAATACAACACATCCAGTCCTCCATGACACGCACACATGCACACACACACACACACGCATGCACATATACCAATGGTCAAAGCCTTCAGCAGGTGTGATCAGGATAAGGGTGACAGTTAAGGCTTCTGATGTTTGTGAGTAAGATACAGTAAGAATACAGAAAATGCCAATAAATCATGTTCTGCATTATAATAAATGTTTCTCTCCCTTCCCTGTGTTTCAACCTCTCACATTCGGTCCAACATCTATTTATGGATTTATTTATCCATCTATATATGCACTAATTCAAACAAAACATCTGCTATAATTGACCGCCAAACTTGTTTGGTCCCATTTTCTCAAAATCTTCATCTCACCCCCATCTTCTCCCTGTCCTTTACCTCCCCACCAATGTTCTCCAGCGGTCCCCTTCCCCCTGGCCCACCGGCTGACCATGAAGGAGGTGTTCGATGCTGAGGGCCGGCCACGGGTGGACCTGCTTAAAGCTCATCTCACAAAGGAGGGTCGGCTGGAGGAGGCTGTGGCCCTGCGCATCATCGATGAGGGTGCTGCCATCCTGCGCCAGGAGCGCACGATGTTGGACATTGAGGCACCAGTCACGGGTATGGTATGGTGATGAAACACGGAACAGCAGAAAACAGAAAATAGCAGTGAATGTAAAGCTGATATAATTTAGAGGAGTAAACTGACAATTTAGGAAATAGTCTGATTGCACACTCATACCCCCCCCCCCCCCCCCCCGGTAAAGGAAGACAATGAATGTGGGTATTTCCCAAAATGTTTAAACATTCACACAAAACGGCCCTCAAAGCTCTTTGGGACACTTACAAAAGTGAAAGCAATATGTGTGTTTCCGTGCATGCATGAGTGGCAATTGGTCATCCACTTTTATATTCAGACAGTAGATACCAGCAGTCAAACAGATGAATGGAGCTGCAAAGGCCAGGAAGATTGATAAGCAATTGTGTATTAATGACATTTCACTTGTTGATTCATTATCTGCCATTCATATCTACCACACTTTTAATATGAACCACTTCACTGAGAAAACCAGTTGGCACTTTTGTGCCTCATAATAGCTCTGGCTTTGGTAATATCTCCATGTGTTCCCTTGCTAGGGAAATTGTATGAACCAAGAAAGTATGTGCAGAGGAAGAGGATGATGAGGAGGAGGAGGAGGAAGAGACTGAGATCGATTGAGAACAGAATGTAAAAAGAGTTTCTGAGACGATGACAGAGAACACAGACAAGCAGGGAGGCAGACTAAGACCCGCACAACCCATTGACACTGCTTAGTTAATGTACCTGCACATCTCTGCATATGTGCGTCTGTGTGTGTTTATGCAAATGCAAGTGGTGAGATAATTCTGTGTGGGTTGTCGTGCCCACGCAGAGTAGGAACATCGCTCAGCTTTCACAGGTACAGATCCCCAGGGACAAGGACAGACAGACAGGCAGATGGAGAGACAGTCGATCATAAGCAGCTTAGAGCAGAGGTTCTCAGTCCTGCTCATTTCCAAGGAGCAACATATGGATCAGCATTGTTCCAAGTTTCTTTTACAGGTTCTGACCCAGAAACACCCACTTAAGTGGAGTTTTTTTGTCTGAGCGAACAGTGATTGTAAATAGACTATAGATGTCAGAGCCACAGTAAACAGGGGCACAGAGGGCTTTAAGCAATTGTTGAGGAGATGAGGAGGAAAAAGTTCAAGAAACAGTGTAGCACATTGATTCAGTCTCTTGAGACGCTCATAGATAGACCAATGGGTGAGCAGACAGGCAGGTAGATGGCTAAAATCTGAACTGACAGGCAGTTGGGGTGTCACATTAAGGCTTCTGGGAGAATACTGAGACAGGTCTGAGATGGCAGACAGGTATGGCTCAATTTCAGTCATGTCATTTTGCATTTGCAATTTTCAGTTCAAATTAAAAGGAATACTTTGGCATAGAACTGAAAAAATAGACATTAACATGGCAAGCAGATGGATAGACAGACAGACATAGCTGGACAGACAGATGCAAAATGGCCATCGTAAAATGGCTGCAGAGGGGGAACTATGACATCAACTAAAAGTGAAAGGAGAGGCCACACAGATGGTGGGGGGATGGTGGAGGGAAGATGTATTCTGGCAGATCACACAGACAGACAAGTCCGCAAGTCTTTCAAAATATACAGTGATCAGGATGTGAAGCTTGATCTGAATTAGATCCAATACTTCTCTATGTCATCAGTGGAAACACTGTGGGAAACACAGCCAAGAGAATCAGACAAGTTTGTTCCATATCAGACTGTACGAGGCTTTATTATTAAAGTGTGATTGCTGTAGACATCATGTCAAAAAAGCCATAGAAGCAAGTAACATTTCAAATAATGTAGAGCAGAAATTTCTCTACATGCTGATTTTACATTAAACAACAGATTTTTTAGCATAGCAGGAAATACTGTAAATACTGTAAACTTTATACCTACAATTAATGGTTATTTCAATATTAATTCATTGATGAGCTGATTATTCTCCAAATCTTGAACAGTAACTTGAGTAAGGAATTGTTTTAATCTGTATTTTTACACAGCCCCTAAAAATTATTGAAGTAGACTATTCCAAGAGAATTTAATTTATTTATATATTATATTTATATTTAATCTATAGTCATTTTCTTTATGTCAGGCAGATGAGTGGTGTTTCTGGATTCGCGCACAGAACACATATACCTCTGCAGATGCAAATCAGGCCATATGGAGCCACTGAAGCTTAGACAGTCGCACATTTGTCAGCTGAGTTGCGGAAACTTTACATATGGCACCTGAGAACTGCTGTGTTTATGACTGAAACTCTGCCTCCTTCTATTTCTATAGTGTGTGGAGATATTCATGGCCAGTTCTTTGACCTGATGAAGTTGTTCGAAGTAGGAGGTTCGCCCGCCAACACACGCTACCTCTTCCTAGGAGACTATGTGGACAGGGGCTACTTCAGTATCGAGGTGAGGCTGGACACTTCACTGTACCATTTGCTTGAAAAAGTCCCCATGTTAATGTGCATGTATACAGGTCAACACACTCTAAGCTCATTGTCGTTGGTATCCAGTGAGCATTAGTGGATATTCCCTTGAAGTTTGTAATGTATTTTCCTGGGTGAGATTTATTTCACTACAAAGGTATGAAATTAAAACACTGCTGTGTTTAATCTATTATAAATGTACAAAAGGTATTTAAGATTAGCACTGACACACCACAATGTGTGTTTCAATGTACATGTACCGAGGTGATGTAATTTAAAATTCATGGACAGGGAGCCTCATTATTGAGGTCAGCTTTCAGGCACTATTCAGATCCTGCAGTTCTGCTTTCTTATTGGACGGAACAGACGGAGGATGATTCAAGGTCTGTAGTCACTAACAAGAGTGTAATATGCTGCTTACTGAAATATGTATGGAAGTTGAGGAGATGCTTAGACATTTGATTCTTTGGACGCGAGTGCAGTAAGGCATTTTTATGAACACCACGGAGCCGCAGTGACAGTTGAATCTGTAACATGCATGCACAGGGTGAAGGTCATAAGGGATGTGTCACTCACATGAAGTGAGTTTGGAGCAGTGGGAGAAATATATAGGCCACCTTCCTCCCACGCTTCAAGGGCTCTCCGACAGGGAACTTAATGTAGCACAGAGATGATACTGTGCAAAGGTGACAGAAGACTGTCAGAGATGCTTGTAGGGTTAACAGTTGACCGTGAAGACACATAGGATGATGTGAGAATTCAAGACACAGCCACAGCACAGCAGTTCGATTCATTTTTCTCCATTAACTTAATCAGTGCGATCCAATCTGGGATGATTCTTGTCAAAATCCTGTTCATGTCTATCTTTAGTCTGGAATACAAATCAATTTGCTTTCAGCTCAATTAATTCAGTCAGTGGGTGGCTCATTCAGAGGAGGAATTTCTAGTAACGGTTCCATCGTGATGCTTTTTGTTGCGCTTTGAATTTCCAGTTTGAACTTAATGAGGTAAAGGGAAAGTGAATTACTTACTCACAATAATGTGTGAGACCAAAAGCTGTTTCCACAGTGGCACATGCTTTAAAGGAATGGTTTACCATTTGGGGGAAGGTCTTTTGTCTGTCTGGATAAAATAGAGCTATTGCCAGAAAAGAGAGTAACTAGCATGGGGTCAGGAGAAATCATTAAGCCTTAGTTTGCACCACAAGTAAGGCAAACATTTCAAACACTAATCAGCACATTTAATCTGCAGAAACGCTGAAGCAGAAGAACTACAAGTGGTGGTTTTCTATTAGCTCAGCTAAACATAAAAACAAGAGTAGGGGCAAGTAGGGGCTAGTAGGGACATCTAGCCTAGCTCTATCCAATAAAACATTCTACCTACCATGTTGGCATGAGCCGACCTTATAAACTGAAATGCTTGGCTGGTCTTAGAGCTTAGAAATATCAGACACGTCATGCATTTACAGAATAATAATAAACGTGATTAGCTAAAATGATTACAAAACAATATAAATGTTGCCACTACATCTGTTTAATGTTGTTTTATCCATACAGCTGTTCTAACCAGCTTCTCTTTTTCCTGGTGAACCCTCAGTGTGTTTTGTACCTGTGGTCACTGAAAATCCTCTATCCAAAGACACTTTTTCTTCTACGGGGAAACCATGAATGTAGACATCTGACCGAATATTTCACCTTCAAACAAGAATGTGAGTAACTCTTGTGTTTGCTCATTCACTGTTTCTCTGCAGTCAGTTCTTTCTTTTAACATTGTTAGAATTGAATTGGGCAAAAACGGATGATTTCTCATGAATTGATCAAATGTCAAAAAGGAATAATGGTATCTTGGTCTGGCTGAGTTAGGTTACCAATGAACCAGTCAGCAGGACAAATGCTCAGAGACACACGACCCACACAGTTCCTTCCTAATGCGCTCATATATGTTTGATTTTCCAAAGCTAACAGTGTAACTCCATTCTCCAAAAGCCACAGATTCACTCTGATTGAAAATGTGGCGCTGATTTGTTGGGTTAACAGAAATTCGCTATTTCTTTCATTCGACTTTGACTGATTGTTCCAGCTATCATGTTATATACTTTCCATAGCTTCTCCTTTCTTCTTCTCTACCTCCCCCTCAAAGTTCTTCCCATCCTTTTCTGTTATTGGCAGGTTAAATCCTCCCTCCATTCCCACGCATCCTACTTTGCTTCCTCTTCCTTTCCATCTATCATCCACCTCTCACTCCCTCTCCCAGTCTCTGTCTCTTTGTCTCTCTATCTCTCTGTCTCTCTTGTCTCTCTGACTCACTGACTCTCTCTTCTGCCAGTGAGTCGCACCGTCCTGTCCGAGAATGAGTGATTAGCAGCAAATTAATTTGGCCCTTAATGATTGGCTCAGGGACTTACTCCTCTGTGTCTGATTGGCCCAGAGACGAGGAAGCTAATTTCCCTTGGTGCTTGTGGCGAATAGTGGTCGCCCTCAATTACCATCTGCTATGTGTATGTGTGTGTATGTGTGAGTCTGTGCAAGTGCATGTCCTATGACTGCATGCATGTGCATGAGTGTCTTCATAAATGTTTGAGTGTGTGTGTGCTGACATGTGTTTATGAATATATGTGTGTGTGTGTGTGTGTGTGTGTGTGTGTGTGTGTGGAAGTAGCTGACAACTGGTAGACTAGCAATAATGAGCTCTTGCTCTACATAAGGCAGATGGAGAGGTTGACAAACACATTCCTTGCTGTCACACAAGTATACACACAAACACACACATGCTGGCTACTATTAGCTGGTAGTCAAAATGCTGGCTTTGATTTGTGTGTTGTACTCATGTCCTCACACTCTTACTACCTTCTTTCCCACCTTCCTCACACCACTCTTATCCTTTCCTCCTCCTGTGTCCTCCCATCAATCCCTCTCCTCTCTATATGAAATTATCATTCTCTTCTCCTCCCTTCTCACTGTCAACTAAAACCCACTGTGGTCTCTTCCTCTCTTCCTCTTCTTCGCTCTCTCCCGCTATCTTTTCAGCTATTTTAATCCTGTGATATTGTTTTATGTCAGATGTATTGTTATGCCCATCTGTGAAATGTCCTTAAAGATCCTGTGTGTTGGATGTCTTTGTTGATATGGCTGCCAAATCAAAGGAGTTCTTCACAAAGTAAAAATTTAGCCTCCACGCTGTTTCACGCTTAAATTTGGGTCTGATTTTGTAGAAACTGGAGCCTTTACATCCGTATGTTGCTGGTAATAATGTGCTAGAGTGTGGAGCCTGTCTTTCATCCAGACATTGCTTATCAAGAAAATGTCATTTCTCAAGAATTATGGGGGAAAGACACAGGTTACATGGGAATGCTAAAGATGAGATGGTTGCATAATGCAAAAACATGAGTTTTATACTTAACTGAACCAGCAAGTCCGTGTGAGGTCTTTAGGTGACTTAGTTCATCAGCTATACAAAGGCCTGATGTTTGTTTCTTATCTGCATTTTTTGCTGCTCTGCATGTTTGTGTGCGATATGTAACAACCACACTCCAAATGACAGGGACCTTCAAATTTGTAGGGATGGTAGTTGTTCAAAGCATGTCAGAACACAGTCAGACGCTTCTTTTCTCTCAGGTCTTGAAATATCTCTCCACCCCTCAATCCGCCTCCAGGTAAGATCAAGTACTCAGAGCAGGTGTATGATTCCTGCATGGAGGCGTTTGATTGCCTGCCCCTGGCAGCCCTGATGAACCAGCAGTTCCTGTGTGTGCATGGGGGACTTTCACCAGAGATCCACACACTGGACGACATCAAAAAGGTACAATAAGATGCACACACTCACATATATACATATTTAGAGCTAGGTAGCTAGCTTTTTCCATGTAGTCTTTTTTAAATGATCCAAAAGCTAAATGAACCATCAGTGTTATTATTTACCTTGCACATCATTTAATTGGGTCAAGTAAAAATGTTTTAATATATGGTATAGTATGCAATTAGGATAGTGCACTCTTTTTCAATCTGTCTCACAGTCAGTTGCTTCTAATAATATTATGTGACTGACCTATGTACAGCACTCATGTGGGCGTGCAAACATAAACACTAACATCAACTTTTATTTATGCCCTTTAAATCAGCCAGTCGTGTAAATGCAGAGAACCCATAAAAAAGTGAAAAAAACCCACACACAACAGGCTGTATGCATACAGTTCACAGTAAAACGCCATACAAAGGCGCACACATGAACACAGAGACATGAGAACACACACTTCCTCGTCTAATGGCAGTGTTTCCATGGTGAATTTGCTGGTGTGACATCTTCTCCCTCCTGTGTGGTGAGGGTTGCCATGGAGATGCTCTGCACTGACAGTATGTGTTTGTGTTTGCTTTTCATTCTCTGCTTTACATGTGTGGTTAATATGGCAGAAGATTTTGTCTATATATATACACACAACATCTTCAGTGCAATTTATCCTCATATTTTGCGTGAGCATGATCCTTTACGGGAGGCGCTGTGGTTGTACTTAGATTTTGTGTTTCTTTGTGTGTCTTCATCTTATGTCCTAGTTGGACCGCTTCAAGGAGCCCCCGGCATTTGGGCCCATGTGCGACCTATTGTGGGCCGACCCCCTGGAAGACTTTGGCAACGAGAAAACCCAGGAGTACTTTGGCCACAACACAGTTAGAGGTTGCTCCTATTTCTACAGGTACAGGACAAAATCACACCTCAATTTGTTCATGATGACACCAAAAACAGCAGAGAATCAGCTTGAATGGGATTTAATATTGCAAAAGAGCCCTGTGCTCATGTTCAGATATATAAACTAACCCAATGTCCAAGCAAGCCAGACTATAAAAATCCACATCAGGCCCAACACTGTTTGTGGTTACCGGCTGAATCATAATTGGTTTTCCTCTAACGGGTTCCTATGGCTCATTCAATGTGTTTTAATGGTCTTGAAGCTCTGTGAGACCAAGTGTGAGTGAAATGTGGCTTTCATTTACAGCTCAGGAATCTAATAAGTTTCAGGTGGACTTTCAGGCTATTGGTTTGGGAGGTTGATGATGAGAAAGAGATGGAGATGCTTCTTGCTTGGTTACACAGCATCCAATGGCCAACACCAATCACTGAGACACGCACAGACGCACAGGCACAGACACAAGCAAAACACAGAAACACACTCTCACAGTTCATTTTCAGCATGAAACGATATCCCACAATCCCCAGGGAGACTGCACGGTTCTGTTGCTATGACAACTGGCTACTCCTGCCAGATATGGCGTGATATTAGGATACAGTGAGAGGAAGAGGGAGAGCAACATAGAGGAGGTGGATGGTGGTTGGGGCAGGAGATGAAAGCCTGCTTTAAAAATAAATAAATAAAAACAGGAGAATGTAAAGATGATGAGCTGGAGTGTCAGGGCGCCCTATGTTGGGTTCCTTGTTAGAAGTTTGTGTTGTGACATATTGTCAGAGAATATTCTACGTTTAGCAGAAACATCACCAACGAGCCAACTAGTGTGTACTGAGCACCCACAGCACTGAAGTGGCCATGAGCCCTGCTCAGGTCTGCCCATGCTCACTGATGACCCCTGCTGATCCCAGGCAGACATGACATTAGACATCTGGAGGCCTACCCATTTCCTTATGCTGGACTTTAAATACTTCCATCTGTTTTGTGGTTTACAAGCGCCTTGATATAATAACATTTGACATTTTTGTTATGTAAATTGGTTCTTTCTGGATATTTCTACCCCTGGATAATTTTTCCATTGCCCCCATTTCTGATGCATTCACTTATTCTCTGTGTCTCTCTCTGTCCCCAGTTATCCAGCAGTGTGCGAGTTCCTACAGACCAACAACCTGCTGTCAATCATTAGAGCGCATGAAGCACAGGATGCTGGGTAAGCTGACTGGCTGTTGCATCTCAGTACTTCTCTCGGCTTAAAAGGGAGTACCATTTAATTTAATGGCTTACCTTGACATTTCATGTGCCAAGCTGTTATTTTTCTTTGTCACTGAATTGGCACATTAAAAGGAAAGAGGATCCACAATCTTCCTTCTATCACCCTCAAACTACGTTATTATCATAGTTAGAGCTTGTCTGACTGAGACCATCAACTAACCTGAACAAAATTCAGGTTAACTAAATAATTTCTTCGTAACAGCCCGGTCAGACAAAGAGCCCCATCAGGTTTACACTACCAGTCTAAGTAAATGAGATGGGGCAAAACACAGTCTTCTGACCCACAAATCCATTACCGGCATCTGTTATCTCAGTGAAAATCCTCTAAGTATAATGCTGCAATTAAAGCAGTCAGACATGAGTTGTGCTGGGTTTTTTTTTTTTTTTTTTTTGAACCCATTAGCAGTATTTTGTCCATCATGCAGCAGGGTAGTCTGGGTAATCATCTATGTTAAAATAAAAAATTTAGTAGGAAGCATCATGTACCTGAAATGCATGACTACTGTTGAGTTCATTCTGAGGGACCTTAGAGGCTGTGTGCATGCTCTGTTTGTGGGTACAAATTAAATATGGTACCAGATTCAGATTGATGTTTGTCATTAAAAACAAACTTTGTGTTGACAGCGTTTATAAAAACTAGAAGCTGTAAGGACCTTGCTCACCTCCTACACATGCCTGTTGTCTTCATTTGCTTTTAAATGGACGAACGTCCCACATGTAGCCAGCTCCTGGCATATTCAAAGATCTCTGATGCAAGTCCTTAGATTTCATCCACACAGCTACGACTTGGTTTTTTTGTCTGTTTCCTCAGGTACCGTATGTACAGGAAGAGTCAGACTACAGGCTTTCCCTCACTCATCACCATCTTCTCTGCTCCAAACTACCTGGATGTCTACAACAACAAAGGTGTGACATGCACTTAGGTGTGCACACATGACACAGCTGATGTGTGCAGGAGTTTAAACCTGAACAGTTTAATTTTTAATCCAAGACTGAACAGGAAAACATTAGTGGAGCAACTTCTTCTTCTCAGTGTAACGTTGGCTGTGATATGATATTGGATGGATAGTGCTGAGGGAATATCACTGTCTACTATCTATCAAAAATTCTAAAGAATAAAATCTGGTTGTCTGTGGTTGTGTGTGGCCAGCGGCAGTGCTGAAGTATGAAAACAACGTGATGAACATCCGTCAGTTCAACTGTTCTCCTCATCCCTACTGGCTGCCCAACTTCATGGACGTCTTCACCTGGTCACTTCCTTTTGTGGGAGAAAAGGGTAACACACATACATGTATATTACCATACATCAACATAATAATTGGAGAAATAAATCCTTTGGTTTATGCAGCACATTAAATGCATAATTTTAATTCACAAATAATATAACTTATACAGTACTTCTCTAAATACAATACACAATTTAAAAAACGAAGGATAAGCTAAAATAGGTCTGGTATATCTGATAAAGCCACATTTTCATTTAGAACTGTTTTGGGTTTTTTTTAACCAGGGACAACTCAATTACATCACTGTCCGTATTTACACTAGGTATAATCTACATACATATATTTGTTTGATTGATTTCAAAGGGAGAGCCCTTTTTAAGTACTTTATGTTTCTAATACCACTTAATAATGCTCTCTAAAAATAGGAATGATATCGGCTTTAAAAGGTAGACACCCCCTACTTACAGGATTAGGGACTTAAGGGTAACTAAAGGTTAGTCAGATTTGCCCTCCACTACATCCCATTTTGGAGAGAAACAATAGAGAGATGACAGGAAAGAGGGTTGGAGAATACAACCAGGGACCCTGCAGACCAATATTCCACATCTTAACCTAGGGGCCACCACGGTTTCGCCATGTCCCAGGTTAACTGTGTGTCTCTGTTTGGGCTGCAGTGACCGAGATGTTGGTAAATGTCCTGAGTATCTGCTCTGATGACGAACTCATGAATGACGGAGATGAGATCTTCGATGGTAAGAAGCATTCAGCACTGCCATTAAAGCAACAAATGATGAAACTAATCTCAGTGATTAAATAAAAGCTGTCTGCAATTTGAGGTCAATCTGTTTTGATTTTCTATTGTTTATGTAAGACTGATGTTGTGCTGAATCCATTTGCAGCCAGTGCAGCAGCAGCAAGGAAAGAAGTGATCAAAAACAAAATCCGAGCCATTGGGAAGATGGCCAAAATGTTCTCTGTTCTACGGTGGGTTGAGTTCTGCTTGTACCGTCCTTTAACTTCTGCAGAAATCAATCAGCAGTCACTTTCTGAGTTCAGCGTTTGAACCGACATGAGTGTTTTTGTGTGCTTGCAGGTGCACAGTGTGGGGAAGTGTGTAATTCTCTGTAATTCTCTTTTTATACACAAACACACACCTGTCAACATACACATATACATTTCTGTCTGTTTGTCAGGGAGGAGAGTGAGAACGTGTTGACCCTGAAGGGGCTGACCCCTACAGGCATGCTGCCCAGTGGAGTCCTGTCTGGGGGCAAACAGACCTTGCAGAGCGGTGAGTGTTTCGCACATTTTAGCACAAAGCTACACACACCGCAACTCAACCCCGTGGACACCTTTAGAAACAGATTTAAAAGACACACAAGCACAGGCCCGATTTGAATATCTGCTCTGGACCATCTTCCGGTTCCTTCCAGCCCACCTTCCTCTTCTCCTCCTCTACTGCTGGTTTTCTTCTCTCATCTCCCTACCTCGCTGCCTCACTCACTCTCTCCACCTCACCTCACCGGCACTGAGGATACTAACAGCTTGCTGGTTGTGTGTGTGTGTGTGTCTCTCTCTCTCTCCCTGTGTGTGTGTGTGTGTGTGTGATTGAGAGATAGAGTTAGAAAAAGTCTGTATTGTAAAGGGACAGTAATACAAAGAGATAGACACTTACAGAAAGGCATCTCAGGTGTGTGTGTGTGTGTGTGTGTGCGCGTGTGTGTCTGTGTGAGCGTGTGAGCATGTGTGTGATTGTGTGTGAGCTAACTCCAGCTATTGCAAACTTTGAACCTGCCATGGTCTCAGTGTTACCCTTTGGGCCACACATGACTAAAGCCTGAAACATTCTTTTGACTTCACAAATTTCCTGAATGCAGTTTGTACATGTACGCACCTGTCCTCCAACACAAACGGCACATGTTAACGTGTGCAGCAGGGGATTATTAATGCACAGCTAACCAGAATACATCACAATCTGGACCTGATTGTTTTTTAGTGAAGAGATGGACAGGAAAATGTGGGGAAGGTGAGAGGAGGGTGACAACAAAGGTCTCAGGACAGAGATGCTTCAATTTACCTTCACTGTCCAGACAGCTTCCATTGGAAATTTTAAAATCTTTCCTCTCTATTTTCCACCTGCACTCTTTTTTGATTGAATCGATGTTTTGAAATTTTTCATTTTGGTGTTGGACAAAGAAAAGAACTTGCTGAACTCTTTCAGACCTGTGTTTGTTTGACAGCATTTATCTGAGACTCTGGAGGCACCTACATGAGCTACAGTTTCCCATAACCGCTTCTTTGCACCCTCAAGCCAATACATTTACGCATAACAGCACGGAAGCATGTTTCAGCCTTCACTTCGTTCTTCTTCTCCTCCTTCTTTCTTTGTACATCATCTTCTGTCTTGAACTCTGTCACTTTCTCTCTCTTCCTGTCCTCCTTCCTCTCTCTCCTTTCTTTGCCCATCCTTCAGCCACCATTGAGGCCATAGAAGCCATCGAGACAGTTAAGGACGCTGAAGGTAAAATCCCACTCATTTCACTGTGTGTGTGTGTGTGTGTTCTGTGTGCACACGTGTGCACATGTGTGTCTGTGTGTGTGCGTGTTCGGCATGGCTGCGCTCTCAGCCACTAATGCTCATAAGGTCATAGATTCCTTACCCACAATGCACTGAGCTCTTCTAACTGCATCAGGGCTGAAAACAAAGCCTAACACTGCTGCATGCTGAAGTCACCACATTAAAACATACAAACATACTTTTCTCTTTCCTCCACTTGAGAAACAAGAATACAGAAATATTGCTTCACCTTCTCTCTAAACACGCACGCACACACACACTAACATTTATTTGATGATGTTCCAGCGCACACCACACCTCACACAGCTTTTTCCCGACACACACAAGAAGAGCAGGACTGTGGGTGGGAGTGGGTGCTGTGAAAGTGGGCAGGGTCATTCAGACCTCTTGTAGCCTGCAGTCTGTTATATTCCTTCTCCGTGTACATCATAGGCACTGTAGTTCTGTAGAAGATGATCATGCAATCAATCTGTTTTTGCACAAGAGTTGACAGAAAACCAGCCACCGGTAATGCTAACAATGTATACAAAGTTCTGAGGGAAAAAATATTGTACAAAACAAATCTTAAAACCTTATCTGGGATAAAATATTCTGAATTGAAGTCAAGCTCCATGCTCTTCACAGAGCTTGTAACTGCATCCCATGGCTTTCTCCACCAAATGGTCACACAACCTGAGTACAGTGCTAACAGGGTAAAATGACCCAGGTCCTGTGACGACTCCTGAGCCACTTGATGAAGAGGAGTCGGGGATGTGTTTGAAATCTCTGCAGCTAAATGCTGTGTAACCAGAAAAGTGCTCCTGCTCCTTTTCTCTCTTTACTGACTCTGATTTCACTAAACCTGAGTATAGAATATTTTTCCAGATATGAGTTCCAGAGGCTGAGAATTCATCTTCAAACTTAAAACTTCACCGTAAAAAGAAAAAGATTTATTCGGCTCCCTTTTTCATTTGGTCTGCCAGGTTCTTCTGTGCTCCTGAACAGATTGTGGTCATGGCGTTTATGTTTAGTGTATTATATTCTGTGTACGTAGGCTCAGCGATTACGCTGCACGCTTAGTTAACTGTAGTCTTTTGTGTTTGTACCTTCAGTGCTGTCTTTGGCTTGAACTACAGTCCATAATTTGTTTAACCAAATAAATTATGGGGATCTCACGTATCTGTTATATGGTTTCTGTTATGTAATATGATTTGTAGATGGATGTTAGATGTCTGCTGTGTTACACAGTGGCATAGTGTGTCTGTGAAGAGCTGCATGCGTGAAAAGGTAAAACAACAGTAGCTGCAGTTCAAAAGTGGTGTATGTTCCCTTTTTCAGAGCTGCATTTCAGCTGATTTCAGCGTAATTATTACTAATTTCAAGTCATTTGTTAAACTACAAGAGGTGGTCCTGATTATTTCATGCTATTCTTTGGTACACTTTGAGTCTAATTTAAAGTGGTACTCCAGCGATTGATTTCATTTCCAGAAAACTAAAGAACTCAAACTCAAGCTAAAGTAGCTAATTTACATTCATTAGATTACAAGACTTGGGATAACACACTCGCTGCTTACCAGAGCCAATTCATAACACATACAATTCCATATTTTGTGGAAGTCGATCAATGCATAACCAAACAAAGAAATGACAGATGACGAGTTGTGGTTGAACATGTAAAGACATGACATCAATGTGTTGGCTGCCAGAATCACTGTTTAAATAACAGCACCTGAAGTAACTCCCATACAAAGATGTAGTTATGGTGTTATAGTGTCCACTCTTCATGCTAAGACAAGATAACAGCATAAGTAACATGGAAACAGCAGAGTGGTACCATCTCATTTTTTTCTGAAAACTTGACAGTACTTTTCCAAATGGTGAACTATCGATTTAAATATTTGAAGTCTCTAAGACCAAGCTGAGATTCTCTTGATAACTTTATTGAACTCTGGCTACTTGCAAAGTGTAATTCAGCTCTAAAATCGATGGAGTGCCCCTTTAAGAGCCAACCTCTAGTCAACAAAATGTTTTTCAGTCAACATTGCCAAATATTTAGTCAGTAACTCTGAAGGCATCAACTTGAGAGAAATGGAAAGCCTTCCACCTGACATTTGTCCTTTCTCTGAAATGTTTGTTTGCAGTTAACAACATTTATGGGAAAGTGGTAACCTCCAATAAAAATTGTTCCAAACAAACAGCTGAATGTCAGAAACTCCTTACAGAGATGAGACATGTTTGAAGGTCTTATGAATGACTTCTTCTGTGCAGCTCTGCTTTGATCCTTGTCGCACAATGGCTTATCTTCCAGGTGTTACAGACTGCTGATCTAGAATCAGTGGCTAAGACGCAATGACTGACGTGTTCATTGTGAGCCACAAGGTCAAACTAATCCAAGCTCAGCATTCAGACAACAAATGAACAGGCTCGCTGATTTGTCTGGATTCTGGTGTAGGAGCCATGTGACATGTGAAACATGTGAAAGAACTTTGTCTATACAAGCCCACAACAGCTAAAGGGAGCACCATGGAGATGAAAATGATAAAATGAAAGCGATTAAAAGGGGAATTAGACCAGAATCAATGCTATTGCAATGTGCATGCAGTCCTATTTCATAACAAAATCTGATTCAGAATTTCAATCCATTTTAGTGCTGTGAATGTTTCCTGCAAAGCTCCCGAGGGTTTGGATTCACAAGGTTCTGCTGAACGTCCAAATAGATATTAACTGACTGCATGTATGTTTGTGTGTGTGCCTGCCTGTCTCCACAGCCATCAGAGGCTTCTCTCCTCAGCATCGGATCAGCAGCTTTGAGGAGGCCAAAGGTCTCGATCGGATCAATGAGAGGATGCCGCCACGCCGTGACGCTGTCAACAGTGTGGGCCTGTCGATGGGCCGCATGAACATGGGCGAGCCCAACGGGACCGACAGCAACAGCAATATACAGTGATGGACACACACTCCCACATGGCCAGACACATCGATGCAGTTACAGAACACTGATATGGTACCATATTTATAGATAAGTGTACATAGGCATATATACACAAGAAAAATGCATTACACACAAACACAGTACTTCATACACGGAATAGGCTACAGACAACATCACACACACATGCAATCACATATACGATTACCTACCCTCCTTCCCGTTCCCCTCAGCTCTATGTAAAGGCATGAGTGTCCCCGGACTTCACCACCAAAGGCTTAGTCTCTTCACTGAACTGACCAGCCCTATTTAGAACTACGACTCCCATATACCTGCAACAGGAAAGAACTACAAAAACACTCCCCATGCAAAACAGGAGGAGCTGCTGGTCACTGTGTTCATTAAGGGTCACCCGTGGGTTGACAGTGTCAGCATGAAGTGGCTGTAAGTGGTATTTGATGTGTTTGGGGTGAGGGGGGGGGGGGGGTTGGGGGTTTCCCGTTTGCATCCCACAACAGACAGACGTGGAACCAAACCTGCAGTAGGTTGACTTTGATGGCAGTGGAGGAGCGTAATATTAGGCAAACCAGGCATTCGCCATACAAGGCCCTTTGGGGCCCCCAAAAATGCCCTCCTTTTATTTAGATGCAGGGGCCCCCAAATCACTGTTCCTCTGGAGCCCCCAAATGGCTTAGTTCGCCACTGTTTGAAGGTTTGTGGTTGTTCCTGCTCCACATGCTTCAACATGTAAATTTCCGTGCAGTTATGTTTGTGTTTTGTTTGCAAATCTCAGATTTGCAGAATCCCGTCAAACATCCAGGCAACAGTGGGAAAGTTTGTTGCGTGGCGTGGAGTTGTGGCAAGAGACATGTGGAGATTTTTGTCAGCTGCAGGCTAATCTGAGCCCTTGCTCTTCTTTTTCCTCTTGGGAGGAGATTCCTGTTTGGTTTTGTAGCACTACACTGCACCCTCTTTCTCCTCCACAAAAAAAAGAAACCCTTGTCCCAGACCAGTAGGGTCTGACGAAAGGCTTGGGTCAGATTAAAGACAAGTGTTGCTCCCTACCTTTCATGTGTAAACAGGATACATAGAGAGGTTCTATTGCACATCCAATGTACACGGTCACAGGATTCAAGATGCAGTATAGAAGCATTCGGATGCTTTGTGTGTGTGTGAGAGATTCAAGGGGGGCGTTGAAATGTGAAGTCACTCACTGTTCATTCTCTTTCTACATCCTCCTATCTTTCTGTGTTGCTGTCTGCTACCAAACAGCGGTGATGGCTGGGAATGTCTGGCCCAAAAACCAGGAAATTATATTTCACAGAGGAAAACAGACTCTTCTGGTGAAGGTAGCAGCCGAGATAACAAGAAGTCAAACGGAAAGGTCTTTGTAAAGCATTTATATAAACGCATCAGTGCATGCAGAGTTAAGTTCTTTGATAATAATGTGAAGATTATATTTGTGCTCTGTGTTTCACTATGGTAGGAAATTTTTTTCTTGTTTTTCTGGTTAATATAAATGAACTGAGGAATAATGATTAATTTATTTTGTACATAATGTTAATTTATTTTTTGTATTCATTTTGTGTTATATATCACGATTCTTTTTTTTTTTTTCTCTCTTTTTCACGACCTGTGTTTCCACTTTCTTTCAACGCTGTACAGAATGACAGTACGCTTCTATTCAAAGTGTCAAGTCCACGTCCTCTCCTTTCTTCTTTGTCGATGTACAGGAGTTGTTTTTAATGATAAATATGAATAATGATAAACAAATATTAAACTAGCATTGATGAATGACCATACTATATACAGAGGCACAGGCATTCAGGCAGCCAAAAGCATGATTGCATGGTTAAAATTTGCGCTGTTCAAAGCAAAAAGCAGCAAGACACATTTTACCAGAAGAGCCGGTTTGTTGCCGTCACAATTTAAAGGAAAAACGTGTACACTCTCTGATCATAATTCTTGATGATTCCTCTTGTTATTTGATGATATTTATGATTCTATTGATTATTATGATTCTATTTATTATGGACATTATTCTTAATGTTTAAGCTCTCTCTCTCTCTGCTGGTTGCTCTTCATGTTGCGTTCCTCCTTGGTTGATCTTGTGCTTCTTTGGGAGAGGTGAACCCCCCTGGGAGACCCTGTGCCATAGAAATTGTGCCACGGTTCTTACTTTCTCTCTCTCTCTCTCTCTCTCTCTCTCTCTCTCTCTCCTTCTCTCTCTCTCTCTCTCTCTCTCTCCTTCTCTCTCTCTCTCTCTCTCTCTCTGTCTCTCTCTCTTTCTCTCTCTCTCTCTCTCTCTCTCTCTCTCTCTCTCTCTCCTCTCTCTTCTCTCTCTCTCTCTCTCTCTCTCTTTCTCTCTCCTCTCTCTCCTCTCTCTCCTCTCTCTCTCTCTCTCTCTCTCTCTCTCTTTCTCTCTCTCTCTCTCTCTCTCTCTCTCTCTCTCTCTCTCTCTCTTCTCTCTCTCTCTCTCTCTCTCTCTCTCTCTCTCTCTCTCTCTCTCTCTCTCTCTCTCTGTCTCTCTCTCTCCTTCTCTCTTTCTCTCTCCCTCTGACTCTCTCTCTCCTCTCTTCTCTTTCGCTCTGTCTCTCTGTCTCGCTCCTTCTCTCTTTCTCTCTCTGTTTTGACTCCCCGGTCACTAACACTGTAAGCATGCCCCATGGGACGATCCACTTTTTTACTCTTGAATAAAATATGCATGAACCTTTGGTATGGATGCCGTGCCTTTACTTCCTTACTACCTGAGCGTGGACACACACACACAGCATTCAGAACAGACCAGTTGAACTCACTGGACTGGTTATACATTTTACTATGTCACATTAAGATCCTGTTAACCTGGATCATTCAGATCAAGTATTAGAGGGTGAAGACCGCTCACAGTTTTTACACCTACACTTTGTGGTTTGTAAAGCCTTTGTCTTGTGACGCCTAGATATGTTGACTCCTTGCAGCCCCTAAACAGTTTTACCTGCTCAGATACTTTATTCTATTAAATATGAAGTCAGAAAAAATTAGTGACAGAAAAATTTGTGTACTTTATGTAGCAGAATAAAACATTTTTAGTATCCTGCTCAATCTTTGTGTGCTGTAGTATGTAGTTTGTTTAATTTGTTCAACCCTTTACTGGAAGAAATATAAATGACTTTCTTCATTATATAATTTTCACTTTAAATTTAAGAATGTTTAATCAAAGTGCAAATGAGCCACGTGAATTACACAAAGTGAGCTGTGAGCTGAAAGAAAAAAAAGCAAATAAAAATGTGCACTTATGTATTTAATGAGTGGAAGGGCTAAAATTATGGTGAATACAGCCTGCTGGGCAGCCTATCAGCAGGGATGTCAACTGTATATGTAGTTTGACATATGTAACCTCATATGTCGCAAACACAGGATACTTGTAGCAATGAAATATTGTATTATCCTTTCACGGACACGGATTTATAATGACTTTTCAGAAATATCCCCTCTGAATTATGAAAACTTTATGAAAGCTCTCTGGAGATATACTTGAATAAAAGGGTGCAATAACAATAAGTGATACAATAATGCTTTATTTAGTTAACATGCTAAAAGTAATGGATTGAAATAGCACACTACTCTCATTCTACAAGTAATTTAGGAAGTGGAAGCACAAAAGACTCAGTTATGACAGGAAAACATTTACAGTAAAAGCCTTTACTGGAAAAAAGCAAAGAGCAAGTTACAAGAAGGGTCAACAATGCATTAACAAAGCAAACATTCAGCAACTAAAGGATGGTGCGTACTACTCAAAGCTGGTCCATAGCACGATTAACTTACTCATGACTAACTATGTCACTAGGTCTTGCTTAACGGCTAATATACTACTTATTCCCCGTTTAAATACTGGAGAAAGCAAAAAAAAACAAAAAAAAAAACAAAACGGAATTGACCATATGATAAATCTTTTAAAGTCATACTAAGTTCTAATAAATGAAAGAAAAACAGTGCTTGGCTCTTCTATTTTTTAAAAACTAAAAAAAAAAACAAAAAACGGGCACATAAATATACAAATTAATATACAAAAAGAAACTTTACAGAAAATATGAAATAAGCCTAAATATACCTATGTAACATTAAATATTGGACTTTGGTATACTGGAACACTGGCCCCCTAGTCAGAGACATGGAAGTGATGGGAATTTATATTTACAGAGAACCATATCAGCATTGTGTTAAAATCTTTTTTTTTTTTTTTTTTAATGTCCATTCTAATTGAGCAGACCTTGTTTTTAGGCTGATGTGCTTGAGCAAAAACTCCCAGTTTTTGTCCCTCACCAAACATGAATTCTATCAAACACCAAACAATAGCTCTGTTTCTCTCTCAAGCGTGTCAGGACAGACAGGAAGGCCCATTTTCATGGATTTTATGGTTCTAATGCAAGACTGCCTGTCGCCTCCCCTTCTACATGTATGCGAACATATATAGGAAATGATTAGAAAGCAGAAACTGATGTGTGCAAGGTTCTTAAACTAAAATGTAGATACACAGGGAAAACTCATCGTCTCTCTCGCTGGACAAATACATTAACTGGAAATGAAACAGAAACTTGGAACATAACCAAAGGGGTGGGGAGAAAACGAAAGAGGAGATATAAGCAGATGGTGAACAACCAGACAAAGGAAAACATTCCAATAATTTGGATCACAGCGGAAACGCCAAGGTGAGTCCTTTCATACATTTTTTTCTCTAATCTGAGTTTGCGATGATAGGAGCTGTCAAATTATCATACTTCATTCACAGTCTAAACCTTGGTTAGATCTTTCATTAAACTGTAATAGGTCAAATCAGGGCATTAGAATTTGTACAGCGGAAGAAAAGCACCGCTGTTTCTATGGAGCGTGTCGAGGCCTGACTATTCATCTTGTATATCTTGTGCAGTATTGCTATAGTTTGCCAGAGAGCTCACATCTGCTACCTACAGTTATTGAACCGTGTCCAAATCATATAATCAGACCAGGAATCTGTTTTCATAAAAGCCAGAACTTGTGTTGAGTAAAGTTATTTCTCTAGCCGTGTCAGATGAGCACACTAAGATCTGCCAGGTAAGATCTTTGTGTCCTATAGGTAGATCAAACACAGATCAAAGTGACTCACTTCAGCATTTCTCTTCTGTACATGGAAATGTTCCTTTGTCTCCTGTCTGACCACACCGCTGTCATTGCACCTGTGTTTCTATTAACAACTGATGGGCAGGAAATATAGTCTTTGACATCATAGAGCCAGATGTGGGACATGCAAGTTTCAGCCCACGCAAGGCCTGTGCAATCCAGTGTTGCTGAGTGTGATGAACATATTTTTGTCACTAGGTAATAATGATGTATCTTGAGGCTGTAAATCTTCATGCACTGTTTTAAAAAAATGAAACACATATTTGACTATAGTTTGGATATCATGAGCTGGAGAAGGTTTTCGTGGTCACACTGTGCGTGACCCTGACACTGTGACTGTTCCCTGGCAGATGCAATGCCTCCGAGATCAGGACGCTCTGATCCCTGGGCCTCGTGGGAATTTGCCCAAGGTGTGTGCTGTAGCAGTGGCTGCCATAACAATAGGAAGCATCATATTCCTGTCTCCTGAAAGGTTATTTGGCTGGGTTGCCATGGTAATACTCATGGTGACCCTCGGCCCTCTGCTTCACGGGCTCTATCTGCTGGCTGAGGAAATGCTGAACCATTCAAACACAAGGTGAGGGATCAGCAAATGACAGATTGAAGCATTCAATGTTTGTGCTCTGGTCTGCCTTTGATATATCTCCACAGAAACATTTTGTTTGTGTGACCTTTCTTTGTGTTGATTTCGAGCAGTTGTAATTGTCAAATGATCAGCGACTGTAATATTCAGTGTTGTGTCTTGGGCAAACCTACATACAATCAAAACCCATTGCTGCTGTTCCTCTCAGCTTGGTTTAGTGTTTTATTAGTCATTTCCAAAAAGAAACAGTAAAAAAAATCCTGTTCATTACCTGTCCAGCAGCAAACCATGGAACGAATCTGACAGGTTGATGAACAGGTTGATGAGCATGTTGATGAACACTTAAGAGCCAGGTATTTTTTCAAGAGTTTGGGAGGACCAAGAGCAAAAAGAGGACAGTTTGAACTACAAAGCTTTTGCTTCCAAACTCTCCCTATGTAAGTGCGTAAAGAAATGTACAAATAATGATGTTTGATGATGTGTGATGATTTAATCTAAGAACTGTGAATTCACCAGTCCAACAGTTCCTGATCAGACAGCGTTTTATTTTATCACCAGGTATCGCGGCAGACGATTGCTGAGCCGTTTAGTGCCTGCCTGTTTTGGAGGGGGGAGGACTCTGCTGACTGCAGGGCTGGCAAGCCTTCTGCTCTTCCTGGTTGGACAGCCTCTGCCACACCAAGAACAATGCTGGAAACTCCTCGTCCTCGCCTCAGTTCTTTACACACTGTTTAAAAGCCTGGGAGTCCTGGTGAGATCCACACCTGGCATACAGCAGCATTGAAATCCTGTCACATCCACTGTAGTTGTGTGTAGCAGCCCTTAGTCATTTGTAATAATATGAAATACGGAACATACAAACATAGAAAAGCAGCAACACAGTCTTCTCTGCCAAAATCTCTGATAAGTGCCTACCTGATGGTTCAGGCAGCAAAAAAAGCTAATGCAGATCCAACACCAAGACCTTGAGTTACGAAGCAAGTTCTGTATAATACATTACCAAACACAGTGTTTAATGTAATTAGTATAAATAAAAGAAATAAAATATATAAAAAATAAATAAATACAACAGCATAAAATTCTAAAACTAGAAAGTGTAAGAGGATAGTGTGGTATCACAAAAGGGCTATACAACAGTATAAAACACTAATGACACAATGACCTAATAAAAAAAGCAGATTTTTTTAGCTGAAGCTAAAATGTACAACTTTAAAGTCTGTACTGTCTCAGACTGGATGAGATCTGCAGTAACATTCTCTCTTTTCATCAGCTGTGTCCTGAATAAGCTGTAGCTGTTAAACTGAACTATTTGTTAAACCATTGAGGAGAACGTTGCGAAAATCTCTGGAGGACACAAAGACACGAGTGACTTTCACCGGTCTGCCTTAGACATGAGCTCTCTGACTCTGCTCTGTTTTCATTTTTAGCTGTGATATCTGAAACAAAGTTCACCTCCAATGCAGTTTAATCTTATGCTATGGCCCAGCCAGTAATCCAGCTGCTCTGCCTGGCCTAGCTCCAGATCTGAGACACCCAGTGACCCCTGTCCCATTAAAGAATCAATGGTGTCAATGGGAGTGTGTATGAGTGAGGACAAGTCTCCGAGGACAAGTCTCTGAGGACAAGTCTCTGAGGACTGTCTCACAAACTGGTGTTTTGTCAGATTGGGCCCTGAGGCAGTTTTCTACGGTCCTGTACTGACACATTAGAGGGGCAAGTGCATTGTTCTTCATAATATTTCTGTCTAGTCCAAGCACCCGACACTGTTCATTCATAAACTGAATGCCTCAAACATACGCAGAGCCCCGGCCTATGCTAACACAAGCCAGCATCTCTGAGACACACTGCCTGAGTAGGTAACAAAGCAGTTTAACTAATAAATACTAGATTAAGTCAACCAGTGAATGACATGGTAAGTTTACTGGCATGTTCCCAGCATTAAAACCGTTGTTGTAGATCTACAGTTACTTTCTTTTGTATCTGAAAGTGAAACCATAAATATTTCAGTCAGCTTTAAAGGAGCTCCTACAAAGAAATCCTACAGTTTAAAATTAGTTATGCTTTAATTAGTAATGCCTGCTGTTGTTCTAAACTTTGGCAGACCTGGTCAGTTCAGACAGTTCACCTTTATCATGCTGTTGTTTTTTTTTTTTTTTACAACTCCCATTACCAAGGAGTTACACTTCAGACTACAGGGTCCCTTTGGATGAACACTTCCTGAAGGATCAGTTGATTGGAATTGATACAGAACTTACTGAGTAAAAATAGACTCAAGCTACATTTTCGTCGGCAATGGCCACTGCACTCATACTGCTTTTGTATTATTTGGTATAATTTCGCTCACTCTTCTTTCAGATGTCAGATGTAGCTCTCAAGCTTACAGCATCTAGCTGTCTCTGTCTTTTGCTTTTATCTGTCTCAAAATATGTGTAGGAAAGGGCAGGCTGGGTGCAGGGATGCCCTTTTTTTTACTTTTGCCTCCTGGGCAGTGGGGAGGTGCTGTGGCATCATTCCAACTGTTTCTGTGGTCCAAGTGCAGGGTCCGTCAGAGGTGGAGCTGTCAGACATCTGTGAGAGGAGGAAGATGAATGTGGCCCACGGCCTGGCCTGGTCCTTCTACTTGGGATACTTACAACTGGTGCTGCCAAGTCAGTAATAAAAAACACACATGAATAAATTATAGCTGTTGGGTTTATGCTCTTTGTTTTTATGTTACACACCCATCATTTGAGTATATGAGCTTGTAGAACTAGCAGATAAGGCTGCTTTTAGGATATCCTTAACCCTCACATTGTGTTCACCCCCCCCCCCCCCCCCCCCCTCTCTTTTAAATGCTCTTAAATGAACAGAAAACACATTAATCACCACCAAAAAAATGTTTATTCATCACTCTTTAGCTGTGAACGATGTCTCAGAGCAGTGGTTAACATGAATAACTGCAGTGAAAATACAAATAGGCACTGAAATGTATTCCAAAATAAACATGTAATGTAAAGAAGAAATGGAAAACCCATGAAGCCCGCCATGAAGTGTGCGTGTGTGCATGTGAATTCATGCACATGAGTGATATTTAACACTCAGGTCAGAGTGGGCCTTACATTTGCAGCATCTCAGGCTTGTTTTGTTGTCTGTAGGGCCACAGAGCTCACAGCACTTCCTTTTCAGACCCAGGTAGGCTTGGAGGTCTACCAGGTCCAATTCTCTTCAGGTGTCCCCAAATACACGCTTCCCCTTCGGATTCTTCACCTCCAGTGTAATTTCATCAATGGACTCTGGTAAAAAAGAGATGGAAGCTGGACTTGATGTCATTCAGTCGAGATGTTGCATACCGTGTTGGCCCTGGCGTCATGTTTTCCACTCTCACTCTGCTTCTTCTGTCCTGGGGCGATGAAGACCACAGCAAGTCTCCTCTCTTGGACTGAAATGTCTCCACAGGTGCCGCTCCCTCTCCATTTGTTGACTGGTCAGCCTCCTCAAAGTCTGGAACCAAATCTGTGTTGTCTTCCACTTCCAAGACATCCTCCTCTATCTCTGGTTCAACTTCATAGCCCTCTTCATCTTGTTCTAAAATCTGGTCCAGAGCCTCTCTGACAGATAACGCTACGCCTACGCATTGTGCTCAGAGTGAAAGGAGTGCAAGGCGATCAGCTGATCAGCCTGGAAGGTGTGGTTCAAGTGGGGCGGGGGGGCACAAAAGCAAGAGATGGATTCATCAGGAAGTGGGGGGATCAGCAGGGAAAGAGATGTGTACCCACAAAACGCAATGTTCAGTCTGAAATGTGGGGTGAGTGTGTGTCTGTGTTGGGGTGGTGTGTATGGGGATGCCTTCTCATCTGATGGATGAATATAATCGAGATGCCCATTCGTCACCTTTTGACCGGGAACACCACAGACATGACAAGGTTGACTGAAACCCTGTGGTGATCATCACTTTTATTTGTTCAAGTGCACAGTGTGGAGGATATCCTTGAGGCAATCAGATGTGAAACACAATATTTATGAGTGTTAAGTGTTAAGTTGTAAATGGGTCAGATCTGAACACAACAGGAAGGTTAAAGCTGTAAAGCGATGTATAAGCTGTTAGCATTCAAGCTTACGCTCCGTTAAAGCGATTCAACAGATATGAATGAATGTGAATGATTAATGATTAAGCTGTGTATATATTCTCAGATTTGGAGGACTCCATCATATCATTTTGTGCCAGCCATCGGTCCACCACTCACCTCTGGGGCCGCGGCTCAAGGAAGCTCCTCATCCTGGTTCCTCTAAACGCCAACATCTCTCACAAACTGGAGGATGAAGACAGCAACATTCACTTTTATGACAACTTGCCAAACAACGAGATTGACAGAGCAGGAGTCCGGGGCCGGGTCTACAAGCACAGCGTCTACAGAGTAATGGACGAGGACGGGAAGGTAGGTGGGAATTTGAAATAACAGAGCGATAGCTTTGCTCTAAAACGATGAGACCTAGAGTTAATCATTTTAAAATATCTGTATCCGATCACCAGTAGATACCAAGACAAACATTTCTCACGTGGTGCAGACTGAAAAGATTCTGTCAACATGAAATAAGGTGATCACAGAGCTTGCTGTGCGATAATTCGACTCAATGGCGGCCCTCTTATTGTCATTTTGGGCAGAGAGTGTGCTGATATTTCTGCTTTGATCAGATTTGTAAAGAGCACTCAGCTTCACTGTGACGCACAGAGAGAGTCACAGTGACAGACTCAGGGGACTGTTTCTGTATATCTTTTTAATATTTCAGCCCGTCAGGGTGCTCTATATTCAATGTTTTTGATGTGATTGTACTCAAACCTGGCTCTGTATTTGAGTCAAGGGAAAAGAGGTTTGGGACTGTTAAAAGTATCGTGTGTTTCATGTCAGACCAAAAATAGCCAGCAGTTATTTCAAAGTGATTACAGGAACAGCAGCTCGATTTTACTGGTGCAGTCGTTATTCAGAATAAAATGATGATGGATCTTTACTCCAATGCATGTTTGAGGTGCTTTTTATTTGTATGATAATAGTTATATAAATGAAATGATTATTTCACTGTGAAACGGTTGGCTATGTTGGATCCATGTGCCGGCTGTAGTTATTTTATAAAATGTAATGCACTAATTGTCCTTTTCACTGTTGAGTCATCTAATGGCTGTTGTACTAATTATTCACATAACTGCTCATTCTATAAAATGGCAGAAATGAGTGATAAATGGCCACCAGAGAGTTCGTGACAAAATCTTCAAAGGTTTCTAGCCATCAGTCCAAAGTCCAAAGGTGTTCATGTTACAAGAATATGAATGAGAGAGAACGAAACCAGTGAAATGTTGGAGGCTTTGATGAAAAATAATTCATGAAATAACTTAACTTTTTCAAAATAATTTCCAATAATCAGCACATATTTTCCTTTAAACAATAAAAGCATTTCTTTGAGCAGCTAACACTGATATTCTCCATTCAGGTAAATGCACTGGTAACATATACACACTGATGAGCCAGAAAATTATGACCACTCACCGGTGAAGGGAATCATGTCGATTATTTCATATCACTGATGCACACAAGTGTCAGGGACAGAGGGCGAGTGAGCAGTCTCATCATCCTGATGAAAGTGAATGACAGGAGCCAAACTGGGATGGAGTGACTCTGCAATAGCAAGTTGCCTCAGTCAGCAGCTGTGAGTGCCAACCAACAAAAGCCAAAGGAGAGGTAGACTATGAGCCAGAAAAAGGATTCTGGGTGCTGAAGGCTCGTCAATGTGGAGGGAAGGTGATCCCATCTGGTCTTAACCCACTGAAGAGCCACTTAAATGAAATGGTTTTTGTCTCTAAATGAGACCGTCACTTTTGACTAAGGTTACACTTTCCTCCTCAAATAAACAAATAAATAACAAATAATCGTGGGGGGTGATTGTTCGTTGCTGTTTGCAGATCTAAAATAGACCCTACTTTATGAACAAATGTGACTGAGACTTAACTAAACTATTATCATAAACACTGACAGGTGACCAAAGTAAAGGTTACAGGATTATTATTCATCGCTACTACTTGAGTAACACTTTGAATTCATGGTTTTATTTTACTTTTACATTGAGTCATTTGGCTGAGGCGTTTATATAAAGTGACATATAATTGAGGAATGTTAATGGTAGAATCACTGATAAGAAATTATATCAGCATAAAGGGGAGCAGTTTTTTTTTTATCATTAAAGCTGCACAAAATCTTTACCAGTAAAGAGTTTACCTTCCGTGCACAGTGTGAATACCACCTCCTGGTTAAACCTGAGAACACACAAGTGGAGGCCTGATAAATCGTAGTACAGTAACAGCACCATCTACCTGTAAAATATGATAATCAAACATTTCTTCTGCTGAAGCACCACGAGTTTTAAAAGGATTATCTGTTCTGGATATGCATCTGTCTCAGCGCATGTGTATGTGCGTGTGTGTGCGTCTGTGTATTAGCAGGCCTCTGACTGTGTGGTGGAGTATGCGACGCCTTTGCTGACCCTCTACAACATGTCCCAGCTGAGCAGTGCAGGTTTTGGGGAGCCTGAGCGCAGGCAGCAGGTCTTGCTCTTCTTTAGGACCCTGCAGGAAATCCTGGACAACTCGCTAGAGTGCCGCAACCGCTACAAACTCATCCTCCTCAACGGTACAAAGACAGCCAAATGTGTGTCTGTGTGTTTGTGTGAGGGGAACACATCTTAGCTTCTCAGCTTCCTCACAGAACTGACAGTCTTTTTGAAAGGAATGTATTTTTAAAAAGGTTTTGTGAGCGTACGGCAGGAACAGTTTCGGTCATTACTGCTAACTTCTGACTGCTCCTCTTACCACAGCCTCATGTGATTGCAGTGACAGAGCCAGTTTCACAACACTTGCTTCTCCAAATTCTTAGATTATAACCTCAATAGCTGACAGTGACAATGATGAGGCAGCATGCTCGAACATATCACGTTTTCCTTTTCCTCTAGATGAGCATGAGGAAGACCCTCACTTCCTGTCCAAGGCCATCCTCAGACATGTTCAGCAGCAGGAGAAAGAGGAGTTCTGCCTCACCCCGCCTCCTTTGCAGGAGATCGATCATCCATTAACAAGTGCTTCTGGTACCCTGCCAAGTGCCCCTCTGTTCATGAAAGGCGAGTGGCACCAACCTGAGCCAATGAGCAGAGAGCCCACGCTCATGTTCAGCCTGGACAAACCTCAACCTCTGAAGGAGCCCGTTGAGGACACTGACCATTACCAGGGACAGACATGAAGAAATGCTTCAGAAACAACTGATGTATTCAATGTCTGTCATACTATATGATTCCTATACTGAACTGATGGATAGGGAATTATAAATATCAGATAAGATCAGAATTAGAAATAATTTTTTTGCCAGGTATGTGTAAACAGGAATTTAGACAAGGGAAAGACAAAAATAAAAACTAAAAAAGGAATTATCTATATAAATATATATACATATATACATTGATACATATATATATATATATACATACATACTGAGTAAGCATCATCTGCCTGTGTCTGAATTCATATCTGAAAATATCAAATAAATACAAAAGAACTGTCCAAGAGTTTCTTTTGACCTTTTCTATCTGAACAGTTTGGTTATTGTCTGGTCACAGAGGCTGAGTCTTCCTGACCACCAAGAGGATCCACTATTGTGCATAATTGAAGCTGTAAAAAATACAAAAGAAAATAATATGTTCAGATCTTTATTGTTGTTTGTTGTTGTGTGTGTAAACTGAAGTGCTGACACTGAAACAGCATTTGTTCAGGTGGAAAAACACCAGACAGACTGCCCATCTGGCTTTAGTCTGGAGGTTGCAAACTGACTTTCAGTTAATATATAGTTAGATTAAGAAGCCCGACAGGAACAAAGGTTAGATATTGTGTTCTTCAGTTAATGAACAGAGGGAGTGTGGCGTCAGGTACTCGAAAAATGCAACAAACTCTGCAAATATGCTTATCAAAGGCACGAAGCATCAAGTTTTAATAGTTTTAATGTGAACTATAAGGTTTTGAAGACTGAAGGTAAAAGAGAGATTGGTTATAGGTGAGACAGGTGGAGAGAGAAAAACAAGAGGAAAGCTGTACAGGCAGCAGAGCTCAGATAAGGACGTGAGTTGGAAGAATGCGATGTACAAGAGTGTGTTCTATGACTGCGTAAACAAAAGCAGTCACAAGACACCTGATACCACACCCTATCTGCCCAACACACACTCACACACACATGCCTCACACCTCATGAAACAGCTCAGTGAGGTTGCATCAGATACATTAACAGGGCAAAGGGGAGAAGGAAGAGGGATCTGATCCAAAACACACAACTGCATTAGCAATTCATTCAGTTCAACAGCACATATGCAGATGAGCGCTATCATGTGCAAATGGAAATCCAACAAAGAAACATTGTTTGAAGTAGAATAGTCTTGGCAGGTCGGCACTGACATGATGGAAGAAGCTCTGCTGCACAAACTGAGTTGAGACACAAGAGCTTTCTCCCTTCCTTTGCGTTTCAGTGTTATGGGCATTGCCACCTTTTGGTCCTCGGAAACAGTCAGAGGAGGCAAACAAAAATATTTTATTTGGTAGCTTTTAAAAAGAATACACATTTGGGCAGAGAAGCACAAAATGGCTGAACAGTTGTATTATCATAGGATAGAATGAGGGTACATCACTCAATCCTTTATCAAACACAAATGTAAATTAAAAGGGGGGTTAAAAGACAAATGTTAGAAAACTATTGTTAATGTGGTAATGAATCCAATAGGTTCAGCGTTCTTATGCCTTGGTCCTGCAGAACACTGATAATTCACAGCCATTAACCAGATGTAATGGTCACATGGTTTGATAACTCAATCTGAACAGTCTGCTTTCTTTTTCAGATCTAATTATCTAATTATCAAATCAAGCAGGTTTCAAGTGGACAAATGCACAAACTTTGAAATGTTCCAGTGTAATAACTGACTTTCTGTTCCCCTTCTCATTTTACTGTAAGTGGAGCACCTCTGTTTATTCCGGGAAACCAAACAGGTCATATCTGATAAGTTTTACACCTATACTAGATTTTGGTCAGTAATAATTTCGCAACACAGCAGGACGCTTCAGCTCTAGTAGCCACATTCAATAATTTGTGCCGCTATGCTGTTATGTAAGGATTTCAAAAAACAACGCTCACTTTAACGGAAGATGTGAGTTTATGCAGTGGCCACAGCGGACAGGTCCGACCTGTTCTCCATCAGGGGACACCACATCCCAGTCAGCTGACATCAGCTGACACTGATGTTGATGGATGGATAAAGACACACCACTGTTCCCATGTCTCCACAGAGCCGGACACTGGATCCACTGAATCCGTACACCTTGAACATCTCAGCGGCCTGAGCTGTTCATCTGCTTCAATCCATGGGCTTGTTGGATGACAACCTGATTTCCAAGATTTCATGAAACATCAAACTTTGATCGTCATCTTTGAATGTTATCAGCTGAATAATGTTTTTATGTGTCTGGGGTGAGGGTGAACAAAGATTTAAATTACTTTTACTTTTACTTCATATTGTATCCATTAGATCATAAATGAAAGTGGTGACTATTTGGTGGTACATTCTAAAATACCAAAACTGTATGTTTCATGGCATAACACTGTAAATAATACATTTCTTGATGAGTTATAACATTCACTGAAAGTTTTTAGTTGCTACACTTTGTATAGGGAGATGTTTTTTCTCCCCCATATTAGAATTATTTATAGGAAACTTAACTCGCTTTAACCTCTTGTAGCAAATCCAACTGAATCCCTGAAGCGACTGTTTGTGGACTAGTTGCACAAATTAATAATGAAATAATACTTTGTTTATTATATCATTCCTTCAAAAAAGTTGCCTGGGTGTGAAGTCGAAAGTTTTTATATTGGAAAAACATTTAACACATCTTAAGATGACTCATAAATCTATCAACACAAACACAAAACACACTTATTGTGTGTCTGAGTGTGGAGTTTGTTGCTCAGACAGGGTGTTGTCCACTGTGGGCGCATTCATGGAATCCCTTTAAATATTATGTCCAGACAGAGACAGAGTCAGAGTTGACCCACTTCATTCCTTTTATTTGACAAAAGACCAATCTGCTCCAGGACGAAGAAGCTCCCTGTTGTCCTTTGGTGCACAAACCAAACACCCCCTGATAACCAGGAGCAGACCAGGTTCTCAGGTTAGCTGCTGCTGGGTTTGCTCTGAATAACATGTATGAACAATAGATGTATTGGGATTACAGCTCAAATATCTTCAACGATTATTAGAAAGGAACAAGAACTCCTGGAGGAAAAATGAAGATGAAGGTATTTGGGAGAAGAGAGTAGACAGTTTAGCCCCAAGTCAGTCATAAATATTGCTTAACTGAGAGAAATTGCACACAAACACCTAAACCTAAACCTGCTTTAAAAGACCAGAAGAATAATAAAACATAATTACATTTGGATTAAATAAAAGAGATTTTAATTACTATTCCTTTGACATTTCTCAGATATAAATAATTTAGTTGTAAAATGTACATGTTCTTTATGATACATCATCTGAGGTCATGTTCCATCAGATGATGTTCCTGGTTAGAAAAGCATACGAGTTATGTCACATACCAGTAAGCCTATTTCTGGTGTATTCATTTAATATTCCAGCAAGGCTGACATTTTGTGAGTGTTTCTGCGTGTATGTAGGGGTTAACATCAGGTCTAGACAGGTGGTATGAACCCCATCTTAGTCAGAGTGAGTCACATGACATTCAGACACGCTCACACCTGGCGGAGTGTTGGAGGTGTATCCACTAAACGCAGGGCCGCACGAACCTTCTGCATTAGTTGTTCAAGATTAGTGTGCAGACATTCTCACCACCATGGAAAACATCCATAATGTTTTAATGAACAGATAATAACGTAAATAGGTATTCATTTTATTACTGAGAAAAAAAAGAGATTCATCAAATGATCTGGTTTAAGATGCAAAACTTGGCTTTTAGTCTTTTTTTTTTTTTTTTTCCAAACCTGTTTTCATTCAGGAAACGAAAAAAGAAATATTGGGAAATGACCGAATGCCTTTTAAAAAAATTTAAAATATGAAACTCCTCAGAGATATTGGTGGAGAGATTTTATTACATCTGTAAAGATTCCAGATAGACCAAACACAACACTCACTCCAGTACCAGCTACAAGTCCACATCAGGAGGGCCGATGGGTATGTATGTATGTATGTATGTGTGTATGTATGTATGTATGTATGTATGTATGTATGTATGTATGTATGTATGTATGTATGTATGTATGTATGTATGTGTGTATGTATGTATGTATGTATGTGTGTATGTATGTATGTGTGTATGTATGTATGTATGTATGTATGTATGTATGTGTGTATGTATGTATGTATGTATGTATGTATGTATGTGTGTATGTATGTGTGTATGTATGTATGTATGTATGTATGTGTGTATGTATGTATGGGGCTGAATTATGGACCATCTAGAAAAAACTTCTTGTTAAAGTTCCAGAAGCATCCCTGAAGTGTGTCTGCTATTCCTTTCACTTGTCTGGTATCAGGATTAAAACAGGAGAGAAGACAAAACAAAACACACACATACAGGTACCTCTTCTTTCCTAACTTCTGTACAGGGTGAGGGGACAGAAGAAGAAGTGGCACACGCCTCACTCTTCTTGAGAAAGCTCCTTGCTGTGACATCACAACGTCCAGCCAGTCACATTCAGACCAGAGCTGTCGTCACACGAACTTACCATCAAGGAGGAAGTATCTGTCAGAGGCACTGCAGGGGAATTACAGGGTGCGCTCACTAGCTGACCGATGTTAACCTTGCGTGTGACTTTCTTTTTTGCTTTGTCTTTAACCTACCGTTCTGCGTACATTTCACTGAGGCACAACGAACACGTTATCAGAGCACGAGGAGGAGGAAAACGTTTTCAATTATTATTACACTTTGAACATACAGTACCGGCCAAAAGTTTGGACACACTTTCCTATTCATTTGAATGAGAAGGTGTGTCCAAACTTTTGGCCTGTTCTGTATTTGTAATGTTTATAGTTTCTTCCCAGTGTGTTTGTTGTTATGCTCCTAAACACGAGCCAACTTTTTTAAAGCCAAATTAAATTCTCACGAATCTTCTGATTGGTTTCTTTTCTCTTTGTTTCGGTGACATGTACGACACCGACTATTTGGATTAGTGTAGTAAGTTGTATTATATTCTCTATAAAACTGAAATAATAATAACATGCCTGTAATGCATCTTTACTATCTGTAACTTTGGAGTATTTTGGCTCATGTCTGTGACCCGACAGGAAAATGAAGGCGTCCGCCTGAAGCCTGATGGACGTGCGGTTCTCATCTGCGCTGCAACAACCGCACATGTTGCGTGAGCTCAGGAACTTTCTTGGCCCCGCCCCTCCCAGCTGATGCAACCGGCTGCTCACCGTGTATAAAACGCAGCGCCGCCCACCACCGGCTCACTCAGAGGGATACATGGAGGAGAAACACCGAGGCCGCTTGGAAGAGACACCGGAGCCGACCGAACAGGACCCAGGATGGACTATAGCCCGGCACTGCTCTTCGGACCCGCAGCGGCCGTCACAGAGGAGATGAAGAAGAGAAAGAGTCCGTCCCAGAAATACTTCTCCCCGGGACAGCAGAGGAGCTCAGCCCGGCGGGGCAGCGTCGACAGCAACGACGAGAGAGACGGCCCTTCCTGTAAGAGTTACATCTATTGTTTTCACTAATCAGCTGCTCACCCGCTCCGCTGTCTGACGTGAGATCAGCTGATGGCGGCCTCAGCCAGCTCTCAGCGGGCTGTCAGGAGATGCTGGCTCTTATTCTGACCTGCTGCTGGTCTTTCCACAGGCTCGGAGCTGGAAGAGCGGCTCCTTCAGCGGGATGTGATCCGTCAGATGGAGCGCTGCCTGACGGAGGCCAAGGCCTCCACCCTCCACTGCCAGGTGCTGCTGCTGCCCTCCCAGGTGACCGCCAAGGTGGGCCAGGACGTGGTGCGCTCCTCAGCCGATGAGCCTTGTGGGCTCCGCGGCGCCGCCATCAACGTCTATGTGGAGTGCAAGGACGGCCTGAGGACAGTGGGCAGCATCTTCCCGGACCAGAGTGTCACACCCACGTTTGAACTGTCTGTGATCCTCAAGGCAGACACCCGTGGCAGCTGGCCGCCATTCAAACACATGTTTGAGAGCACCAAAGTGCTGAAGCTGAGACCAGAGTACCGGCTGGTGAAGAGGAAGCTCTACTCCTCTGCCAGTCCCGTCATCCATGATTCCCAGTAGGGGTGAAGCTGAGAGTGTACACCCGTTTGACTGTTTACTTCTGTGTGTCCCAGTGCAAGCCCAGTGTGGCCTGCACTGGAAAATGCTGGATTGTCTGTGTTGAATTAGGAAGTTGTCGGGTTGTCTGTATGTATGAATGTCTTAGAGGTAAATCTGATTGTTAAACCGTGTTCATATTGACTGCAGTGTTTTGCACAGAACAGCTGAATGTGAATGTACACTGTAAACATGAGTGTCCTCTGAGGGATGGGCGGGTCTCACTCCTGAGGGGTGCTGTGCTTTTGCTACTGTTGATCACCATTGTTATTTATGAGACATTAAAATAAACAGTTTAACCGTGACTACCTGCATCAGTGGGCTTGGCTCCTTTACTGGGTAATTCCATGACATGTCTGTGCTCAGCACACATTGACATCTGCTGGCCCTTGTGTTTTGTTTAGAATTGACAAAAACAAATTACCCAGCATTCAGTGTGCTACACTTCCCCCCTCAGTGAACCCATTTAGAACAGTTCGTGACATACATTTAAATGTCCAGCTCGTACTGGAAGAAATTCCTCTACCTCATCCAAACTGGACCTGAATATCCAAGACATCGAGTAAACAACTGACCTGATTAAGGTTTAGATCAAATAATCTTTTTATTTAACAAATGTACAACAGAACACATGATACATGTATCAGCTAACCAAACACAAAACTCTACATGATCCATCACACTGGTACAAAACTTGTATTTGTACTTCCCATCTAACACACATTACACAAACTTGTTTCTTAAGCCATTTACATAGCACACATTGGCTACATCCTATGTGACATCCTATGCATTGTAGGGATGCATCAATACTTTCCACATGCTGAGTTTTAGCACTTTAACACAGCACCTGAATTTTACATGAGAACCAAACACTTCAAAAAGCATAGCCTCACATTCAACACAATTTTCCTTCTTTCACTGGCAGCTTCTTTCTTTCCAGGAACTCAGATATCTGAGTGTACCTGGAAGCACAGTTAAGGAGATGAAATCCTGTTGCTGTATTAAAAGACGGTTAATTGTTTACTGTGACAGATAACATATATCAAGCACGTCAAGAGTCTCAATGTTATTAGGCTGGTTTTTGGAATTCAATTTAATTGTATCTTGTGCTGCTCGATGGTAGGCAGTCAAATTGAAAATCTATGCTTTGGAAAAAGCTCAGCAAAAATGTAAAGTACGTGGCATTTGCAGTTAATGTGCTAAAACATGCAGCTGATATGTTCCTTTAGAGCCAGCAGACTGTAGCGTTATAACCCGTCACTAAACAAAGCAGATATGAAAAACCAGCTCACTGACACTGCTTTTCACTGGTTTAGGAAAACATCGCTGCTCCACTGCTGAAGATGTGAGAAACTCCAGGTGTAAAGTGTGACGATTGGAACATTTCCATGTTGACTGATACTCCTTGATCCATCTGGTCCAGAAGAACCTGTGCTAACCCTGGGATTTGTTTTGAATTTGTGAAAGCTGTACACTACAATTTGTTATGTGGTTGATCCTGGTTGTTGTTGCTGTATTGTGTCTTTTATGCTCATATGTGTTGAGCCCTCAAATAAAATGATCAACCTACCAAGTTGTATTAATGCATCCATGATTACACATGATAGAAATCTGGTGAGTAAGACTCATCCACCTCATCATCTGACTCCAAAAAGACTTTTTGCTGGTGAAAATGTTCTTGTTCTCTCTTTCTTCAATCTCCTTTGTGTTTCCATCTCAGTGAAAGTGGTGCACTGGCCTCTTTATCCTGGAGTGAATTCCCATAGTGCCACATATTATCTAGTCATATGAAGAGGGGAAGAGGGACACACGGACGCACACACACTCATCTGAGTCAAGTACGGTTGACTAGCTGTGTAAACACGCACACAGACAGAGAGAGAGAGAGAGAGAGAGAGAGAGAAAGAGAGAAAGAGAGAAAGAGAGAGAGAGAAAGAAAGAAAGAGAAAGAGAAAGAGAGAGAGAGAGAGAGAGAAAGAAAGAAAGAGAAAGAGAGAGAGAGAGAGAGAGAGAGAAAGAAAGAAAGAGAAAGAGAGAGAGAGAGAGAGAGAGAGAGAGAGAGAGAGACAGAGACACACACACACACACACACACAGAGAGCGGCCCTCCTCAGAAAACAATCAAAGTCACCAGTAAATATTCACTTCCACCTTTTCTGATACCAAAAGCAGCTCTTCATCTCTCAAGGTGTCTCTAAATGTGAATCTATTTCTTCATCTTGAGGTCAGCCTCCATGGCACTGCGGCGACCCCTCGTGCCTCCATCCTACAGCAGAGATAGATTAGGAGAATCGGGGGGAAAATGAGAGCAGAAGAAAAAATTAAGATGTGAGGAAAGTTCAGAGGCCAGATGTGAAGGGAGGCCCTGTGGCAGACCTCCTATTATAGTTGAGCTCCTGAGCACATAAACACAGCACAGTCGGCTTCGGAAGGCTTCCTCCCCAAATGAAGAACGTAAAAAAAAATAATAATGGTGAGAAAGGACAAAGAAAGATTCAACACAAAAAGAGAGAGAACGGAAATTAGAACATGCAGAGACACAGACAAACACACGAAAACAGAAAAACACAGGAAACCAGCATGGGGTCTTTAACCGAAGGTCGACAGAAGCTTGGGTGATGAAAGTTACTGGAGCCTGTGTGTTTGTGTGTGTGGTCAGAATATTGCATTTAGAGAACAAAAATTTTATGAGGGTGACATGGATAGCGATGTGTGAGTGTGTGAGAAACTGTAGTGAATGGATCCCATTATTTCATATCCCTTACACACAACTCTACAGCACAATATGAGCACTGACAGTGTGTGTGTGCTATTATTCCTCACTGCTATGTGATACTAAAGCTAAGTGTCTTATTGACTTTGACTACTGCAGTAAAATCCGATTGACAATGACTTTTCACAAACAGGACAACAAAGTTGTCACTCAAGAACGGAACTTAAAAATAAAATCTGAACTTTTCTTAAGCCATGAGAATCTTTTGAAGGAGTAACAAAATCATTTGAATTATGTTTTTATTTGTATGTTAATTTACACAGAGATCTCTGTGTGGCTCTTTTTGGCTGCTCCTGTCTCTGCTATGAGGGGGGTGGGACTCAGTGAGAGGTGATGTCATACACGTGTGCACCAATCAGCTTTCAGCAGTATTTGAACCAATACATAACAAATGTTGCCAGGCTCTTCCTTAACGTTAACATATAATCTGGTCAAATCGCATCCACACTGGCCTGATGACAAGTATAACTATCACGACATTATATTCCCAGCTTTAAATCAGTGTCTTATTTGCTCACGAAAAACTGTTTTCAGTATTTTTAGATGTTTAAATGTTTGAAGTTTTACTTTCAATAATTTTTTACACTTTTTATTGTCATCACATTTTATTCACCATTGTACATATTTTTGCAATCTGCTGTGTATAGAGATGACAATTTTTTTTTGTTGTTTTACTTTAAATCATGATGGATTTTACATCCATATTTGTGAATTGTGAATTTGTGAATTGTATTTATAATGAACATTTTTAACATGGACCCCCTCTTCAAAAAAAAAAAAAAAAAAGTTACAAGGACCCATGTTGAGCAGTGTAGCTGAAAAGAGAAAAATATATGATTTTTGATTTTAAAGTTAATCTTTTCTTGATATTCAGGCAATAACCCATAATATCTAATTAATCATAGAGACTTATACTTGTGATGACATTTTTAAATTGCCTGACTTGAAACGTTTTTATAGTATTTTTGGATTCAAACATAAAATAATGGCTCTTAGAAATACTCTAATCCTCTGTGCTTCGTTTAAAGCCACAAAAATACTACTGAACAAGATAATGACTGGAAGAGAGTTGTATGTATACTGTGTGTGTTTATGATTGCGTTGAGACAAGCGTATGCGGAGCCCTGGTTCTGGTGAAATCTGAGGGAGAACCTGAATACTTACAAAGAGAGAGAGAAGGAAAGCAGGAGAGGCCATTGGGACACTGTCCTGTAGGAGGACAAACATTGGAGTGAGAAAGAGAGAAAAGACACACAAGTGCGTGAGAAGCAAGTTTCATACAAGTCTGCGTCAAACACAGGAGCACGCAGGCGGACAGGAGTCCATTTCACTGCTGCACAGTATGTATACAAACACATCCACCCATTCACACAGAGGCTCCAAGACGGTTCCCCCTGCCCCCCCACACACACCCAAAGGCAGAGTGTAAATAATGAGATTAGTGACATAAACAAGGGGGCAGGTACCCTCCCAGTCACCAACACCACACCACACCACAGTCCCATCATGGCTGTTATGAAAAATATCTTAGCATTTTATACATCATCTACAATAAAGTCACAGTCCTGGAGAAACAGCCAAAAAAAAGAGTCAAACATTTAGTAATTGTCTAACTCAACAAATATATTCTGTAAAGTAAATCGTTCGCACAGAATTATTCTGGAGACAACTTTTTCAAATGATATCATACTTCCAAAAAAATGCCATGAACAGCAGGGACTGTTGGACACACACAAACAAGACTCACATTCATGCAGTTTAGGTAACACACACACACACACACACAGCTGCAAATAAGAAAACTTGCTGTGGACATATTCAAATGTGGACGGACAGACAGGTTGGACAGGGCTTACTGCTGGGTCAGAGATAGGCAAATACAAGCAGACAGACGTTAGATAGTAGAGGTGCAGCCAGCATGCAGGACATGAATCAGTTTTGAAGACAAGACCAGAGATCAATTCACTGAGCCCGTTACAGCAAGTGGAGGGAAGTGTTGATCAGACGTCTCAAGCGCCCATGAATTCAACAGTGTGTGTATTTGTGTTTCTGCATGTCTGAATTTGAACATTGACATGAATATATAGTTATGCAAACATTTCAAATAGAGACATAAAAAAGATTCATAAATTAATAAAAAAAAGTTGCATTAATTCAACAACTGTTAGGAAATAAGGAAAATTTTCATCTTCAAGCCTGAAATGTAGAAAAATCGTGTAAGTAGAGTTATTTTGATACTGATACTAGGATTAAAAACACCCGATAGGGCCTCAAGTACAATATCAGGTATCAGCAAGTGCACAATCTCCAATTTGATACCATCTGATTTACTGAAAAACTATTGACACCCACAATGGAATTACAACCATGATTATATATAAACTCAGACTAGTTTCAAATGACATCCCTGTTACTTCAGAGTCTCGTCACTCCAAGATTATTTCAAGGTCGCATTCACCTTGATCTTTGACCACCAAAGTCTGAACAGTTCATGTTTGGGCCCAGTTGAATGTTTGCGTTGACTATGTGAAGCTCTATGAAAGCCTAACTGAGCTACCACCTCCACAAGAATGGGACCAACGTATACGACACGAGCAACTGGACAACATGTTACACTGAGGACTCCCATCAGTAAAAAAAATAAAATAAAAAAATACATGTGTACACTACCCTGGGCTTTGGAGGGAAGCCACAAACGTTAGGACAATCAATGTAGGATGTGCTATGGATCACAACTAATTAATTTTTTTCCATGATTGACTGTAAAATTAGATAACAAAAAGATAAATAGGCATTTCTGTATATTAACCTGTGCTACAAAACAGTGTGGCAATCATATCACATTCACACAGGCTTAGAAAGACAGAGCTGTTGCACACTGCTTGTAACACAACAGTATTGACGTATATCAAGTAATACAAGTCCAGGTACCTGAATCATCAAAAGAATTAGTACATTTCCACATGTAAGTTATCATGTTGTGTCATGTGAGACAAAGACTTTTAGCAGCGCCGGCCTTCATGGACACTGCTGTGGTTCAAGCAGCATCTTTGGATTTCTCCTGTTTAAGTTACATATCAGTGGCACCAATGACCATGTCCCACTTTAGAACAGACTGCTAACGGTACAGAGTTTTGAAATAAGTGTGAAACACTTCAAGTAATACTGTACCAGAGAGACATGGATGATTTTGGTGTTTACAACTCTCAAACAACTCAAACAGCAAAAATGCCAGTTTCCCAGAATAATTTCGGCTTTGAATAAAAACAGAAGGTAAAGGTTTTATTACAACAATCTCTTTAATCTTAAACTGCACACATTATTATACATCTCCTTGTTAAAGAAGAGACTGCATTGCCTTGCATTGGGCAATATACGTCAGTGAGTGATAAAGCTCCTATACCAAAAAGACTTTCATATGTCACAATGAAGTCCTAAATGAGATCAGCTGCCTTTAAAAGCCTTAATCTGTTTCATTTTAGTGTCCATCTGTCAAAATAGCTCCCAGAAAAAGTCGGAGAACCGAAACCTGCACAATAACACCTGATCATGAAAATGTTAAGAGTAGGTCAGCCTCACTGTCACAGGAATGGTTTGACAATTTCCTTTGTTGATTTTTTTCACTCTGAAAGTGGACGTCTACTCAAATTAGTGCAGTAACTCTTAATTTTTCATATGAACTCTAAACTCAAATAAATCGGAAGAATGACAGGGAGACAAGATTTTGCCATAGCAGCACTGTATCCTGGTATTCATGCACTGTTGATAGTTTCTCGCTCAAATTCTGTCACAGTTGTTTGTTTTGTTTTTGTTTTTTTTTTATATCATTGACAGACTTGTGTGATATTTGGAGATGCTTTTAAAGGAATCCAAGTTCGACCCCCAACAATGAGCCACCAAACCCACCTTCTCAGCCGGCTCTCCTGGCTTACGATTTCCTTCCCTGCCACGGAGGCTCTTGGCGGAGATGGCGCTTTCTGACGTCTGCATAATGAGCTGCGTGGCCAGAAACTGCTGCACGTGCTCCAGGACATCACGCTGCATCTCCAGTGCCATGTGGTATACGTCATGGTCTGACGAGTTGTACATGACGGCATTCTGAAACATCAGCATGATGTCTCGCTGGAACTCAGCAGTTGTACGGATTACACCAGACTCAATGTTCTTCTTTATGGCTGACAGGTCCATTGGTCTGGAACAGGGTGGACGGTGGGAGTCACAAGGCAGAGAGAAGATGGTATTAAGGTTTATGTCTCCTACAAATACTCAACTGTAGCTCTAACAAAATTACACGACTGCCTGCCAAGCTTATCTGTCAACTCGTGTAACAAAAGCAGTTTTTACAAGAAATATTGAGTGGGTGAGGTCAGACCTGTGCACGATGCTGTGGTAACCAGGGGCAATGTCATCTGACACAGGCTGCAGGAAAACACTGGCATACCTGAAAGACGCCGGCAACAGCAGTAAAACACCTGTTTCCCTTTTGTCAGATGCCGTGAAATTCTTTTTTTGCAGAATATATTTCCCGTGACTAAACTTTGGTTTCTCCAAAGAGGTTACAAATCAGATTTGTTGAAAAGAAGAAGTGAAATCTACCATCCAGTTTTAAAAAGACTTTACAGTGTCCCTTTATACAAAGAGAGAAACTGAGAAAATGTTGAATATAGAAGATACAAACTATAGGTTTTGTGCTTGGTTTCATGACATCATCATCATCATCATCATCATCATCAGTGTATATGACTGTTGGTGTATGAATGTGTTAAGTCTTGTAAATCCTGTATTTAATATGGTTTTTATATACATTTGTAAGTTAAAAACGAATCTGGTATAAGTTTAAACAAAAGCTGAACACAATCAATAAAATCTTGTGATGCCAATCAAATTTAAAGAGCAAAAAAATCTTTCCATATGACACTGACTGAGAATTATCGCTAAAGCATTGACAAACAAAGAGGGATTATGGTGGCTGGGAGAGGCCATGAGGCTCCACCTGTGGTTGGCTGCAGCTCTCCACACCAGCATGATAGCTTTCTTCCAGATCTTCTGTGCTTGCACAGCCTCCTGGTCCTCGCCACATGTAGATCTGATGCAGAAATGGAGCGGAACAGAAAAGGGGAGGGAGGAAATGAATGGGGGATTGTCAAGTCCACAGTGAAGACAAATGGAAAGCAGAAGAGAAATCCCAAGTGGCAGAGAGACAAAAGCACATGCTATTAAAATTCTGAATGTCAGCAATGACAGAATGCTTAGCCCAGAGTCCTAATCTGATTCAGAGGTCATGATATAAATATTCATGACAAATGCCAGCTAAGCTTTATCTAGTTTTAATACAGCAGTTCATTTTAAATGTTTTGTTGCAGTGAAAGTGGAAGTTATTTCAGGGCATTGTCCTGGAGTCACTTCAGAACCAGGTAGATAAAATAGTTATCACAACTGTGAAAGACACCTACAGCTGGGACGAAGAGGCTGGGCTGCTGGCCAGTGAATCAGCCGTGTAGCGCTGTGAGGGTGGGCCATAGCCATCTTCACTCTCACTGGCTGCCCGCTCCACCTCCGACAAATATGGCCCCTCGCCACACTCTTCCTTCAGCTCCATCCCTTCCTCAGGGTCACCCTCACTCCCTGCTTCCTCCTCCTTTACCTCCTGTGGAAAAAAAAAAAATTGTAATGGCTGCAATTTATGACAGATATTTGTATGTGTCAAGTCTGCACGAATTACCTTGGACTCTTTTCCAGATACGGAACTGTCCTCAGAGTCTGTTGAACAATATCAACATAAGCACAAACATATGAGCAACAATTATGTGTGTGCGCACATGTGTGTGTTTGTATGTGCATACGTAAGCACCTAGGCAAGGTGGGTTGGGCTCGGGCTGGTTCCATTCCTCTCCTTCACTCTTCACAGTTACTTCAGTTGCCTCCTTTCCCGTTGAGCCCTCCTCTGTAACCTCAATTCCTGTAGCACCCTCATCCAAGGCAACCGAAGAAATGACGTCATTTCCTGTCACCTCCGCACCATCACAGTTTCCCTTAATCTGCTCTTCTCTTTTAGTCTCTGGTTGGCTCTGAGTCTCTGTGTTTGTGGGAGTCGGAGCTGACATAGTGCTCACATCCTGAGGCTCCTGTGTGGAGTTGGACTCTTGGACTGTGGGTGTTGGATCTGAAGTCTTCAGCTCCTGGGTCTCCCAGGGGCCAGGGAGAGTGTGTCCCTCTGAAACAGCCTCTTCACAAAGAGAAAGTGCTGCTTCCACTGCTGCTGCATCCAAAGCTTCCACAGAGTCATCGACCTGGGAAGGAAGACAGTTGGGGCAGGAATGATTACCCAGTGAAACAAAACCTCTATTCATTACCCTATCTGAGCTAAATGATACTTGCTCATGCTTTGTCTTCTGCACTGGCAACTGAAGAGAGCAAAAAAATTATTGACGTAAACCTTTTCACAAATTAACACAGCAATTGTACCTTCTCCTCTATGATGGCAATAATGCCTCCCACTGTTTCCAGGTCCAGTTCATCTCCCATATAAGAAACTGCTACAAGGTCTTCTTCTACTAATCCCGTCTCTTCACCAAGCTCTGCCTTTACTGCAGCTTCTGCTTCACCTTCTGCCAAAACAAACCGGAGCCATTACAAACATGAGCATTAATCTAAGCATGTCTTTGGATGGTGGGAGGAAACCAGAGTACCCAGAAGAAACCCACGCAAGCAGGCAAGCATGGGGAGAACATGCAAACTCCACACAGAAAGGCTGTAGGCCCAGGAATTGAACCTGTGACCCTCTTGTTGTGGTGCAACAGCGTTATGCCCAATTGGATTTGCCTATATTTAAAAAAAAAAAAAAACGTTCAAGCTCTATGATGTGTGTCCACTGACAACGTACAATATTTGTATACAGATTGTCGAGTCAGGACGAATTGTATCCAAGTCAAAAAAAAGCAGGTGCACCACGATTTACCCACAGGGCAATAAAAACAAGTGTCATTCTACTATGAATCATCATTGACTAAATAATACTTTATTCACTGACTGTTCTAAAAAAGGAGATGTGCTTATGTTTGCACACTTGAAACCATATATCTATTTATTTTTTTATATCTGTACATTTACCTGTGATAACCTCATGTCCAGATGGTAGGGCGGTGGCTGCAGTGACCGTCTGTACTCCATTAGTGAGGTTTCCAGTCAAGTCTCCGTCCGCAACCTTGCATCAATAAAAACACCACAAAATTTGGTCCAGTAAGAGAAACTACATATTAATCAACATAGAATTTAAATATTGCAATAAGCATAAGTAATCTAGTATTTCCTTTATGTACTGACATTTTAAAGAGGCATTCTTATGAGATTTAAGGATTAAGTACAAAAACTGTGAAGCAACTAGAACTAGAGTCTGATTTCATTTAATTTTCTGATATTTTAACTGCTCTGGAAGTTATTGTCTAAGACAAAGGGCCACACACCAGGCGGGGGCTCGCTGAGATGAGATTGCCTTTTTTCAGTAGTTCTGACAGAAGAGGTGAGGGCGGTGGTGTGGCCTTCTGGGCAAGGAGCCTTTTCTGTGGTGAGTCATCTACTAGAGACACCAGGCCTCCATCTTTAGGCCCGGGGCCTTGAGCATCAGTTGCTGGTAGAAATACTCCGACGCCCTGGGCCTGGCAAAAAGGCAGTACAGAATCAGTGAGAGAGGTTGGCACAGGCAACCACAACATTGTCAATACTTTCTTCCAGCTGGTGCTGAGAACACCAAAATGTGAGATCAACATTTTTAAAGGGTTTCCATGCATTGGACAAAAAAAACAAGCTACAGGTTTAAAGAAGTAATTTTGAGTCAACAGCACTGAATTCAAAATCAAGATATCATCTTAAACAGATACAATGGCATCTTTTGGTTTTAAAATTAATCCAATCAGGCAACCATTTACAGGCACAGAACCTGTGTGAGAGCAGAGAAGGAAGCAGATCATCTACTCTCAATTGTAGTTGGGTGATTTGTTGCAGAAAATACAGCAAACAAGGAACAGGAAAGGCAGTGGTGCCATTAATATGCACCACTTCGCAGAACAACAGACACTACAAGTAGAAAAAACTCAGCATTTAACTTGACTAGAGTGTGATCAAATGTGTCTACATCATGGTTTTCAGAGCTCTCCGTTTTTACCCATCCAGACTATGATGCAACCCAAGAGCTTTGAAACTAAAACAGGGACAACACTATTTGAAACACGCTGCATGTTTGAGACTCAAAAATGGCAAAAGAGGGAATGTTTTAAAAGACATGCATTAAAACTAATGCATGTCTATAGTATGGACATGGCCTAATGTCACGAACCTACTGTGTCTAAATACAGTTGATGGAAGTGACTACTATTATATTCTGTAAAATTAATTTTACATTACAAGATGGTGAAATTGTACCTTAGAAAATTTGTTGCCTAGATAAAGAAAAGCATATGTAGCATATTTTCCTCTCAGCGCTGGCAACATTTTGGTATTATCTCATCCCTGCTAAAAGAGGATGTTCTTACGACTGAGTGGGTAGTGGTCTCATCAGAAGCAGCAGTTCCTGTATCCATGGGCGGGGTAGGGACTGACGAGTCGGCCTGAGAATCCAGCGTGGGTGGGCTGGTGCCCAGAGGAGAACGCACAGTTACACTGGGCAGGCGTTTAGGTGTGTTTTTCACTGCCTGACGTGCTGTGAAGAAAAGAGAGAGGGTCGCAGAATGAGTCTATTTTGTGAGGGAACTTGGGAAGAATGTTGAGAGACATAAATCATGAGTAAGTCATCACACAATAGCACTGTTTCCAAACCAAACTTGTCAGAGAAAAAACCCTTAATGCCCACAGGATAGCATCCTGCTAGTTACTGATGGCGCTGGAAAATAAATGTAAAATGTGTCTTTGCGGTTCTGTTGTGGACCTTGTTTTAATATACCATAACAGGTATTAACAAAAATATTGCGTCTGCAGTATTTCATCAATATTTCATTTCAAGATGTGTGCTGTGTTTTGAATATTTACACTGCTTTATCTTCCCATCAAACTGCCTAAAATGTTTTCAACCACTGAACTACTGTATTTCTACACTACACACAAGTCTGTCTTACTTAACAACAGCTGATCTGCAGAGTAATCCATGGGAATCTGCAGCTACAAATCTGCAAAATGTTAGCTCACAAGCTGTAGCTCCAAAAGAAATAGTGGACAAGTGATTTTTTTCAATAATACTATTACAATAGACAATTTTATAATACTACAGCTATCAGTTTAAAAATGAAATAAAATCAAGAAACATAAATGTGAATGTGTATGTCAGCAACACAGCAGATAAATCTTTCATACCCTGAAAAGCAAAAGTATATGGCACATGGAGATGCTGTTGGTTAATGAGATTCTGATGTACCTCCAAAACGTATACCATGGCAGGCCATGTGGGAGGCGTAACACAGTGCAATCACCTATCATGAAGATGGTGTGAGGTTTTTCAAAATGAGGCCTTCACTGTGTGAGGATATGATCTACCTTGATATGCCGTTTCTGTTGCTTTCCTCTTCTGTTCTGCTTCCTCCTCATCCTGCTTCTTCTTTCTGGCATTGGAAAAACAAATAGCCCAGTGACAGATAATACGAGCTGATGGCAGCAGAGGAAAAGAAGAACAATGTTGTTGGAAAGCTGCAAGTTTGGATGACAACTGGATGACCAACTGGAGATTCTTTGTTGTGGCATCATTGTTGCATTTTACTCACCAGCAATGTATATCCATCAATATATTCTGGAATCTGTATAGGGCTTTGCTGTCTCTAAATACATATTGAAAAATATTAAAACAATTAACATTAAAACAGAAAAGCTGATATCTCACAATGTAATCTCTGCCCACAGCTCCTTCAGTTGGGAGTCCATATGACCAGTCTGTATCAGATCGACCTCCTTCTTCAACTTCCTGTTAGGATAGAAATCACAGGAATGTTAAAGGTCATGTCTCACAGTCACCAAAGGTCTTTCTTTGAGGTGTATATGCACCTGTACTGCTCTTGTGTGTCTCGCAGTAGTTTTTTCAGCTCCTCTATCCTTTCTGTGGTCAGCCTACGAACGATGACATCTTCAATGGTCTCAACTACCTCACCCTTCTCACCACGCTTACGTCTGGAGCAAAGAGGGGCACAAAAACAACTAGTCAACTTTCAAACAATTTTGTTTAAAAAAAATATATATATAATAAAAACAAAACACAATATCATGATACGGCATACAAGTATTCATGTGTGGTTGTGTACTAACTTCGGTGCTTCTGTAGCTTCCAACAGTTCTGAGTATTGTGAGGCACAGTGCTGAGAAAAGAGAAACATGTTTTCTTGAAACTAGTGCTTACAACAAAGATAACAACCTAAACCCTTGTATTATTTATGGAGTAATATAGGAAGAGAAAAAAGTATGTCAGTTGGCAGCTCTCTCACCTTCTGTGAGAACCAGTCAGGCGGACGACCAGGCTCTGAGAAAGGCTTGATGGCTCTGCTTACAGACACCCTGGGAGACAAAGAAAATTAATTGGAATAAACTTACGTATTAAAACAATCAGGAAATTAATACATGTAAAAATTCTGATAGGGAGTAAAAGAGATAACCCTGCATGAAACCCTGCTCATTTTCACTGATCATCAACATTTACACAGAAAACAAAAAAATGCCACCAAAATGTTGCATTTGTGTTACTGATACAGTTGATAGATTTTTAGGTATTTTTTAATCAATACATTTGGGGAAAAAAAAGTTTATATTACCCAGTTTTATATTGATGTTCTCTTACATGTGTTATGCTTTACCATCAATGCTGCTGCTGTGCAAACATTATTCATTCATTCATCTTCTACCACTTATGCGTTTCTGGGTTGCGGGGGGTGCTGGAGCCAATCCCAGCACACATTGGGTGAGGGCAGTACACCCTGGACAGATCGCCAGTCCATCACACAGCCAACACACAGAGACAGAGACCAACAACCACTCACACCTACAGACAATTTACAGTCTTCAATTAACCCAGACATGATGTCTTTGGCCGGTGGGAGGAAACCCATGCAGGCAAGGGGAAAACATGCAAACTCTGCACAGAAAGGTCCCAGGCCAGGGAATCAAACTTGTGTCTTTCTTGGTGTGGGGCAACAGCGCTAAATGTTAACGGGCACTAACAGCTGCCCCAAACATTATACTTTATTGCAATTTCTCCAATACTGACCTCTAGGGGTGAGAAGAGAGATGAGCCATTTTAACAGCAAATCCAGGGAATTCAAACATTTTTGTGCCATCGTCTTGTTAACTAATATCAGTGTAACATTATGATTAAAATAATTATTATACTTTCAAACGTGTTTGTCATGTTTGGCAAATAACCCTTACTATTTTAAATGATCCCAAAAAAAAAAAACAACCAAATAATTAACGACAAATTAAAAGCAGTTTTGAAAAAGAAAAACTTTCAGTCAGCCTCTTAGAAAAAGTGAACTCCAAGTGTGTCGTAACAGGTGAATCCTGTTCATTGGCCTTGGAAACAGACAGTTTTACCACATTAACATTCCCTTGTACTGCAGATCCAACAGGTATGAAACATCAACACACAGTTCAGGATGTTCTGCAGTCCAATTTAATCTTGTCTGAAAAGCAGGTTTCACGCAATAAGCTATTGTAGAGCTGATACTCTAAGAATCATAACAGCGGACAATACGTTCAATTGTCTATTCACTTCTATAACTGCCAGTGAAAGAAAAACAGATGCACAAAAAAGTCTCACATTCCTTCTTAATAGAGACCTGCAAATGACCCATCATGTGAATGATTCAAACACAACAGACCGTACTTTATATTGTTGTTATATGTTGTGTTAATATAGATTGTAGACTTACCAGTTTTGGTCACCACTCCTCATGACAGAGGAGGCCAGGCACAGTTTCTCCCTGACAGACCAGGGCTCCGTTGGACCCACATTTAGTATCTTGTGTTCTGCAGAGATACAAAAAAAAAAAAAAAAAAAAAAACCACACACAACACCGACAGATTACAACTTGTCCCGGTATTTCTGACGGTCCCCGCCTCATTGCTACGTTTTGAAATCAGAGCACTCCTCCTCAGACGTTTTGTTTTGGTATGTTTAACCGCTCAACTTGAGTTTATAGATCAGTGAAGACAACACATACCCGCCCTGATGATTGCACACAGCAAAGAACACAAAGGCAAATAACCAACACAAAGTCACACCGACTTCCAGCTAATGCTTTGATTTTATACATTTCGGAATTGAGGATAAATTCACGATTGTTCGAACTGTTTGCTTGTGTTGTTTTGTTTTGCAGATCAGTTTGTTTACAATCCTATTTACATCCAACCTCTAAATCTGCACGGTGTGTGGTGTTTAAGGGAAACGACATGAACAAACACAGCAGTGCTGTTGAATGGTGTCTCAACATTGTTATTCATCGAAGTTGGTTAGCAACCATTAGCTACACTGAGACGTATCGAGCTCAGAGGAGCCATTAAGGTATCTTATTGTACCACGCCCAATCATACGCGTTGGCTCTTACAGACCATTGAAAATGAAAAATAAATAAAAACACAGTTGTGGGCCAAGGCTTTACATACAACACACACAGTTAGCCCATTTTAGACGGGAGTGTTAGCTTAGCACGGTAGATTACGGGGGACCAATACACGAGACACACACAGTAACACGGTGTAACGTTTTGCTCCAAAAAAGACGTTACCGGGACCAGTTAATCCATTAAAACCACACCACATGTCATTATTATATGTCATTTCGCTGTAAATCACAGAGAAGTTCGAGAAAGAGTTAGGAGATATTACTCACTGCCGATACCGCTCGCCATTTCTTTTGTGACTAGGCCGTGAGCCCAACTTCCGCCGGACAGGTTTAAGTGGTACACACGATGCAGTCGGCGAGATAAACCAGCGAAAACGATTTTTGTTATATTTGGTAATATTTGCAGAGCTGCTCTGAGACGCTCCTGGTTAGTATAGAGAAATGGTCATTTTTTGTTTCCACATTCATTCGGACATCAACGTTACAGGGTGACCGGAAGTCCTTATGTTGTGATGGAAGCTGGCTGTTTCTACTACTTCTTCTACGCTCTTTTTTCAAGGCGGACCATGCATAGACAAAGATTTATATATCTATGGGACCATGTCTGTCTCACAGAAGATGCTTGTTGTTTGGAAAGGCACAATACGCATCTTGTTCATTTCGATCCCATCAGTGATTGAATGAATGAATGAATGAATGGATGGATGGATGGATGAATGAACCAATCGAAACTTTGTCGTAGTCTCAGGGTCCAGATAGAAGAAACCAGATGAGAAAAAATAATTTCATGAAATTAGATGCTAGTTTCTAGTGAAACGAACCAGCAACTATGCAGTCCAACAATAGAAGAACATTAATTACAGAAGAGAGATAAGTTTTATTTCAAAGAATGACAAAAAGTAGAGCACATGCCTCAGGCAAAGCCAACGATCCAACCCATTAAAGAAAGTAATTTTTAAATCAACAGCCATAAAATTTTAAATATTTGTTTTATACATCTCTTGAAAATCAACACTTAGGGGCTCCTCCTAAGCTGACTTAGATTCATTGATAATAAACATTGTAAAATTAAAGGGTAAACATCCAGAGGGAACACCACTGTTCATATACATTATGCTTCATGGTTCTGCCACACACAGATCTTTGCTGCTGTCTATTGATCCTGAACAATCAGAACACACTGTCACCATCATGTGTAAAGAAACGGCAACAGCCTTTTTTAATGCTGAAACAAGAAAATTAAAATGCAACGGATTAAACTGCTATTTTTTTATTTTTTTATTTATTTATTTATTTATTTAGCTTGTGTCTCACCAAAAATACTTAACTAATAATTGTCTTGAAACGTGTAAAAAGTCAAAACTCTAAGTTGGGGCTCTTTTGTATCTCAAGGTTGATTTTAGTTCATTGTTCTTGAAGTGTTTCCATTGGCTGAAAGATTCATATCTGTTTTGCCTGTAACTGCAGATAACAGTGCTATCAGTGTCTTGTCTCATCAGCATAAGTCGCAGTGAGACATGAAAGAACTGGAAGTCAGCTTGTGAACTTCATGACTTAGAAGCAGAAATGGCTCAAGAGCTAAACCACAGAGTAATTGTCAATTTCCTAGTACTAATGTGCTGTGCTACCCTGGGGTTTGGGTCACGCACATGTAATTTCTCAGTCTAGTTAACATTTACATTATTACTGCTAGCAGACCTCACTTTCAATTTCCTGAGCCACATTGACTTCAGTGCAAAGACTAGTGTGACATGAAGATGGTTAGATGGTTCATTTTCAAATGCTGAAAAATAAAACATATTCAAGTTAAGTCTGAAACTTACCAAAAAAAAAAAAAAAAAAAAAAGGATGAATCTTGCTCTTTCAGTTTGAAGTTATTTTAATTGCCGTGACAAAACAGAAGACTAAAAAAAAAAAAACATCATAAAAAAAAAAACAAATATTGTGACTTTCACTTTCACAAATAAAACACTGCATCATAACATAAAATGTTACAATTGTTGGGACAAAGAAAATACTCACAAGCTTTTAAATATTGGCAGTCTTTATTTCAACAAGACTAAGAAATGTTGTTTAATATACATTTTCTCTTACAATTTAACATCTATCTCATCTCGTTTTTCCATAGCATTTACGAGATACTCTGACAAGTAAAAATCTGGTGAACTGTCGTGGCCTCTTTTAGAGACATCTAAAAAACGGCTGCTCTTTATTTACACTTTTTTTTTAATCTTTTTTTAAAATTCTTTTCAGTCAGGTCACTCACTCTCTCCTCAGAAAGTGAGTCCTTTCTGTTCTTGTGGGCCAAAGGCAGTGAGAAAGTTTGCAACACCTGTCCAAGTCAGCTTTGAAGTCATTGGACTGAAGTTACTCTGGATTTAATGAACATCATCCAGCTGTTACACCAGCTCCTGCCAGCTGGGAAATGTTGCTGCCCTGGCCCGCAAGCACAGACATTTACCATCATCACCCAAAACATTTCTTCTGTCTCTCAGAAAGTTGGGTTTCTTCACACTTGACACAACTCTTCCACATGACACGAACACATGCACAAGCCCTTGTAGAAATGTTGGTAAAATGGAGAAGAGAAAAAAAAAGAACCTGTTACATATAAGAAGTAATGCCGAATCCAGCTGCTGAAGCACAGCGCCATCATTTTAAATTAAGGCTTCAGTATTTTATACAGGTTGCATAGATGTTTCATTAAATCCTTCACAATCAGATTCTTAAAATTCATGTGTTCTGCATCTGTTACTTGGGGAAAAAAAAAAAATCACTTTGTTTGGAGATGGTTTACCTATAGACGAATGTGAAACATGCAAATCCGTTTTTCTGAAAAAAATAAAATGCACATTTTAAGACACAAACTAAAACCAATTATAACACTTTGAGAATTTTATATTTTCACCTAAATTGTTACATTAAATAACCCAAAGCTGTATTTTGAAGTATGTCAGTTCTAAAATCGTGTTCATATCAAAATACATGCTGCAGTTACCGTACAAAAGCTACAGGAGGCAGCTTCATTTTTAGAGATAAAATGGTAAGGTAATGCATCTTACAGACCAAATTATCAAATCAGAACACACAAAAAATGTTTTGTAGCGCTTGTCAGCTGGTAACAATAAACTCAAATACCCTTCAGGAAATCTGAGAAGAGATACAAATCATCAACATCTACATTCTTTTTTTTCTTTACCAAGTTGCTAATAATGTACCAAGGTTAAAAAAAAAGAACAGGCACCATTTGTTGCATTAATTGTGATAGTACTTGTGACAACACTTCACCATTTTCATCTTGAGTCAAAATTATGAAAATGTGAGCATAGGTAGAGCAAATGGTTCAGAGTGAGTACATTTATACTGGCATGGGCCATTCAAGAGGTACAATTGTGTATTGTGGGCCCCAAAACACTGTGCACATTGATCAAAAGTGCCTCCATGTTCTGTGCACACTGTCCTCTCCCCCCACCTAAAACTCACAGTAAAATCCACTGTAGTACCTAGTTTATATCTTCATACCAAAAACAGCAAATAATTACAGAACCTCCTCAACATAAAACCCTGTATTAAAATAATCTTTTCTTGATTTAATTTCATCACTGCCCTGTCCTCTTCTCTAGTTTCATGTAAAATGCTCTGAACATCTGTGTCGCCACCTTTTCTCTTCCATAAGACTGTACAGAGTCAATCCTCTGCACTGAACTGATCTTAAAGTACCAAAAAGGGTTTTCAGGACTTGTCAGCTTTGCCTTCTTTAGGGGTAATGCCAGGGGAGTCCTCCTTCCACCAGATTTCCAGGCACATATCTCAACTCTGTCAGACACTTTCAACTCAACATCACTAGATTGCGTTGGCACTGAGCATACATGAGGTATGACCTTACTATTTGAACTGTCTTAAAATGAAGAAATTAAATAAAAAAAAATAATGAGAAATTAATATTTAGATTGTGATAATGCTCATAGCAGACATACAATATGCATGTATGGGCTTGCAGGGCGCCCTGAAAGACCTTCAAAAGACTGATTCCATCTCCAGGTGAAACATAAATACCTGTGCTGTAACTAACCCCACTGCATTTCTGAGAAGATTTTTAGCACCTTAACAAAGCAAACTGAACTGAAGTTCCAACTATTCCTTGATGAGCAGGTTGCTACATAATTTCTGATTGGCTGAGGAGTGTAAATGTGTAAATGCACACACTCAAACATTCACGTATGCACACAGATTATGTGCAAAATTGCTGTCATGAAATGTTTCCATAACATATTCTATTGAGCTCTGAATAATGGAAAAAAATAAAATCCTCAGAAATATGAAGTTATGCCCCACCACAGGCGCCAAATGTTCAATCCAACTACTTGCTTACTATTTAATTTGTTATCTTTGCAATGCTGCAAGCAGAACCATAGTGAAGCTCTAAAAGAGCCATAAGGAGTGAAGGTCTATCTGGGGGAGAAAGGTAAAGATTGACTTCTTGATAAGAAAATCATATTGCTGTACACTGATGTCCTTAAAAACATACAAACAAATAATTAAAAGTGAAGTTATAATAATATTACAAAGAGTCCCCCCCCCACCCCCCCCCAATGGCGAACAGTCCAAGGTCCTGAAGGCAGTCTTTTTAAAAGGTCTCTCTGACAGTTTTCCCCTTTGCTCTATCACTTCTGGTCATTCTCGTCCTTTTCCCTCTGCCCAGCCAGTTTTATCTCAAGTGGGGAGCAAGCAGGGCCAGGGCCAGGCTGCAGAGCGCCAGCGCCATGCTTCCCTGTGAGGCAACCCCAGTCGGTGGAGTTCTCCCCACCACCACTTGATTAACCCGTGGCTTGCCAGGGTTTGGCGGAGTGGAGAAGTAGATGTCCCGATCTGTGTCACAAGACTGAGAGTCACAACCACTGCCACTCTCTTCTCCTCCACTGCCATCTTCATCTGGCAAGAAAAAACAAAACAAAACAAAAACAAAGAAGGAAAACAAAACAGACACGGGGGTCAGCTGTGAACAACCAAGACATTGTGTCATGAAGAAAATCACAGGCAGCATTTTGATTCTCACCATTATCGATAGAGATGTCATTGCCACTGTGCGCAGCTTTAAGCCGACTCGTCATTTCCTTCAAAACTGCAATCTGACCACGAATGACTATGTCTGGCTTTGTTATGTCCACATCCACATCAGGATTGGACACCTGATTGGCCAGTCCATTCCCAATGACGACTGACTCATACCTATGTAACGTGAGAGTTGATATTAGTTAAAGGGGTTAGATTTCTTTATGTTACTCGTATACAAACATTCGTACGTAGACCTTACCTGCTTTTTGCCGTTCCATTCCAGCACTCATCGCCAGATGCAATCTTCTCACCTTCACATACAGTCTCTGGCAAAGTAGACCAGAACTTCTTTGCATGTTTCAGCTTCTTCTTCACATCATTTGTCTATGAGGAGAACGCACAAATAACAGATGAAACAACAACAAATCAACAATAATCTATACATTATGTGGATTTTCTTAGACTTCTTAGACTTACCAAACGATCTAAACTGGTCCCAGCAGCAGTCGTGGGCCCGGCATCAGGGCTGTAAGGGCGGAAGCGGCCAGTAAAGCCTGTTTCTTTGACAGAACGCTTTGATCTGATGATTATGCTTGGTTTGGGTTGCCCACAGCCCTGAAAAACCTTCAGAGTGGCACAAGAATGAAGTCAAATAACTGGAAATATACCTTTCTTTTTCTGTTTTTTAATTATCTCTCTTTTAAGAATACTTAAAATTGATACTGACTTTCTGCGACACTTGCATGCTGTTCTCCTGCATGTTCATAATGGCGTCTGAAAGCTTCACGTCGATGGGATCCATGACAGACTCAAAATTAAAGGGGCCTTCTAACCTCTCAACCAGGCTGAGCATGGCATCTGAAAAGCAGAAAGAACATGAGATATTTTTAAATGTTTATGGTTGATATTACAAAATACTGCCACTAGGGGGAAGCACACACCAGGGAGCAGAGACTAAAATTATTTAGAAAAAGGAGACTCCACAGATGGAGGCTCTGTGCAGCAACTGTTACATGCTGAATGTAAGGAAAGTGATCTGGGTCTCTGTTGACACAACACAGGAACTGTGTTCATACTGAGGACCACAAGATGTACTGCCCCTCCCTTTCTCCTTTTACTTAAACAAGATGCTAAAGAATGAGGGACATGTTTGTACACGAGCTTGTACAATGCACACTGTGCTCTGTTGTTAAACAAACTCTTGCCAAACTCAAGTAAAAAAAAAAACAAAACAAAACATATATACATATACATATGTACACAATATACTCACTGAATTAACCCAGTTCCATTATTCCATTATGGTTTCATGCACACAACAAAAAAGGGAGAGCGTGTCAACTAGATTAGAGAGGACTAGATACCTTTAATGGTCTTGGTGAAATATGAGCACAATATGGGCACAACATTACTTTGACTACTATATTAAAACAGGATAGAAGAGGTAGACTTGTACAAATATATTCTGTTTTATAATCACACATTTATAAAAGGATACATTCAAGGTCAGCTTTGTTTGATAAGAGCTGCAGGACACAAACACATGAAGGTCACTTACCAAGAAAGTTGTTCCATTCTGTGTCCAAGTCAGCTTGGTTGGCCAAACAGCCACGCATCACATTCAGACAGTAGTTTTGGCAGGGTTTCAGTGCCACTTGGCCCGAACAGTAGGGACAGTACATCATCTTCATGACTGCTCGCACACAGCTGGGAGATGCACTGACCTGGAGGAGGCAGGCGGCAGTTAGCAGACTGTTATCACTGTACTACAGCAAAAACACTCATCTAACACAAGCACAGACACATACTTAGACAATGAGAAAGGATGACCATTCCTTTTATAGGCCAGTTCCCCCAAATCAGTACAATCTAATCATCTACAAATCACTCGATACAGTGGAAAACATAAAATAGCATAAACAATCAAAGTAGTTTGTGTCATTAGAGACACTGTACTGGAACCACTGTTCGAAGAAAAACACAAGGGTTGGATCGACAGACTTTAGCAATCAGTTTTCAGTGACGAAACCAGGGGATGGCAACTTTCAGCATTAAAAGAGCCATTTGGGTGCAATTTCCACCCAAGAAAACCCACCTGGAGACACAAAACCTATTTGACCACTATAATTAAGATAGTTTGATAACAGTTATGCTGTTTATATAAGAACAGTAGTTTATAGTAGAATTTAGGAAATAAAAGAACTATGTTCAATTTTTCTTAAGCTAACCATGGAGACATACAATAAAAGTTAGTTTACCGGGTGTTTTAAACATTTTATTTCAATGTTACAAAATCACCCAAATCTCCAGGATCCAGTATTACATTTTAAAAAATAGCTAGATAAAATAAAATTTATTTCTATTAACTAGCCATTATTTATTCACATAATTTTCTCAAAGCCCCAGGGGGCCATGACAGAAGGATGAAAGAGCCCCGAGTTGCAGACCCCTGGTCTAGATGAGTACCATGGCCTTTTGTTTTTAGCAGTGACAAAAGCTTTACAGATACACCCCACTTACCGTAGAAACTTTATTGACCACGTCAGGCATTAGTGCCAGCCCACGCACAAAAGCGCGTGCTGCAACGAAGGCCCGTGTTAGCTGGATGCGGAGCTTCCGAGGGACATCGCCAAATGGCTGCAGCTGCTCTGTGTGCCGGCTGACACACTCCATGTAGGCGTCACTGAATTCGTACTGTACATTGACCAGTCGGAACATCCTCTCCAGGAGTTCGGCCCAGAAGTCCGATAGCATTGAGTCCAGATTGATCGCACTGCTGCCAGACACGTAGTATCGAGTAAGGGCCTTGAAAAAGTCCTTGAATAGCTCTGCGTTCTGCACGTACATCATCCCATATGTTCTCACAAACATGCTGTGCAGTGAGATCTCTGCATTTTTCAAAAGCTCACGGAAAAACTCTGAAAAAAGAAGACAGGTGACATGTGGGGGTTAGTGTGATAAAGAGATGTTGAAGTGAAAACCAGAAGAAACTATCTTAACAGTCACTATCAACACCCGTCTGCAGGGAGAGCTGTTATGAAGAATATTGAATTTTGATGGCTAACATGTTGCTTGGGACATCTATTGAGACTGAGAGCTAATTTTATCAATTTCAAAACAAGATCTCTTCCATTCAAGTTGAACCCTGAATATTTGGCTTCAACAGACTCAAACACAATGTGAGGTTTTCTTCTGGCAACTGAAGTGTCTAGATTCCAGACAGACTGTGTCTGTCAATAACTTTAATATTGCCGTTGTAATACCTCTTTTTAAGTAAATGTCCTAAAGAACAACTGCAGTTTAATATGTACAGCTCCCACCAGCACCTGGCTCTATACCCAAGCTGCAGCCAACACATGAAATCAGACTGATAGTTATTCTGCATCTCCTGTTCTCATGTCTTGACATTTTAAGCATCTCAACGCAAAAAGCTTAAGCATAAAATCTCGGATGAAAGGCAAAGGAATGTGCTATGTGAAGGGGATCGGTTGGGAATAAGGAGATGAGAGGAGTAAAGCAGGAGGGGTGAAAGGTGAAGCCGGAGCATCTCTGTCAAGCTGAACGAGCAGCGCCGCTCCTTGTCTCTGTAGACTTGCCATTCAGCAGACGTCTCTCCACATCAAGCCGCTTCAAACTGACCACCATCAATGGCATTTTCTGTTGTCACATTCCATTCGCTTTCCTTTCTCCCAGCTTCTCTTGGACTGTCCTTCAGAGGCATTTTCAATAGGATTACTGAATAATGCGACCCCCCCCCCCGTATATGGACCTGTACCCCCCATCCAGCCCTGCATCTCCCTCCCTCTGCTGCTTTCACTTCATCAGTTCCTTCAGAGAGCTCTCTTCACTAGAGACAGGGAACAATGACCTACTTCATCCGAAGGAATGTCCATCACCTCCACTCACCACTTTCCCCCACCCCCAATAATCCAAGCCCCTTCTCCCACGGACACCCCATCCCCACCCCACAACTTTCTTAATCTGAACAAAATGAGAATTCCTCAGTCTCTAAAACATGCTTTACCTTCAGTCTCGTGTGCATGCAACCATACACTCACCCCATTTCACTCATCTCTCTCCCCCCCCCCGCCCCCCCATCTGGCCCCCACCCTTTGCAGCCCCACGTGCACAAAACTTCTGTCCTGTTTCAGTTTCTCTGGGTGCCCTCTGCTTGGCTTTGAAATGTAAAGTTCCCATGCTCTCACAAGGGGAGTCACTAAATGCTCCCTGCCACCCACCCACACCCACACTCACAGTGAGAGCGAGAGAGCGAGAGAGAGAGAGAGATGCTGTCACTTCCACTTCAGAATGACACACTGAAAAGAAAAAATGAGGTAGAGGAGGGGTAAGGGCGGCTTGGGGCAGGTTAAGTTGAGGGCTTTTTTAACTCCAAATCCCCACTGCGTCGCCAAGGATACCGGAAACACTGCAGCCCCTCCATTTACCTCCCCACCATCAACACATGGACCAACACAGACACATAAAGCCAGGGGATAGGGCACCAAGTTCCACGCTCCATCGACAGAGATTAAAACAAAAGGCCTACCCCCACCAATGGAATGTCATAGTAGTCACAAGTTTAAAGTCAGTGGAGGTGACGAGCTGGAGATCAAGGTAAGAAGCAGGAGGACAGCCCTATATTTGTCTATTTCCTCCCTGCAGTTTATCAAAATGATAATACCTATGCTAGATGAGCCCCGTAATGGGCTTTGGCAAACCCACTGGTTAGAGAGAAAGGACTGCGTAGGATGTGTGGGAGCAGTGGCAGCAGGGGTGGGGTTTCGAACCTCTGTGGCCCAGAGCTGAGGGTCTGAAGTATCAGCAGCATTACACAGGCATCTTGCATTGTCATTAAAAACAGTTTATGACATGCAGCGGTCTGCCAACAGGCCGGGGAACTGAACACTCCCTCAGGATTTTTCCATTAAAAATGTGCATGTTGCTCAGCCAATGGTCTTAGAGAATCTAGGTGAAAGGTTACATGGGAGAGAGTATAAGCTGTGGTGAAAAGTAAGGATTTGTCTTTTCCTTCCTCCCGCCCTTTATCCTGTCACCATTTCCACATGTTGCAGAGAAGGCCCTAAATTGTAGGCAATTTTAAATCCAATCCATCACAGAAATAGGGGAGCTGACCGATCTACACCCTCCTGTCCCTCCCACTTCCTCCTCTAAGGAGCTTCCCCATTTCCCTTGAACACATGCACGCCCCTATAAACTCTGCTCCTCCCAATACCAGCCCAGGTAGTAATTGCATCCTATTCGTGACAATTAGTCCCTGCACTTCTCCTTTTCCTTATAGGATGGGATTCTGTCCCTCCTGCTGTCGGACTTCAGTCCTCCAGATTAATGTCTCTTGAATTTAAGTGTGTAGATGTGTTGGTGTTTCTGTGAGTCTGGTGGCAAGGGGCCTTAATCCAAGTGTTTAAATCCCAGACATAGATTTGCTCTATTGGACAGGGTCAGTGCAACAGGACAGACAGGCTGAGGCCAGGACAAACATGCACTGAGGAGACTGAGAGGGGCAACTATTTCTGGCTCTGGTCTTAATTGGCTATGACTCGTTGCCCCAGGCGCATGATGAGAGCCTGCTTAATCACATACACCATTTCCTGAGTTTGTTAGTGTGAGTGCATGTTTTATGTTGTGCATCTGTCTTCATATACAGTTGCAGCTGTGTTTATGCAGATATGCAACCCACTGAAGAATCGTCAGCTGATGTCATGATTGTGACCATTCGCCTTCAGGAACAGATAAGGACAATGATAGGTACTTCCTGTGCCAGTTTCACCAACGGAAAGCGCCTGCTCCTGGGTGTCTCAACATGACAACAGCAAATAATAGGGAAGCAACCTGAGCCTGTCACAGTATCCAGTGAGAGAGATGTTCTAATGGCCTAAGTGGAACAGGAGTACAGCAGGCCTTTGTAAAGAGATCCCACATCTAACGGTTCAGAGAGAGAGAGCAGCAACCTGCCTACAGTGACGAGGAGGGGGCAGAAAGGGGGGGTGTGGGGAGTTTCACTGTGAGCTTAAAAGCTGTCCCCTCTTTGTCAAAATCCTTACCCCTACAGTTGTTTGGTCTTTGCTAAATTCTGGAGTTGTTGGGCAATTAGTAAGTGGTAATGACGCACTAGTACTATAATCATAGAGGGGGAAATATGATTTTAAACAAAGTTAGAAAAAACTACCAATATTGGTGGAAAAATATTTTTGGTTGAAATTGAAATGCGTTGACATTCAAAGTTTTTTGAAAAGTACAACAATGTTCTATGAAAAAAGCAGAAAAGATGAATTGGGGTATTCATGTAAATGATTATGAAGATGATGTAGGCTAAGAGAAAGATAGTGTTTCCATTATTTTATTTGAAAGGGGTTAATGGTTTTATTACTGCAGATTTTCAAATGTCTTGGTTAAATTAATAGACTAAAAAAATTATATATATATAAATAAATATAAAAATCTGACTTTTAGGCAACACGAAAATGTTAAATAATGTAGAGCTGCAATGATTATTCAATTCACTGATTTACTTGATGTTGGAGATGCTCAAAAAGTTTGATCATGTAATGATTTTTTTTGTTTTGTTGTCGTTTCATTTACTTTTTTTCTGAAATTAAACATCTTTTGTTTCTTATTTTTCTTTGACTAATAAGTCTTGCAGAAGAATCTTGTTGGCTTGTCATTTTATATACCATGCAAATTATTAAAGTTATCCAAAAAATTAAGGGTTAGGGTTAGCAACAGCAACAACAACAAAAAAAAAAAAAAAAAACAAATGCTGAAGAAATCGCTGAATATGCGTTCGAAAAGCTACAAAGACTTGTACGGAGGCTGTGGGACACAACCAGCAAAAAAAACAATAATATGCACAGGAGAAATGCACACAGTGAAACATGATTGACAGTGAGTAATGATAGTGGAAAATATGCAAAGAAAACGAAGAAGTGGATGGGCAGAGTGGGGTTTGTGGGAGAGTGAGGCATGGGTTGGGGACAAAGGGCAGAAACAGAGGAGAAAGAGAGGGGCGGGGCAGCTAAAACAGCCACTACATTCCGACACGTCACATTCCTGTTCACATCTGGCTGCAATACACACGTTTCCCGTTACTGACTATCCTTTGCTGCCTCCACAGACACACATGATCTAAAGGATGAAGACCAAACTCCATTGTATTTCAAATCTTTAAAATCAAACATTTTCCCAATTAATCTGCTGCAGAAAATCCTTCATCCTCTCCCTCTCTTGTCTTTTCAAGCTTTTTCTTAGCAGAGCAGTGATGGGTAGCTGAAGTTATTCAAAACTACCCCACTTCCTTGGTGATTCAGCACAGTTGCATGTTCCCATGCACTCCCAACCTCAACAAGAGAAACCCAATCCCAATATTTACAGGCATACACACGTGCTCACACAGAGGAACAGGAAATACAGAGAGAACTAAATCTGAATTTGTGTGTGGTCCGTCTGGAAGCACACACATCTCTCTGGAGAGAAAGGAAGCAGGTTGTGGGGGGGGGGCAGACTCTGAGGGTTTGAGTGGAAAGGAAGGGGGTTGATGAGGCTGGGAGCTGAGACATTGAGAGACAGGTGGACAGGCGATCACACAGACAGACTGTCTCCACTTCGAGCAGTGCACTGGCAGGTGGGAGCGTCTGTCAAAAATCATGCAACACAAGAGCTTCTATGGGGACAACCACCAGACCAGAGTCTAAAAAGTTTGTTGGTGCAAGTGTGTTTACTTACTGTCAAAGTGGTCGTGCTTCTGTTTGAAGGTGGATTGTAGGTTGGTGCTAAGCCTTGAGACGGGAGCTTTCATGTCCGAGTGGCTTTGCTGGCTCAGCTTCTCTTCCATCTCCACTGTGCAGCAGGAGAAACCCTGCGGACACACTTTCAGGGGGGCTCCTGCAGGAGATGAGAACACTGTTTAACATCTGCTACAGGAATCTGTCTCCATGAATCACATCACACAAAAAATCCATCCAATCTGTTGTTAGATTAAAATGAAAAAAGAACAATAAAAGATTTATGTTGAACACACCTGGCAAAATACCAATGGCCAGTTGAAAAAAAAAAAAAACACAAACAAACCAAAAAAACCCAAAACAAAACAAATAACATAAAGCTAACAATATACTTAAAAAGGTCCATTCAGTACCTGCAGGGGTACCCCTACATAGGTAAAGGTGTAATTTTGGTGGATATTTTATTTATTTGAATAACACTTACATTAGCGCAATTGTGTGCATTATTTAAGGTTAAATGCTTCTGCTAAGTAAGAGGCTCATCTATCACTAAATCAGATGTACCCTGGCTGTGAAAACCCCCTTAACTGCACTTAAGCTGATTAATTACAACACTTAGCTCAGAGCAGTCTTTAGCTGGCCACTTCATAGAGCCTTGAGCTTATGCTGGCACTCCACTGCCCTGATTGACAGTTTAGGGCTGCAGCTTTCTTTGAGTGTTGCGTGCTTCTAAAACACAAACTTAAGAAAGGAGGGAATAAGCTTGTCACACTTTTTTGTTTTGTAAACGCAGTAAATAAGGCACCGTTTCTCGTGTCTGTTTAATATGAATACGGAAAATTTCCATGCGCTCCAGTTGACAGATCAATTTTTTTCTAATAGGTGATACTCTCTTCTTAATGCTTGCTTGGTAAAGAAACATTTTGCAAAGAGCAAGAAGCCAGCTGTCTGAAACCATGTAGAGCTGCTGGCTTAAGTGGCCCATCACATGCCTGACAGGAGAGGTGTGATGTGAAGTGTTTTCTGTTTTGAGGCTTCCGTGGCATGGAACCAATGTTCTAGTTGTTAATATCTTTTCAAACTGGTCTACCTTAGTACAAAAGTGAGTGAATTTTTGATATACACACACAAACAAACAAATATATATATTTGTGTGTCCATGTCCCGACCAGAAGTATTATGCCAAACCTGAAGACTTGCAATGTTGTCAAAAGTCAGTTTAACATCCAATTAAAAAGGAGTGTTGGAGAGGATGAATGCAAAGTTGCAGCTGCAATAATGTTTTGTTTTAACGCGGCTGCTGGAATTTGGGAGAACACAGGGATCCTTTGAATGCATCCAGGCACCATTTGCCTGTTTGGTTTTCCCCACCAGCTCAGGCTAACTGACTCAAGACCTGCACAGGTTACTGCTACTTTAAGTTATGTACTGCTTGTATATCTTGTACGAAGTTGGACCTGTGTTCATTCAAAGAAATAGGCTAACTTAGCCACAAGAGATTATATTGACATGAAACCTTAAGAAGCATCAGTAATTCATTTAAAGCTACAGGGAAATCTAATTAAAGATAAACACATGATTACTGTATCATGCAGCTTTTTGTATCACTATGAATGATCTCCTCGATTATGAGTCTTTAATTTTACATTCTTCTCAACAAGAATAGCTTGTATTTTTGGAAGATATTGCCATGCAATTGCAATATAAGTCACAATTTCAGATGGAGAGATTTGCTGTGTTTTTTATTATGTTTATTTATTGCACAGCCCCATTAAGACAGAATTTTTTCAGCATAAATCCAAACTGTGCCCACCGCCTGATAACAGACAGGAAGAGGTACAATAAATTTTTACTGCAAGCCTTCCTATACCATTTGCTGGATTATGCTGAATGGATGTGGGAAAGGTAACATGAAAACATGGTATTTTTTCCTCCCTGCTTTATTCACAACATGCCTTACCAAACTTTCTGTTTTGTTACTTATTGGGTTGAACACTGTTGGATCCAGGTTTCAGGTTGCTACAGTTGCTTGCCTTGTTTCATGTGTCACCATTACACCCTCACCCATGTAGATTTGGTTTTTGTGTGATATTGTGACATTCTTCTCAAGCTTTTTGTCATTGTCAGAGAAACAGGACTTGGATAAGTTACTTGTTTTTCCACATACAATAAACAAACCTATTGATGAAGTTTCCCATAGTTAGAGGCTGATGTGTCCTCATAGAACCGTTATGCTTGTCACACTAGTTTTGCCTCACTAAATATCTAACCGAATGACAGACCACAGGATGTTTAGAAAAAGTTCTCTGCATGTCTGAAATGGTAACTGAAATGTTAAAAAATTAAACTGCGGGGTCAAAAGTGACTCATACCAATATAATCAACTAAACAGGGCACCAGAGGGAGGGATGCACCCTGGCGCCATAAACTGGACCCCTCTGTCTGGGATCAAGTCCAAATAAGCCTCAAGTCACTCCTTCTCTTGCAGTCCTCATCCCAAACTCATCTCTCCCTCTCCAACTGAACCCCTCCTATACACATATGCACATGCATGCAGGCGCACACTGGGGTAGGCCCATGCACACACACCCAGGCACAGTTGGCAGCCCCTACCTAAACATATTCACACATCACATCACTGCTCAACACATGGCTCTTTGTACCAGCGTGATTGGAGGTACAGGGAACAGCACACACACAGAGACTGAACTTTTAGCTGAAACAGCCCAGCCAGTCTCTCTTCTAGCAGGGCCCCCTGCTTGCCTACAGTACAGGCTACAATCAAAAGGCCTATACCCATGTGGAAAATAGCTTGAGTTACCAAAGTACACAAATACAAGTTAGATGGTCAATATTTCATGAGAATGTCTGTACAAATGTCACATTGTTAGCTCAAAGGATTAAGTCTCAGAAAACTGAATATTCTTAGCTAATGCACACATTGTGAAAATATTTTGGCAGCCACCTCCAACCACTAGGAGAAAAATGGCTCTGAGCTTGAGAGGGTGAGCAGTTAACAAGGACAGTTAGATCCTGTAAAAATCAATATCACACCAGACTCTACATGACACGTTTCAGCTTCACTGTTTCACAATAAGCTTTGTCATTTGATGCAATCGGCCATTTCTCCACCATAACTTTCATGAATAGTCTTTGTGTGATGAGAGAACTGGAACTCAGTTGCCTTATGGAGTTCCTCTTAGGGGCCTCTCACTCTTCCAGCCTCCAAAGTACTTTAAGATTTAAGGAGACAGAGAGACAGAACATTGTTAAAGTGTCACTCAGAAGAGGAAAACAGCCATTTACGGAGCCCAAAACAAGAGAGCAGCATCTTGTAAACAAACATGTGACTCTGTCATGGCATTCATCAGCTTTCTGCTACTTCTCTGCCTTCCCTTTGTGGGGAGACCACCATCCCCTTTAAAAGGCTCATAAAAAGTCACTTCCCTTTGACATTGTCCTGCATCTCAAACCCTGTTTTTGGAGGAAGGATGGTGGGGGAGGTGAAAATGCCTTACAGACAAAAACCAGATTAGACACCTCACCGCCCCCTCTGCCTGCTATCATGTGCCCCTGAACCAGACGGACCTCAATGTGCCCCCCACCTCCGCTTCTACTGCCACCACCCTACAGGCTTAACCAGTAGGGTCAGGGGTTAACAGCCACTCCTCTGAGAGAGGTCCTGTCCTCTGACCCCCCTCCGTCCACCAACCAGGACATCCACCACACACAGTAACTCACCCCCAAACACTCCAATAATAACACTACCAAGACACATGAAATCCCCACACATATAGGTAATTAAGAGCTGCCAAAGCAGAAAATATAAATAGAAAACCTCAGTCGGTTCCTCCAATGTTGCATCATAAAAGTCTCAAGAATTATTTCTGTACCTTCCTGAACTGAAGACATCACTAAAACTGCTAAGAGAGCCATGAAGCAGGCCATAGGGTGCCAAATGTCAAAAAACATTCACCAACGTCTGTCACTTGGAGCCTGGTGGTCTGCACCTGAACCAAACCTTCAAACTTTCACACAGCCATCACCATTTGTAAATAATTAAATGATTAATTTGATGCACATACTAATTCAGTCCCAGTGGGCTTCGGGTAAAGTGAGATTGCACTTTCATTTCAAAGCATGCAAATCATGTGTCATGTCATATATTGCAAGTCACTTATATAACATATATAAAACTTACTACTGTGAAGTCTGTGAAACAGCATTTAGGAATACAAAAGGTTGGCTATTAATTGGCACACAGTATTATGCTCCCTGTTGTAGCATGTAAATGAGAATGCTGTCAGTCTACAGAGTATTACTCACACAGACTGTTGTAAATTTGCACGCCCTGCAGCCATAACATTCTCCTCTTGTGTCTCACCTCTGTCTAGGGTGTAATTATCCCAAAGGGGGTAGATGTGGGGGGGTTACAGGATTGGGGCCATTTGTTGGGTAACTGAGATGAACCTGTAGTCTTTCAATGAGTTCATACAGATTCTTCTTAAGGCGTGAATTTTGTACTCATGACCATGTTTGTTAGACATTGAATTATTTTCAGATCGCTTCAAAACATGGAAAGTAAAGAGACATGAGATGAAGCCACAACTAAAAGGAAAGATGAAAAGATGGCAAGCAGCTTCATATTTAATTTTCACCATCATAGCTATGATTCTTTTTTTAAGTCGTCCTATATTCATTCTTGTCTCAGCATGTTGTCAAATCACCACTTTCTTTTTGTCCCATTCTCTTTCATCTGCAAGAACCCTACAGTTGTGGTCTGTATCTGGATTAAAAAAATGAATTCAAAAATGCCACTTATCCATTTCGGAAGATGCACTTCCAATTAGTTTCTCAGTCAGAAATTGGATGTTTCAACCTCTTCTGATCATTTGATCCTCAATAAACCACTATTTGGAGAGCTACAGTCTCAAAATGCTTTGCTTTCATTAGCTTTCAGTACTTTGGAAAGGCATCATTTTGTTCAAATGTAGGATGTCATTTTAAAATTGAACCCACACATCTATTCAAAACAATAGATTAAGTGTTTCCAGGCTCTGTGATTGTGCAGGGTTGAGCATGGAAATCTCCTACATGACAGTCTTTTGCTGTAAGTAACCAAAATGAAACAAAAATTTCAGAGCCACTGGTGTCTCATTATATATGCTGTCATTTTAGAGTACTGGAAGGGAAATAAAAAGTATTGAGTAGCAATATGATATTTCCCTCTATAATACATGAAATAGTTTAATGAGCTGGGCTGAGTTGGAGCTTAGTCTTATTTACAAGCTGGAGGGATAGCAATAAGGAACGTGCAGGCGACAAACATTCACACATTCATATCACGTGGCTGTTCTCAGTACAACCACAGACTCTTGCTCAAGGGCATAGAGCCAGTAGTAGTTTAGTTTAGAAGGGGGAAAGTGTGTCTTGTTAATGTTTCCTATGCAGAGTTAAAAAAAAAAAAGAAGAAAGAAAGAATCAACAGCACAGAACAACGCTCCAATAAGCCAAGAAAGGTCATTAAATCCATGGCACACAATGTAGAATTTCAGAGTGAAAAACGATCCCTGTCTTCCCTTACACATTTGATATTCCTAAAGAACATCCAACAGAGGAAAACCACTGTCATAATCAAAAAGAGAAAAAACTATTTAACTTCAAATTTTGAAAACCAAGATAAATGTCAACACTCATCTAAACGTTACATTTATCTTGCATTCTAACATCCTGGGTACATGGGTGTACTCTGAGCTAAGGATGAATCACTGCAAAAGAAGAAAATGTTCAACAACATTATGCTGTAAGCGGAAACCATTATTAGAGGCTCTGCTGTTCATATGGAGATAATCAGGGCAGGGCACTACTTCCACCTACTCTCTTTCTACACTTCAGTCTCCTACAAAAATAGAGTAATGACAAGTTTATAGCAGTTGGCAAACCCAATAACGCTTTTCAATGCACAGTTCATAAGGAAAGTCCCAAAGAGACTGAAATGTGTTGGCAAAGAATTGTTGAATCTGACTGAAATGCTTCATGGGTAGTCATGCCAAACCTTGTCCATTGCTTTGCTGTAATGTAGGTGTTTCATTCGCTTGCTGCTCAGTGTCTCCAAGCACATACAAAGTGAGAGGATGAAGGACAACCAGTGCAGTTGAAGATACTATGATGAAATTCAAAAGCAATTTTGAAGTACAGGTGTAATAAAGGACATTCCATGAAGAACCAACATTGAACAGCTATTATGTTTATGGTGGCTAAGCTTTAGCAGCTTCCAGTGTTTGCAAAGATACAACTCTCTTCTCCAAAAGTCACCAGGTATACCATTCACCAGGACATTTAGGTTATTTCACATGCTAACCTGCATAACACATGCTATAGATCTGCTGCTCCTCACAGAGAGTGGTGGGCAGCATTTAGTGTGAAGTTCCATGACTCCAACATTATACTTCTCTCATCCCTATACCAGTGGTTCTCAAATTCGGGTACGTGTACACCTGGGTGTACTTGAGGGCATTCCAGGGGGGTATGTGAGATTTATTTAAAAAAAAAAAAAAGTGTTAAAAATAGCAATCGATTCAAAAGCCCTTAAAATGGTTTAGCTGAGTATTTACCATTTACAGGGGGTACTTCACTGAAAAAAGTTTGAGAACCATTGGCCTAGGCAACAAAGGACTGAACGATGGAACACTTTTAAAAATCTAGAGTCAAACAGTAAAATCTTTAGAGGAATTCTATGAAATTTTAACCTTGAGATCTGCCATGTCCACCTAAACAAAAATAGTCGAATCCTTCAGCTGTTGTTTGCATTAATCTAGCATACATGATTATGATTGTATATTTTCTTTTAGCCTTGAAAGTGCTAATAATATTCTGGGGGGCATGCTTCTCTTTTGATCTCCTGGTGTATTCTCATGCTGCTGCAACAAAAAGTTCCTACAGGAGTAACACCATTTTCATGCAATTAGATTTACAAAAAAAAAAAAAACAAAAAAAAAAAAACAAACAAGAGTATGTATAAAGGCTACCATATTATATATAGGCCTCACTATAAAGGGTTTTATTTGAACATTTTGAGAATTATTGTTCACCAAAATATATTCTATTGTACATTCTATACAAATAATGCACGTGTATACCATTTATTGGTACATACTGTGAATAAAGTAAGATACATAATTCTTGTACTTTTTATTTTGGACTATGTTGTTGTCACCATCATGAAGTTAGATACTAAACTGTAGCTTGCTGTGCTGCTGCATGCAATGACGAAAAAGTAGAACCTAACTTAAATGTAATCCAATAATGATGAGACACTCATATGCTTTGACTGTAAGACAGAGCTTTGATATAGCAGTTTGTCCCTCTGCATATTGTCATCTGGCCAGAAAATAGCCATTGCTCACATGATGGGTCATAACACTAACGTTGTTTTGACCCAAGATTCAGCATCAACCAGGAGTTTAACAGATTAATGAAAAAGAACAATCACATAGACGTAACATCCATAAATAAGCGGAACCACTAAAGGGAGGAAGTCTCTTAGTAGCAGTGAGCTTGGGAAACACGAGCACTACTTGTGACATGAGAGATTTACTCCACTTAGAACAATGCACCATCCATTTATGAGGCAGGAAGTTTTGGTTTAGCATAGTACTCTCTGGAGTGAGTATTTTCAGCTCTGCAACCAGCCACAAGGCTTTGGAGATGTTCGTGTAGAATGATAGTTCCTTAAATAAATTGGGAATTAAAATCTCTTTTACAACACAGCTGTCAAAACACCAAACTGCAGAAATTTGCTTGTCTCATGGCATGGCTATGAGGAGAAAGAAAGACGTGTGGTGCTGTACAACACAACGCAGAGCGGAATGCACTACATCCACACCCATCGCAATAAATGCGTTTTGCACTGAAGAACATCACTGCTGCAGAAAAACTCTTAGCAGTGTATTTATGTGAAAAATTGCTACATTTGGATGTTTATTTGTGTTAAATTTTCCACATTTTGTCAAACATCTGAATTATTTCCTAACAGCCTCTCTGACAAACACAGCACACCCTGGGATCCATAAATCTGAGCCCTTTGCCACCAGAGTCCATTACTGATTACTAAACCAGTCGGGGCCTCTGGCCAATTAAAACTCCCCATTTGTGAACATTCCAAAATGCTGTCATCCATGAACATTTACCCAGAAGCCCCTGGGGAGATTCCACAACATTGCCCTGGCCTCTCACTCTGTCTGCCCCCCCCCCTTGTCCCAGCCCTCCATCTCCAGCTTTGTCTCTCCACACAAAAGCTCCCTGCCAACACCACTTCCCAGGTCATTGCTTTGTCAGGGTTTCAGCTTGCTGCTGCACTTACTAAAGAACATTTAGCAAGCTAGACACCAAGTTCCAACCACTGGGGCTGCTGTCCAAGTTCACCTGCTGAACATATATTTTTGTAGTCAAAACATGTGAAGGACTGCTTTTGACTTGGATTTTAGCATGTAAAACTTCTCTGGGCAAGTTTCAGGGGGTAGAAAATAAAGCCTATGAAAACTACTTTATACCACCTAGAAATTTAAGGCGTTTTGCTTATTCTAGAGAGCAGTCTACAGAGCACACTTTTAATTGAGGTCATTCACCTATACAAATTAATCAGTGTTAGTTAGTTATACACTACAGTGGATGTTTTGGAAATTGAACTTGTGTGGTGGAACAGTTTTCCTACTTGCAGGTTAACATTTTGCCTAAAAGTATCACTGAGGTCTGCCAGTGGTCAAGAAATTCGCAAGCATAGCACGGAAGAAAATAAATCACAAAAAAGAAAGGTCAAGCCCAAGAACTTGCACGAGATCTGTTTCTAACTGTGAGGGAGCTGGAACCCATGATTCATGTTAACACAATTCTGTAACATGAACAGTTTGTTTCAGGATGAGACTGAATTTGGGCCACTTTCATAGAAATGTGTGCAACTTCTTGGGTAGGTTGGCTAGGTAGTTTTAACATGAGCGTGTATGTTTAGAAAAACAAAACTTGCACATAAATCTAAACTATTTTTTCTACCACCACTCTATTGGGAATCTTTACTTAACTGGACTATGCATCAGAAGCAGTTGGAGGCAGTGACTCATGCTAACAACCAGTCTTAATATCTCACTCTCTCCACATCTTTCTCTCAGGTTATGTGCCTTTTGATGAGCCGCAGAGTTACAGCGTTTGATCTACTGCTTTTACTACAGATTCCACCTTGGCGCTTTCAGCCAGGTCCGTGCATGTATCTGTGTCGCAGTGTGCGCATGCACATGTGAGTGAGCAAGGAAATGAGAGTGAAAGAGAGTGAGGCCGTGTTATGTTTAAGATTTGCAGAGACAGGCAGAGGTTTCACAGACAAAATGAGAGGACAAGTTACAGCACAGCATGATTATCACAAGGGATGAGGAGGGAGGAAAAAAAAAAAAGAGGCACAAAAGACCTTCCTGGCTTGTCCCTCTACACCAGCCCTCTGTATTTCCACTGACTCATGGCACACAAATGAAAACAGGCTTTAAAGGAGAAGATGAAAAACACTCTTTACTTAAGGCCAAGTGCTTTACCATGGGACCCTACGCAAACACTGTTGTGCTGTCAGAGAGATGGACTACTGTTGAGAAATAGGTCCTCTTTAAGATCTTCCTCACACACTGCTCAAGAGTCACACACTAGGTTATCTAAGGAGCTTTTGTAGCTTTGTCATATGTATTTGCATAAGCAAGTTCCACATAGCAAATCACAAAACCCCTCCCTCCATCTCAGCATAAAAAAAATAAATAAAAAAAATCTAACTTTGTTGAAACATATGCAAACTTTTAAAAGACTTAACACACAAACAATACACGCCATCGTTGCCAGTAAAAGCCAGCGAACCCCTCCTAAGGATAGGGAGCTCTTTGACAATGTTTATAACAGACATCCAAAAGCAGCTGAAGTCCACCAGATGTTGAGGCAGGACAGGGGCTGACGAAGCCCCCTAGGCAGAATGAGGTCAGGTACAAGATCAGGTTTCTGACGGCTCAAAGCTACAAAAGGGCAAAAAAAGATTCTGATATACCTGTTGGGTCTTAGGAAACTGGACACCAGCAGAGGCGGTGGGAATAGAACCCCTCATCAACAAGTGTCAGAAGGGCCCAAAAATCTATACGGTAGAGTAGTTTAATGGGCCTCAGTTGTGAACAACTCAGTCCCTTCCTTGTAATATTTACAGAATGCATTGATAAATCAAAACTACTAGCCATTCCAATGGTGAATACTAGTTCACCCCCTGGCATATTAACCCGCGATCCAATATAATGACAATTTTTTCTGCCAGCAAAAAAAAAAAAAAAAAAAAAAAAAAAAAAAACCACACTCAAACACAGTGACCAAATGATTTGCAGCTTTCGAGCCATCAAATAACAAGCTAATTGAGCCTTTCATGTGAATTTTTTCCTTCCCTTGCTTGTCAGGCCCTAGCCAGCAGGACATCTGCCATTGTTTCTTCATGTGTTTGAGTTTTGGGGACTTGCTTTTAACACATGGTATCAACACATCAGTCAAATTCAGACGTTTAGAAGAAAAAAACCTGGGGTTTTTATTTCAAACAATCTAATATATATGAAAATTTATTTCAAAATAAATCCAGCACTGAGCAGCACACAAAGGGGTTAGGTAAATATTAAGATACGTATTACACTAACTGCAGTTTGAAAAAGTGACCTAAGTGTGAGTGACTGCCTCATCAGTAGGGGTCTTGATGTAGACCTTGGGAGTAATTAGCAGGGATTACAACCCTTCTGGCCTGCACCCAGCACTGAGGTTTCAGCCCAAACGCCCAGGCAAGTCCCTGGCTTCGCTTCCTCCCCACTCTCCCCAACCACAGGGGCTTCTGGCAAGTTGCACAAATCCTAATGATGATCATGGCTATCAACACAAACATCAGCGCCAGTGCAACCTCATTAGAAATCAATTAACTTTAGTTGAGTTACACCAATATCATAACCTGGCTGACACACTGGCAATTATTTTTGCTGAGGTGGCTTCAGTGAGTGACTAGTGGCTTTTTGGCAGGGGTGAGGTGGGGGTAAGGGGGTTTACTCTACACCCCCACAGTTTGGGATCAGAGCCCACAGCCTTTTGCCACACTCCTCACAGCTGGCGTGATCACCTCCACACGCCAGTGTGGAGGTGATCAACACAAAGGGGATGCACAGCAGCTCAAATATCAGAGGGACAAAATATTGCAACACCAAGCATTGGTTTCACCCATTGACTTCAGCTGCAGAAGTCGAACAAAGGAGCCAGTGACAATACTCAGATACAAAGACAGCTAATTATACAATTCAGGACTGAATTTTATTGAACTGGTGCATTGACTTTTGAAAAGTAATGCTTATGCAACCTTATAATAGGCTCAAATACATGCTCTTCTTTGTTTTTGGTGTCTTCTTACTGTTAAAAAGAGATAAAGGTTTAGAGAGATGCACTTTAACAAGCAATGATGCTATTGTAGCTTTTGCATATGCATAATTTTAAAGCCTTTCTGCACAGAGAAAACAGAGTTAAAAGGATCACGCTATTGACATTGAAAAATAGAGGTAATCACCCAGGGATGAAGAATAAAGGAAGAACTAGGAAGGAAACAAAAACCCCCAGAGGAACTGCTAAGGAGCAAATGGGCAGAAGGGATTGGAAAATGAATAAGATATGTCAATTGGGTGGATAGCATGCAAAAAGAATGTGTTAACAAGGATTTTCAGAGGGCTACTCCCCACAACTTAAAGTGTGGAAAAGGCAGATCAGGATTTCTCACTGTTTGCCTCAGCAAAAAGACCAACATAGATCCACCTAATGGTCTAGCAAACTTTAACTGTAAGCACTCATGCAAAAATGTACTGGGAGCTTCTTTGGTTAATACTTTGCATTGTGTTGGACAGACACGTGGCCTTGCAGGGGTTACTAAGTAGAGCAGGCTGTATGTATAAGCTTGAATGTCTGAGTGCAGATGAGTCACCTCGCATGCATGCATTCAGTAACCTCCCCAGATCCCCTGAGCCTGTGTCACACACACAGTCACTCCCTGGCTCATGCCTGGTCCACCACTGCTGCTGGATATTTAGTTTGACATACCCCCTCACAAAACTCAATCCTGTCAGTCAAATCCCCCTCTCTTTCTATGTATGCCTCAGATAGTCCCTCCAACTCTTTGTTGCCATGTGCTCCCAGCTCCAGGACTCCCTGTTTGTGGGTCTTGGTGGTCTGGTGTGGAATGTGGTGGTGGTGAGGTGGGGGGGTATGGGGTCCTGAAAGGAGTTGCTCAATTGTTCCCACACAGCATCCACCCCCTACTGATCTGTCGCTCACTTGGCCATTTTGGCGGGGGGGGGCATAGCAAAGGATGCAGAAACGGAAATACGAATGCTCAGTCGCCAGAAGCACACACACATCTATTGAAGTGATTCTACACTCTGAGCATACTAAACAAGTCGAAGAAGGAAACGTAAAAATCCACTGTTGAAGAATAATGCTACAGAAACAAAACATCAGGTCCACAAAATCATTTGATCTGAAAGTCAGGCAAGTCAGGCAGTTTTAGTACTTGTTTCATCCATTCAGAACGTTAAGTTTTTTTCTTGAGTGTAATAATCTGACTTGTTCTCAGACCAATGATAATGCAGCTGTTACTTGCAGGGCAGAATGGCCCACCAGAAGAGACCCTGACCACAGAGCTTCCATGTTGCAATTGCCGGAAGCTGAAAAGGGTGGCAAGATAGTGTGGAGCTGGCAGGCACGTGTAGTCATCCTTGCTTCCTCACTCCCCTCCTACATCCCTTGTCTGTCCCTGTGGACTGTGAAACTCACAGCCACCCCAAAGCGGGTTCACAAGAATTCACCTTCATGATACCAAAATTCAGTTATCCTGAAGACTCGCCAAACCACAGGGCAGAAAGAGTAACAGGAACCATCACATTATCGCTGCTCTTAACATATCTCCATGGATATCACCAAAGAGAATCAAGTCCAGCCAGATGCTTTGAGTGCATTTATTGATAAGCCTATGGACAGTTTAGTGAATTAGTAACTTTCAGGTTCAGAGGTCAAAACCTATAATAATTCACAAATAAGGCCCTTAAATTATCTAGGACTTGGAGCCCAGCCCTCTTACCCTCATGCAACCTAATGCAGACAAAACAAAAGCTGAAGTCAGATAACATGGTTGTACTTTACCATTCTAAATTTGACTGATAACATTGGTATACAAAAACAACATTACATTTTCTTTCTAATTTCAATATGGTCTAAAAGAAAGGGTCATAAAAGCAGCACTCATCACTTGGTAGGAGCAGCAGTTCACTTTTAACAGTTACCAACCAAGGAGCTGTCAATGGCTCTCCCATTACTGAATAACATAGTAATTACTGAGCATGCTTTGACTTAAATGCAAGGGTGTTTATTTTATCTCACACCACACATTTCCAGTTTTAAATCCAAATCTTCCAAACTATATTACTCTCAAGACAAAATATTGTTGACTTAAGAAATATATTTAAACTAAAATCAAATCACTTATATTCACATTTTGAGTAACAAAACCCAGCTTTGTATCCCGTTTCCACCGCTGACTGATGACCATTCCAAAGAATGTGCTACTCCTTAAATGCAATGGCTGTGAATGACTCATGTATATAAAATCTATAACTAACCCCAAGTGGGCTTTTGATGCACACTAAGTAATCTTTTATTCATACATATCTATCATGGGTCAGACTTGAGGGAATATGCACCCCTGGGTGGGACTAAGACAGTTCCACAGAACAATGACACAACTCTATCTGTCTGATCTGAAAGTGTTATTTTTCTTTAGAAGACCAAGAACTAAAGAAGCTCTAAAAATTGTCATGTCTTCTTAAAATAAGTTAACCAGAAATGTGTTTTTACTCAGTTTGATTGAATTTCATCTACAATGGAAGAAAAGGCTCAAACTAGCCAACAATTCAGTCTTCTGGAGGTTTACACTATGCCATAAGCAGATGCCATGGCAGCAAATACAATTTCTACACAAAAATTGCTGCCTGTTGTATGAAAATAAAAATTAAAAAAATGACTTCAACTTCTTGAATAAGCTTACATGACAATTCTTGGACACATCTTAGACATAATATTCTTTGTCTCTTACATAATGTGCCTGTTCACAAAGAGCGTAACAGTTAGACTTCATGTGACACTATAATGTCAATGAGCAGTAGAAAGGGGAGTACATTACTGTAAAAATAACTGCTATTCTGTAATTCACTCAGCTACAACACATATAAATTTCTTTCTGTATATTACTAGTGGCTGATGTACAACTAGGTGATGATCAGATTGCAAAAGTAGTGGGCTGATTATAAAAGGCTTGGTATCAAAGTTCAGCACTGAATGAAATTATAAAACTTGCAGAGGTCTTCACATAAAACAAAGAGGGCTGTTGGAGTTTTATGGCATTTACCTTGAGTGGCAAATAAGACACCTAGCTGGTAGTTTATTAGTTAATTATTACAGGTGTTAAAATACAAAGCCGCAGCCTCACAGAGTGAAGAAACTCAAATACTGGTCATTTGAGATTTAACTGCCCCGGTAGACTGTTTGTGCCCTAGTTGCCTGCCCTTATCTTATCTGCTGAATGTCACTGCAATAACAACCTGGTATTTCCTAAACCATAATGATGCAGGGCATTCAGCTATCAACTAAAGGGGAAGGAGCCCTCACAATGCCAGACTGCAGAATGTCTTAAGCTTACCGAGAGGCCAGCGCACTGAGGTCATGTACGCTTCGAGTTTCAGTCATAATGCATTGAACTGATTACAAGTAAGGGATGTTCCTCACGCTGAAGGGAGGGAAAACGACCCTCTTGCCTTTGATCTCTGCTATTGTCCCATACCTGAAGCATGACATCAGGCCCGGCTGTCAAAGTAAACCAAAACAGATTTTGCTTTAAGAACTAAAAAAATGGGAAGCACCACATCCAGCCCTGCAAGGAGTACCCTTCGGCATGGCAGACACCACTGTGTTGGGAGTTAACTTATCTGCTTTCAGAATGAACTAGGAGAGCTGGTCCATTTTGGAACTGGGCAGCAGCACTTAGCAGGTACCATTTAATACTCTTCACACTATGAGATATACTGTTAAAATAAATAAACACTACCTATTAATTGATACATTTAGACAATTGAAGCAGGATTTATATCCTGTATGATTGCTTACAATATTCACTTATCATTATTAATGCGGTGAACATAATAATTTACTTCCCATTAAAGCCAAGTGCTCCTCTACAAATCACAAGGCAAGAAACTTGGAAAGGAGGTCTTGAACAGCTTCCACGTGAATGGTAAAAGACTGATACCATGGGATCAACATGGAATTTACAGACTGAGCCTACTGCTCCTCTGTAGCACTTAATTCTGTCAATGCTCAGGGTTTCCATTTCAGTTTTACTGACTTAAAACATCTTTATCGAATCTCAAGTCTGGCTACAGCTGAGCCCCTCAGAAATTTGACTTGTAACAAACATTCTTATTTCTACGATGCCAACAATAACACAAGATTTTTGTTATAATAAAAAGGCAAGTTTTGAATATCATGTCTCAAATAAGACTGATATCCCACAGATCTGAATCCACTGTACGTATCAATGGAGGTAAACATTTCACAAGCTACTTCTGCAAGAATTGGCAGAAGGCAAAGATTCTATATAATGTTTTAAGGATGCCTCCTCTGCCACATAAATCTGAACGCTTATGAGTAAAAATGAAGATTGTGATTTTTTTTTTTTTTTTTAAATTATTTTACATCGTCTTCTGGATTATATATTGGCAAATTCTTTTGCAGCAGATGTTACAAGTAAAACAACCCTATTTCTGTTCATCTTTTTCTTGATTCATAACTGTTCAAGCTAAAATTGTGAGATACATATGCACACAATTATTGTTCTAACACTTGCACAACCACACATCCAGTTCAATTTAGTCACAGACGGTGTTATAGTTCAATAAGAATTACTGTTTCGAGTTTGACCTGTTACAATGTGTAGAAGTGAAGCTCTGACAAACATGACTGAAGTTCAATTAGACTGCACATCTGGACCTACTTCTCCCCTGCAACATGAAACATTTGAAGAGTGTTGGTTTTGCATTTGCTGTTTGCTTACTTGAGACCCCCAAAACTCTTCAATGACAGTAGATTGGGAGGCTTTCTTTGCATCAATTATCTCAGTCTCTATCAATGACAAAGAGCTGCTCGTTGGGGTGGGCCCTGTCTAAGGCCCACACGTACACCAGGAACCTATTGTAAGGAAAAGACACGTGTGTGTGTGTGTGTGTGTGTGTGTACAACACAAACCTGCACAATAAAACTGCCTTCATTCAAACCCTTCTTTCAATATCCAGTGATGCAAGACAATTAAATCCAACCAATGCAGACATGTTGGGGTACTCTCAATGACATTTAGCATCACAAAGACATACAGGCAGAAAACAAAGGGACCTATAGACTTGCGTGAAATGCAGGAAAAACTGAGTTCTGGCCTCGTAGACAGTTTACTCCCAACTCAAATTCTAATGAGCAGTTTTGGCCTCAAGAGAAATGGAAAGTCTGAACATCCTTTTACCACACAAAGTAAAGTCATAAAGGACATCAATGCAATAAAGAAGACATGTACAAATTGGTCACTCTTGTTAGATGAAATAAGGCTGTGAGCACCTAAGAACTTTTGCCTAAAAGGTTAAAGATATAATAACAGTAAATACGCGGACAAGAGCAACAAGTGATTACAATAACTAAAGCCAAAATTACTGAAAAAAAAAAAAAGAAAAAGAAAAACGAGACAGCAACACAGCATTGGCCATGTCTGGACGAGCTACTGTTATAAACTCAGAGACGTCACTGCAAAACTGGACTGATGCATGCATATTCATTTAAACCACCATAAAAATGAAAAGGAAATCAGAGAAGGGAGGGATTTAAAGTATGCAGGACACAGTGGAATTTCAAACCCCAACCCCCTTTCCCTGTTCCCCTCCAGCTTTCCCTGTAACCCACCCCCCCCAATAAGTTTCCATTACTTTGGTTTAACTCATGATAAGCTGAATTGATTTGCCTCGTCACCCCAGTCTGCCTGTTTCAAGAGTACTTCCTGGTTATTACTGTGCCACCTTCATTGGTTGAGTTACATCTTGTCCTGAAGACAAAACTATAAGAGTACGTGAGCCTGCAGAGAAAATGTTAAAACCACAAAATCACAAGGCTTGTTCACAATGTACAGCAATGTTTACTGAATCACTGCTGGTTGCCTCCACTTCACAGCCATGAGTCTACTAAGGAAGCCTGGAAATAAACACAGGCCTGGCTCCTTTCAGTGTGGAGCAGGGCCTGTGTGTTGACTATACCACTTTATTGTTATGAATTACCTACAACTACTTCCTAAATGAACACTATATTTACCCGCTGGAGAAGACAATGGTTGCCAGACACACATTCAAACGGACCCCCCCCCCCCACACACACACACACACACACGAACCAAGTCTTTATCCAAACTAGATGTTGTATTAACCTCAAGATCTGTTCAATTAACTACGTTTCCATGGTTACTGTGAAGACTTCCCTTCCACATTGAACGTCCGTTCTCGGATCCTCTACGCTGTTTCAATGAAACCTGACACATGGATGAAGGTTTGTCAATAAAACAAGTGGACAGTTATGACCTATAATGACTGGTTGTATGTTGTGTGAGCTTGGAGCTAACAATGACAGTCAAAAACCTGGGAACGCATTTCACTGGCTTCCACACGGCTGTCTTCATGCTAACTGTGCTAGCTAACAGCTCCCATTAGCCTTAGGACCACCAGGAGACCCATTGGTTGGGGGGGGGTCCTCTATCCCAAACTAAACGGGGTTTTATATGAAAAGCCAACATAAAAAAAGAAAATCTCACCGTTCACTAGTTTGTGCGGGACGTCGTTGACGTTGAAGCCTTTGGAGCTGTAAGCAATGCGAACTTCATCACAGTTTTTCAACTTTTGCTCCGCAGTCCCGGACACGGACAACACAACCAGCGTGCAAGCCACACACAGCACCAACAGCGTCTTCATTTTGGGTCAGTTAATAAGAAAGAAAAAATAACTACAAAGTTACCAACAGGGAGGGAAAACCGAGGAAAACTGGTATACAAAGACGCCCAGGTGTGTGTTAGCTAGGGAAAAGTTTGAGCGACTCCCACGCTGAGTTTCCTCATGGAGAAGTTCTTCAGCCCAACAGACGCTTCATTCACAGCAGCTGAGGCCAGCTGAGGAAACACACCGGCAAAACCCTGCTCACACGACAAAAACCTCTTCCTGCCCCTGCACCGAGTCCCACACTCGATCCGAAAAATAATAATAAAAAACAATCGCTGAAAAAAACCCGACACTTTTTAAAGCATGTAAAACTTTTCTGCCTGCGGACCAGAGTCTGAGATTCACAGCTTCGACGGGAGCGGAGGAGACGATGGAAAAGTTGCGCTGATCGTGTGTTTCTCCTCGTTTCCTTTCTTTCCAAACATCAGTTGGTCTCGGTGTCTGGAGGACAGGGCGCCGGACTATGTGTTGGTCGTACTGGGATCCAGATGCGAGCAGAAAAGCTTCGTGGACACCCAAGAATGAGCGCAAGTTCCGGGGACAAAGACCTGGAAAACAGAAACACCAGGGGTGGAGCAGGGACTTCAAACCCCGGATCCCTTTCTATAAAGTCTAGACTCCTGGTTACCAGGACTGAAAATCAGGACTGGAGCTCAGGGGTGGAGCTCCACTGTGGCATAGCATGAGGGTTTATTATTAATGGTCTCCATGGCATCACAAAAGGAAACATCAAGTCACGAAAAGTTCTCAAAATCACAAAATCTTTTTTAGTAGGGACCCCTGTGTGACCGGAGTCTGAGGGAGAGAGGGGGGCCTGTCTGTTTTACTGTAGGAGTAGAGATAATAGCTCAGATAAAAATCCTTTGAAGTAAACAGACATCCCTCATGCTGCTCTCATGGCTCTAATGTTAAAAAAAGAGAGAATCAATTAGAGATGATAAAGGGACTGGACAACCTCCCCAATGATTATTACCTGTCCATAAGCCCCACGTTGGAAACCAGTAAGTTTTCTAACCCTACATTGTCTATGGTGTGAAACATTAAATAAACAGCAGGTCTGTATACCAAGCTACAAAACTATTTATAAAAAAAAGTAAAAAACAAAACTTTCCACATTCTTTAATTGCACGACAGTGACTTACATGAGAGGAAATCACATGACTCCATAGGCCTTTCTTATCCAAATGTGTTATTTCTGTTCAGCATCTTGGTTTGTTTAAAAACCTTGGATTAAAACCTGGCTAGTGTTACAGTAACCATGGAGTCAAAATTACAGGCCTGTTCCTTACACAAACACAGGTCAGCCTGTGTCCCATTAACAGTGGGGCAGCAGTGTTTTTAATATGCAGCTGTCTGTCATGTAGAGAGCACACTGTTGTAAACTACTGTAAACAGTTGTCTGAAAGTGTGCTGGAGTAGTATACATTGACAGAGACATGACAAAGAGATGAGAAAAATGAACCGGAAACATAGAATCCGGTCACAATTCCAATTTTTTATTACTTGACCAAGAAACACCTTTTTTTTGGACAGTAAGTACTGTTATTGTGGTTTGCATAGCCAAAATTGAATACATTGTATCTTGTGTTAAGAAAATCCTTTCTGGTCATATCTGCCATATCCTTATCTGTCCTCAGCCAACTCACAATGTTTGTGGTCTATCTCAGTTCTTCTTCTTTTTTCTCTTAAATTTTGCTCCTGTTTCCTTTTGACTCTTCCGCACAATTTGTAATGTATGTTTTCATGCTGCCTTCTGCCTCTGACCCTCGACCTTGTTGCAGCCGGTCACTTCTTGCAGTAACGAGAGGAAAGCTATTTAAGTTCAATTTTCACTGATGATACAAATGAGTTAAAGCAATAAAATATATTTTAAAAAGGCTTCACCTCTCATCTCCCATCACCCTCACCAAAAAATGAATGGCTTTTCTAATTATGTGTAAAACATGGCATATTGAATTTTATACAGTATACATAGTTACATCAAGTCTAATTCACAAAAAAGTATAATAAGACTTTTTACCCCCTGTGTTTAAACATGCCTGGTCTTGTGGGGTGCTTCTGTGTGCGTGTGTGTGTATGTGTATGAGTGTGTGTGTTGTGTGTGCTTGCATTTGTGTGGGTTTGGAGGAGCTAGCACTCAGTAAAATGGCATTCCTCCTTTTGTGTCCACATTCCTGAGGCGGCTGCATTCATTCTGTGTGACTGCGGCTGCTGCAGGGGAAGCTATGGGTTTGCAGAGGAGCAGGAGGAGGATGCTGGAGCTGTGTGCATGGGAGAGCGTGGGCCCGGCGCTGCTCTCAATAGGCCAACAAAAGGTAAGAAAACGGTCCAGTGCCATGGTAATTAAACATGAATGAGCTTTGAACGACATGACATGTCTCAGGCTTTTCTTTCTGGCAGAGGAATTTCAACATCCAGTTTGGTAAAAATTGGACTGGACTGGAGAGCCCATACCCACACAAGCACCTGAATTATATTGTTATTTTAATTTATATGCACAGTTTGATGACCCCTCAGGCTTGTAAAGTTGCCCAAGCCCAAACATCTTTGTGTGACCGTGAAGCAGTGCTGAAATACATATTCATAGGGAGTCAATCAAACAGGCAAAAAATGCAACAATTCCTGATAGTCAGCTATTCTCACTGTTCCTGCTGACTGACATCAAATTGACCTTTCACTCTCATAATGCGTGCTGTTTCAAGATTGCCCCAATATTACCCTAAGAAAACACGTGAAGTCTGCATTTCAATAGCCCTGTTTGCCCTTTCTCCAGCTTAACATTAGCATTCAGAGTATTGCCCCCCCCATCCTGGGTTAGCTGCTGCTCTCTCTGCAGCCAGCGTTTGCTCATCTCCTAATAATCACCCTCTCTTTTCCATTTTAAAAGCTGCAATCCAGTTGAGGAGAGAAAAGCACAGCTGGATAACAATGGGGTTTTTATCTAGATCTGGGGAGCAGAGGGATGTGGGTGTGAAAAGTTACAGAAGATAGCCAGGATGTAGGAACAGGATTTTTTAAGTGTGTTTGCAGTGATATGTGTGTAATGTGTCGAGAATTGAGTGATCGCCTTTGTTAAGAAAGTAGACAGGCTTCAAAAATGAAGACGAAACACAAACAATTAGGACTAATGAACCTCATTTGATTGTCAGGCTGCGGATGAGTGTCTGTTACCTGGTTAAGGTCAAACCATTGGGGTTCGGTGCGAGGAGACCCCACAAGAAGGGCAGGGAGGTTTATCCTCAGCTGGGATGAGAAATATGGATCCTTAGAAACACACACAAGCTGCTTTGTGGATTCTGAGAACTACGAACACAGTCCAGATACATAAATTATAAGAATCATTAAGGGTTTCTAAGTGGATCAGAGGGGGGAGAGCACATGGAGTGGCATATATATTATATGTATTATTAAATATTACATATAATATAAAAAGCAACATTGTGTGTCCTATTCATTACCTCTGTGGCAAGCCATCCATTTACTCTTCATTATTTGTTCCACACACTGAAGATATCAGTTTAAGGTGCACTAGACATAATTTTATCTGTCATTTTTATTTTTGTTTTACTCAGTTGTCTTTGACCCATACTTAATTCATTGCTTCTTCAAACCATTTCCCAGAATGATGCTGGGCAACTTCAGATAATTTCATGCATTAAAGAGTCAAGGCTATCTTTTAAAAGTATCAGTCAGACAATGTATTTTATCTCTCTGAACATATTCTCAAGTAGCCTCATTTATACTGAAATGTATTTAATTTTCCCATATTTCTCTGATACAGACCCTGTGATCATAGATTTCTTGTTGACTCATTCACCCCACCATAATTTTCTTTGGATACAGAAGCAATTATCTTTCAGCAATACACTTAAAATTAAATTAAAAATAAATTAGGCAATTTTCAAATGTTCCCACCCACATTTGATCGGTTCAGGAATTCACACAGATCCCAAAGAGCTAACCAAAAAGAGTTTGGAAGGCAGGACTAAGAATGGGAGACTAGTTTTCCAGCATCGGTGTCTGCATTAGCAGACTCGTCTTAACCTGATCTTAGGCCCTGGAGATGAGTGTAATTATAGGCCCCCATGTCCATAATAAAAACAATAAAAGTGTGTCCTGCCCTGATCATACCAAACAGTAATAGCCAGTATATTTGTTTTTCTTGGGAGACACAATAGCGACTTGTCCCTCTCTGAATCAGAGAGCATAATGAACGGAGGTCAGCTTCTCTGTTCTGGCATCATGCCTGTTCATCCATGTTATTGTTTACCAAGAGACCCAGCTCAGTGCTGCAAGGGTCTTCTTGTGCGGCTGCTACCTGGTCTTAGTGTCCTCCTGCCCACTTGTTTCTTCCACTTGCTGTCATTAACCCCTCAGTTGGATTTACCCATGCCTGGATCCCTCTCTTCTGCAAGTTGGTGCAGTCCTCCTGTTGCTCTGCTAGGTCCTCATCCTTGTCAGTTTGGTACTGAGGCCACACCACTGCTAGCGACAGGAACCACCATCATTTTCATTGCTGCTGGCACTACAGCCCAAATCTGTCAACAAATCTGACCTGCCTTCCATGTTATTTACAAGTTTGAACAATCCTTAAAGGCGAGGAATCTTTTTTTAATAGTTCATTATCATGAGGCTCTCTCTCTTGCTTAATTTCTTTAATATGCACCACTTTCAAACTTTTTTCATTCCAACAGTTTTACAGCTTACCAAAAGCCTAACCTGTCTGCTTTAATTGAAAAGGCTACACATTCCTCTACATTCATACAATTTGACAAAAAAAAAAACAAACAACCTCTCCCTTCTTTATAGACTCGGGTTTCAGAGGCAGGCTGACCTCTGCCCAGCTGCCAGATGACAAAGGTGGATATGAAAACTTTGATAGCTTTGGTGGTAATTAGTTATCTGATGCTATGAAACATCAGTGTGATGTCATGATTGACAGCTATGAGTGATTCACAACTGGAGTGAATGCTTGATGCTTTGGCTTCACAACCTGATCACCACTCAGCAGACTCAGACAATGGTAGCCCTCATATCTTGGATCTTTTGACCCCATTTTTGTACAATGTGGTCGCTAGTCATGGTTGTTTTTTCATGGTTAAAATGTTGCTGTTAACATTTTCTCTGTACCTCTAACTGGCAGCATGTGAAGGAGTGAAACCTATTGGGAAAAAACCTCAGCAGGAAGTGTGACAAGACCTGGTCTTTACCAAGTGCTGCCACTAGGTTTAATGTAAGAGGGGGGCAAAGCAGAGAGAGCACAAAGAGTTAAACAAGTTTTTCTGTTGGAAAAAGTCAAGTCCCTCATGCAGAGCATGCTGCGTTTAAGTCTGGTCCGCTGTGGTGACAGCTTGTAAACAACAGATTAACAGATCACTGACTGACTGCTGAAGTTGTGCGGGGTAGAAGCACCTGGTCTTTGCTGGTGAGGAGCTGATTGGAAAACCTGATGTTTACCGGTTATGAGTTGGATGGGTTGAGCATGGATCCAGTTGTTTTTTATTCCTCGGTGTGGTTACCATCCATACAAACACACACATACACAGGGAAGGAAATCATGTTTAGTTTATTTTACATGATACTTTTCCCATCAACATTCAGCTTCATTTGACATGCTGCATTATTTTTTATCAGCCTCCACCCACTTGGATGTCTCAGGGGTTACAACCGACCACTCTGAAACATAACATTAATTAGGGCTGTGCTGTGTGTCTGTTTCTGTGCTCCAGTGTCAGGATGCTTGGTGCTCTGCCTGCTGGATTACTGGCATGACTCACTGGCACACCAAAATGGACCAGAGCCCTTGTTACTGTTATTAGTTATGGCCGTGCTTCACCTGATACGGCAGGTCAAATATTCTGGAGTGAGTACAGTCAACACTCACAGCTGTTAAGTAAGCTGGGTAGTAGCAGCAGACACGTTTCCAGCTTTAAATTTGTATCTTTCCCCACCTCTGTCGCATGTCCCCAAGTCTCAATAAGACAGCTGGAATCCAATTTTTAACACTGGTCCTGTTGAAACTAAACAAAATGAAACAATAAAAAAATTTGACAAAACATCCAAGAACAGATAATTCAATACAAAGGTAGCAATTTTTACACATATTTATAGTTCACATGACTCCTTGCTTTAGCCACAGTGCCAAAGAATAAGCTCAAAATGCTGCAGCGCTTCAAAGTCCAGCCACCAATTAAGTCCACAAACTACATTGTCTTATGAAATATGTTGATATTGGAAATCAACATATTTTTGTAAACATGGCATCAACACAGAGAAACATAAATGTGTATAGTAATCAGGCTGATTTGGAGACTCCACTAATAGCCCTTGAGTCTTTGTTTTATCGTAGGGCTGTTTCTGTTTAAAAAAATCAGCACTGTAAGAAAATAAAGCAAACACTGACAGCGGGAGTGAAAACACTTGAGTGGATGAGATCAGCCTGAAATAATTTAGCAATCACTAGGACACAAACAATGGGAGAGCAAGAAGGGTATTTGAAAGTACAGTGCATCTTTAAACTGAAGGATCACATCAGCCATTTTGGTATAAGGAGTTCACTAAACCAAACAACCAGCTGATGTCCATTCCTGGCAGAAGATTATTCAAAGCAGAGGAAGACAGTAGAAGAAGCTTTCCTCTTCCTGCACCTCACAGGGCTGTTCCTCGCTGCATACTTGGGGTGGGGGCATTTTAAAAAGGGTCACCTGTGTCCGTTTCCCCAGTGGCTCCTCACTTGCAGGCCACTGACAAAGGTGACTATGATGGGGTCAGTATGCAAGCAGAGAAGAGGTGAGGCAAGAGGGACAAACAACCATAGTGGGAGTAAAGCAAAGGTATGGTGTCTTATTTACACAATGGGTCTATCTGGTGTGCTTTAATGGATTTGCTGAGAACATCCAGTGATTTTATTTAATAAAACAAAACAGGTTCTTGCTGAGACAGATAAAGAAAAAAGTAGACTTTTCTGTTGTTCATGCTTCCTTTGACAAGCCACTGAACTTTACATCAGGAACAAAAACTTCACAAGTTTTTTTTTATTTATTTATTTATTTTTTTTATGTCCCACAGAGTTTATATTGAATTCTAAGGTAAAGAGGTGATGGGAGGCGATGAGTGTGAGTGCGCTGGTCAGTGGTAACCAGGCAGGAGTAGAGCCAGAGTAACAGGAAGTGTCAGGACCAGGTGACTCCTCCAGAGCGGCGGTGCAGGTGAGGAGACGCCTCCAACACCAGCTGTGGCCAACCGAGGGGTCAGCAGCTGCTCCTGGAAGGTGAAATCGTCCATTGCCAGGTTATCAGCGAGGTCTGAGTAGGAGAGGGGATGGATGGGAGATAGCAGGAGTAGACAAAGAATGGAAAATAGAGAGAACCAGAGAGAAGGATGGAGACAATTAGAACAAACACTGTCACAAAAGCTGAAAAACACGTGTGGTATGTCTGTCCTCCTTTTGCATGATGTCTTACACAGCTGTGAAAACAATGTTACATCGAGCGAATGAGAAATCCAAGCCTCACATGTAACCAGATGTCGCATGTTATTGTAGCAGACACATGTTAAACCGCACAGACATATATTCAACTTTAATTGAGTGTTGAAATGTCTATTTTAGTGGTGCAATGCTGAAAACACAAAAATAAAAATAAAAACCACAGAAGCTATATGAGACCATGTCTCTAATTTTGAAACAATCAAGACCCGTGATCCATTTTTGCCAGACTTCTTTAGGAGACTATAGCATTACTGTTTCAGAAAAAGGGGAGAAAGTTGTTCTGACCTAAGACATGTGCACTGAACACAACAACCTGTGACAGGATGATTTAGATCCCTGAACTAGTTACGAGCTCCAAGTGGGGATGGTTAAAACAACTAAAGGCAAATTTTTATGTTCACAGATGACTGGCTTCATTTTAGGTGTCAGAAACAATCATATTTATAGTTTTAGCTGTAAGACTCTCAAAAAATATGATCATGTGGTAGAAAAGGTATCACAGACAAAATGTTTCCAAACATGATAAGCCAACTTAACTTTGCCCCTGAAAAAAACCACCAAGTCATTATTTTTTTTCTTATGTAGGGCCCAGGCTTTCAGCCTAACATCAAGATACAGAGGAAACAGTCAAACTCCAAGGTTCAAAAATACACCAGCACCCTTGAAGCTAATTTCCACGCTTTAGTTTGTTTCTTTAATCGAAGCGCTAACACAAGGTTACCTGCTGGCATTATTTCTTGGTGAACGGCATAAAAAGAAGGGGATATAATGAGCTTATTTGTGAGGTTACAAGGTGCTGATAGGCTCATATTTGAACTTTTGGCAGAGCCAGGCTAGCATATGTCTAGCATGCTAAACTAGGCTAATTGGCCTCCAAACAGAGGAGTGTTATCAACGCTCTCACATAATAACATTTCATAAAAGTGGGTGGGGGGAGAGCTGTTTTTCTCAAAATTCTGAATCCCTTAAAGGCAATTTGTTTTTCTGCTGTTAACTACATATCAAACTGAATGAACCGAGTAAGTGATCAGAAAATAAGGTCACCTATGGTCTTTCATATATGTTACAAAAAACAAAATCCTCAAGAAGAATCAGTAGACCCAGATTACAGAGGATGTGTTTGTGAAGATTTAAGAGGGTTTAATATCTGAGTCTAGACTGTAGACTGAATATAACCCTCACACAGGACTAAAGTTCCCTTTCCATATGTAGAGATGTTGAGTAAACATCGACTCCATCAATATCAATTCAAGCTGTCCCACATGCGGTTATACTGACTTTTGTGGATAACACTTTTGTTTTTACTGTGTCCTAAATCACACCAGGCGTTGGGTGTCTGCAATGAGGTTCTCTTCTGACTTTGAAAAAGATGTTAAATGACTTTGTAGATGGTGTGAGAGAATCACACCAGTGTGGGTTTGAGCTCTGAGTAGATACATTCTACTGCCAGCCAGCTGTCATCCTTAACTTTCACCTACTGAAGCTACGACGACTCTACGATGCCCTCAAGCAAGGCATTTAAGTCATTTGTTCCAATGGGGTGGTTTAGTTGACAGTAGACTGTGGTTAGACTGGGAAACTCCCAGGTGTCTGTGTGTTTTATTATATGGAGGTTGATGTGGAGTGAGGGCCCAGAAGGCCTCCATTGGATAAAACAAAGTTAAAAATGCGAACATTTCTTTAGTTCTCCGTCTGTCCTGTGTGCTGCAGTGATTTCATGGTCACCTGCTGCTCTGCTCTAAACTTGTCTTACTGCTCTACAGCCACAGCTGCTCTCCCACTGACAGTGAGCAGAGCTCATCCGCCGTGTGCGCGTGTGTGTGACATATTCTGTACTGCTTAGTCTGACAGAAAGCTGTGAGGGAGACTGAAATAAGAAGGCTGAGTTATGAGAGAGGTCAGGAGGATATCAGCAATAAAGCAGCTCCACGGTTAGGAACGCCAGCTATGAGCTGAGCTGTCCCCTGTCAGGCCAGATGCAGAACACCTCTCCAGACAGACACACACACACACACACAACGGTGCATTTCTGACATACCTCTTTTTCATAAAGTGTCGGGTGCTGTGCACATGCACACTGACTTTCGCTCATGTACACATGTGCTGTCACATCCGAGCTCCTAAAATAACAGACAGCCACAAATTCAATTAGCTGTCTCGTCTGATCTGTATACTTTCCTCCCTGGTGGGAGTTATCCACTGGGGGGAAGCGACTGATCCGACCTTCTGTGTGAGCGGAGGGAGCAGCCAGGGGTCCTGCCAAAGCCTCAGCCTGCTCTGCTTGAGTAAAAACACAGAACGGGGCCCTTCCTCTGGGGTCCCTGGTGCCCACAGCTGCAAGGCACCATGTTAGACAGAGGAAAGAAGCAAATAAATAAACCACCTAAACCCCAAATTGCATCTCCTACGAATTTCTTTGCAGTTACGACATTGTTTGAACAGCAGCCAGGGGACAATTAACTTTTTTTCTGCTCCTGTGTCCTCTGACATGGCAGTGGGCTGACATTCTTTTGCGCTCTGAAAGAGCGATTTGTCACTGTCGACAGCAGCGCACTGTACTGCTGAGCCAATTAAGCTCAAGGTGCAATTCGATACAGCTTTTATATACACTGTGGATAAGTGGGGGGTGGGGGGGTGGGGCATTTTGTCTGCACATTTGTGTGTTTGTGTGGGGATGATTGAGTGGGGTGTGTGTGCGCCCATCCCTGTGTGTGTTTGTGAAAAAGCGAGAGACAAAGTGGGAGAGTATTGTGATGGTGTGCTTTACAACGCCAATAATGTGAGTGCAAAAAAGTCTCAGGCTGTGAAAAAAAAAAAAAAAAAAAAAAAAATCCCCCAAACCAGGGGGAGAAAAGGGTCTTTCTTGCTAGTTTAAACACTTTGACATGAACAGCACCACAGAGGGGCCTTGTTCTGCAGACTTTAAAAACAACCCAACGGGGACTGAACACTATGCAAACTTAGATCCCCTACACTCCCACTCAGGGCTGGGACTAATAATATCCTGGTATAATTAGTGATGAACACCTGTGCCCAGTGTGTGTGTGTAGGAAAGTACAGACAGAGTCAGAGTGAAAGAGGAAAACAGACAGAAGTAATCCAGATTCAGATTCTTTTCCTTACTTCCTTTCCACTCTGGGCCTTTTAAGGGGGAGGACCAGGACAGTGGACAGGCAGGGACAATTAGGGAAATAGATGGATAACTCCTGGCTATAAATAGAGCCACAATTCCGACTGTGATTAATGTGACCAATGTGGGCCCTTCGGGCTTTCAGCGGAGCCGGGCCCTCCTCCTGCTCATCCATTCAAACCTTCCATTTTGAGACCATCATTCCTCAGAGGACGCCACCTTGCTAATGTACCCCCACTAGCTTTATCGTAGCCTTACAAGCTCAAGTTACGACCCAGGGGAGAGGTCAACAGTCCAACCATTGATTGGTTACACTGAAGGCTTTGGACTGAGAATGATCAGGCAGACCAGTCACATGCAAGTAAACAGCCGGGGGACGAATTCATGATTTAACTTTATGTTCTCTTTAGCCATCATTCCTCAGGAGAACAGACAAATAAATCCTGACAGGTTTTAATGGGAGAGGATGTTTGTTTGGATCCCCCTTTCAATTCAAACAGTGGCTGGAGAGTGTGCATGTGTGTGTGTGTGTGTGTGTCTGTCTGTCTGAGCAGAGGAAACAGAGGGAGGGAGAGTCTGGAGTTCTGTTTTCAGCAGGGCTCAGTGCCCGAGGCTCATCTTTTACAGCTGACGGTTGCCACAACAAGCAAACTATGCAGAAAAATTGCAACAGTAAGTGAAAAGCCACATTTTCCAGCACAGCACAACTACAGGTGATGATTACATGATACAAAAAAAAAAATAAATCACAGGAAACAAGTCATTTGTGCTTTCTTGTATTTCAGTAAACACTTCAAATACAGCTGAATTGCCTTGAGGGGTAGGTGTACATCAGTAGCCAGTCAACACATTATTATAAACCCTCCAGCGAGTGTGTGCCTTCATGGTCCAGTTAAGTTTATTCAGTACATGTGTGCTATGCACAAAGGTCTTTTTTGGTCAAATAAGTATGTGGAATGTTAAGTCTCCAAACACAGGTGCTCCTTATGAAACAGGAGAGATGGTTTAGATTGCCGCTACATTGGCAGACGATGTGTGCACATAACACACTTAAGCTGATCAAATTTGATCTAGGTTTTCAAGATTCAACAGCTTAAAAGATATTATGGTTTCCGAGGTAAAGCAAATATTTTATCACTTGTCTCATCTCTACAGAGCAAACCATTCACTTGAATATTAAACTCAGCAAATTCAAAAATGATCTGACTGAAGTGTGTGTGCTTGCGCCTGAGCCTCTGCCTGTGCGTGGGTATGTGTGCGTGTGTGTTAGTAGTGTGTTGTCCTGTGTCAGGAACTGCCTTTGCAGCTGCAAAGAAGACAATGGTTCTGTAAAAACATGATAGGAGCTGCTGGGTTGATTGGGTCTTATCTTGTAGAGGGTAACAGATAAGGAGCTGGGCTATAATTATTGGCTCATTGGTCACATTCTGTAACTTTTGTGATTTGGGCTGGGACACCAGTGATTGAGACCAGTGGAAGAAACTGAGGGAGCAGCGCAGGATGCTTCTGTCCATGGGCTGGCAGGAATGTGACCGTCTGCCTCCACACCCACAGGCTGACCACAGGGGCGCTCAGAGAGGCTGGGAATGTGGGCCAAGACAAACGGGACGCCTAGAGTTGGCCCTGCCCTGGGCCTTAGCAACAGCACGGCTCTCTGAGCTGCTCTGTCTCCCAACCTCCACAACGCTCACTGTTATTCTAGGCTGAGGGACCCTCCCACACAGAGGGCAAGAGAGTAAGACAGAGAGGCGTGATGCCAAAGAAGACTGAGTAGATAAACAGAGTCATTTGAGTTCTGAAAAGTGTGATACAAAAGGTGCAGAGGTGATTAGATGGGGTTAGGAGACAAAATGAAGGTTAGAAAAACAGAACAAGGACACAGGTGAAGAGGGCACAGACAGATGAGTGATCTAAATTTGAAAAACTAAAAGTTCAAATTGCTCTGACACACTAATTTGCAGCTTTGTACGACAAATGCAACTCATCACCTATTAGTTATCATGCTGAGAGAAGATAGGTGGTGTCGGGGGATGACCAGCATGTTGCACCCACTGTCCTCAGCCTGTGGTGTCTAAATAAGATTTACTTTGATGTACCACATTTGTAATCCATCTCCAGAAACAGCTAATGTGGATGCAGAGAGGAGAGAAGGGGATGGAAGAGAAATAAAATCTTGAGGCAGAGACATAAATTTTCACTGAGAATTCCTCACAGCGCCGCTGCTGTGAGGGTGGAAAGTGTGTATGTGAGCAAGCAAGTTTAAAACCATAACAAATCATATGTACAAAGAGTTGATTCTGTGCTGAAGGCAAGGGGCTCATGCAGGGTGGTGTGTTCTGCTGTGTACAGAGGAGGCCTGTGAACCTCTGCAGCTCGGAGGTCGGTGCTGATGGAAGGTCAAAGGTTGACAGGGAGCGCCGTTTAAGGGTGTTTCTGAGGAGATTCCACAATGGTGGTTCTTATCAGGGTGAGAAAAAGAGGCAGGAGTCCTTGTGCATGGAGCCGAACTGATGACCAATGGGTCAATGATTGAATTTGGCCCTGGGGACATCCTGGCCAGGGATCCTGTGAGGAAGACATTCCTCGGATGCTGTCTCTATCTTCTAATAATGAGGGAAACTTACATCCCACGTAGATCTGTTTACATTTTCCCTCTCCTGTCCAGCAGTCAGTCCAGTGAAGGAAAGGTAGCTGGTGGAATGAGACGCATGTTTGTTGTGCAAGTGTCTCTGCCAACAAACAAGCAGGAATTTCCCTACATTCCTGTCATAGAGAAGCAGAGTAGAAATACAGCCAAGAGTGACAATCTGGCCAGTTTAAACTGTACACACAGAGAGCTCCTGTTGAGCAGTTCACTATCTATCTCAGCTCTTTTTAGTGGTTAGCCTGTGGTTTCTTCCAGCAGCTCAGAGTCTGCTGGCAGCAGGACTCCTGCAGTGTTTGCTGCATTGTTCAGCTACTTTCAGGAAGAAGCAGGGAAAACAGAACACCACAAGGAGAAAGGGATGCACAGAGGGAGCATTTAGATAGTGTAGGTGAGAGTAGAGGGTTAACATTTAAAATGTGAGCCATTCAGCCCATCAACCAGCCTTTTAAAGACGTTCCCACAAAATGGCTGCTGTGTGTCACTGCGGCAGCCAGCAGCAGAGCAGCGGGCCTTGAGAATGGTCCCGCTGTGTTCAGAGTTTGTGGACTGTGGCTGGGCTGATGGACACGACCCAGGAACGGGCCTGGAATCAATTTAGTGCATCCAAAATGTGCCTGTGAATGTAAATAAAGCTCGTGAGCAAACAAACCCTTTTTCTGAGAGGCACACACAAACACAGAAAAATGCATTGGCCTACAAAATGAATGAAACATTGGTGGGCCTCACTCGTGTAGCTGATGAGAACCCAGTTGGCTCTGGGCGTTTGTATCCACAGAAATTAAAACCAGGACTCTTCTTCCTGCCTTCTGGCTAATCTTAAAGGCTTTATCCCTGGATTGATTTGAGAAAGTTCCATGGCGGAAGACCAACAAGGGTCCAATAAGAGGGAAAATACATCCCCCTGCTCCTGTTTTCCCTACTTTCCCATCTTATCCTGCTCTGCCACCACATTCAGTCTGGTGACACTTCAGGCCGTGCGTCTCCAGCAAGAATAAGAGTGAGAGATTGCAGTTCTTGCTCGCCTGGCCTGTTTACACAGATGGTGGCAAGCTTCATTGTGAGGGCCGTGGTGGAGGTTGGGAGGAGGAGGACTGGCTGAATTTACAGAGGTTGTTTATAAGCTTGAGGAGGGACGGTTAGAAAGAACATTGGGTCAGAGCAGGTCCAGTGAGTTACACATTATCAGCTTTTCCACCACCAACACCACCCAACCTTTCAACACCTCGTGGTTGTTACATTTTAACCAATGCAAAGACCTATTCAGAAATATCATCCATTTTGATAAATAGTTCCAAGTTCACCGTTAATCATCTAAAACAAGAACAGATTTTACTTGGCTAAAGGCTTAGATTTTCAGCCAAATATGAGAGCAGGTGTTTTCCAAATTTCTTCTGGAATGAGGATTTTGATTTTCAGTGAGTCAGTCAATCTCTTTAGACTGAGCCACAGCATGTGGTCTTTTATCCCATTTACCCCTTTTTATTTATAATTAGACTGTTTCATAGCAAACCAAATCAATTACACAAATCAATATCTGCCATCACAACCAAAGCCTTTCAGAGCTGGGGATATTTAAAAACTGGCATAAAACAAAAGGCAGAGCACTGCTTTGAGGTAAACACTAACATCGGCATTGTAAACATGCTCACAGTGACAACGCTAATATGCTGATGCTAGGCAGGTATGATGCTTCGCATGTCCGCCATCTTACTTTAGGGCTTGATCCATACTACTATGGTTTTGTTGTTAAAAATGTGCTTTTGTTACATTTATGCCTGGGGTCCACATGACTGCAGTGATTTTGAGCATCTTAAACAAATATTTGGACCTGTTTCAGTCTGAAAATAACAGGACTGTGAAGATGGGCACAGACAGAGACCTCTGCATTTTATTTAACTGAAGTTGTTCTCTTAGTTTGCAGCTGCATTCTAACACAACAGCTGTCTTCGCTCTTCCATGTTGGTAGTTAGCCATTACAACTGGTCAACTGTGGAACAGACAGTCTACTTCCTGTGTATGTGTATGCCCAGTGTAGTGACTGTTTATGTGATGTTGAAATGTGTTTTTAGGTGTATTAGTATCAAAGGAGTTGTTTATAATACTGAGCTAAGATGGCCGTTTGTTTGTCATTTTATAATGTTGTGCAAAAATGAAAGCATAATCATGTAGACAAAACTGAGTTATTACCCAGTGGATCCAAAACATCGTCTGGGATTCCTGAAGTGTTGATATTTATTGAAGAATTTTGGTTTAAACTGGTGGACTAACACATTCATTATGTCATAATAAAGCATCATTTGGTAAATAACGTCTGATGAAGGCTGCAAGTTTCTTGCTTCTTGGAAGCATGCAGCTCCATTTGCTGTTGAAAACCGTAGAAGACTCAGGCCAGGTGGGCACCCAGATTCCTCGTCCCGCCAATCACTTACACTTATCATTGGACATCTGCAACGTCTGCACGCTCTCAATCAGCCCTGTGCTAGCACACTGTGGCACGCAGGCCCTCTACCTGGCAACCACATGTGGACAACACTTTGACTTGGTGCACAATCATGAGAGCAGTGACTCAGATAATCAGCTCTATGAAACTGTATGGAGCCGAAACGAGGCGGAAGCAGCAGACACATGTGTCCAGAGCTGCCAGAGCTAATGTCAACAGTGTCTGGATTATGGCTGCTTTGATGAAGATGCGTGGCAAACACTACTATGGAAGACCGGCGCCGTGCGACTCACCTATCAGGTGCTGAGGGTCAGGGGTCACAGCTGCAGTTAATTAACATACCAAGCTCTTGTACTGGCAACATGTTCGGCTGTTAATTCAACCCACATACAGAGTAAAGAATGTTTAGGTTTCCCAAGTGTATCAACCTTTAGAGTTATCAAAGGTGTTTTTGTCTTTTTCTGTTCTTTCCACACATTCTTTCATCACCACCCTCTTTCTTTTACTCTCTCCTTTGTTCCAGCCAGAAAATTTGTATCAGATCTGAAAGGTGAGCCCAGCCCAGCCTCTCATCATATGCTGCATGTTTCACATTACAAGAATATTTCTACTTTCTATTTTTTGTGAGCCCCAGGCGATGATAAAATGTTCATGAGCTTGGAAAAAGACAGAACAGCTTTCCTCCAGAGCACTTACAGTGACCAAATGTCTGAGCGCAGGAGCATAACAACAGGTCTATTCACGCTCTTACCGAGCATGGTGAGGTAAAGTGTGCAGCAAAGGCCCATCCAGCTCATCAAGAAAAAACGAGACCTGGCTGTGACAGAGCTCACCGACTGTTTTCAGACTTCAGAGCATTCAGCATCAAAAACCTATTCAACATATTATATTCAGTCTAACAGTTAGCAGTTAAATGTCCATCTTCATAAGTAGTTTTAAAATGTAGCGGTCAGCTCCTGTTATGGAAAGAGAGATTTCTGTGGATGAATTCCACCTTTGCTCACCACCACCCTGAGATCCATCCTGTGATTGACTGTTTCATAGTGCCGCCATTTATTTTCGCCAAAACCAGAAATGTTGAAACTTAGCTGGAAACAAATGATTCTCCTAACAGGCAGATTTTTAGTTTCACAGAGGTTGACTTTCTTATACAGTAAATTACTCAGTATTGGTGGGTGTTTTTATGAGCCGGCAGTCTGAAAACACAGCAGTACAAATTTAAATTGATAGCAGGAGGAAAAAAAATGAAATGAGGACAAATGAATGAACCTTTGAGCAGGTTTGTGAGGCGACAGTGGCAGGCTCTTCGTGTCTCACACAGGATGTACAGTCTGAGGCCAGGTGTGCATGAAAGCAGAGGCACAGGTGAGCCGTCATTGTATGGGAGGCAAAGACTGCAGCATTAATAAAACTATACAGACACACAAACCCATTTTATGACTTCTGCACTTGTGTTTCTTCCACTCTACATTTTACCAACCAGCCTTAGGCCACAATAATCAATTTACATGGGCAGAAAAAAGCTTAAGAAAAATCATCTAATCATCTGACCATCACTAGTGTTTCACCATGTGTCTTTTATCCCATCACATGTGTGAAGTTGTAATTGATTATGGATGGTGGTCTCCAGGATGAGTTGGTAGAACAAAAACAGTAGAATCCGAGATATCCCACCACTCTGACAAAATAATGGCAAATTCAAAATAAAAGAAATACAGCCTCAAATAATTTATAATTTAAAGCCCTTAAGCAGCTGTAAGCAGCACGGTGCAGGGCTGTTGGTCTGGCTTTAGAGAATGAGGGGGGGTCCTGTCCTGGAATAGCTCTCCTGGCCTGGAATGCTCTTGGGAATGTGCGGCGTGAGGCTTGCTTGGTCAGGAGGGGAGGTGTGTGCGTGTGTTGTGGATGAGTTGCATTAGCAATCGGAAGGTTATGGAATCCATGTGGAGAATGAGCGAGGGCAGATCAATCATTACGCATGTTTGGGAACATCCTCTGGGCGGTCAGCAGGTTGACAGCCGGGCTGCGTGGGGGTGTCAGCCCTGACTTTGTCCTGTCTACACGTTGTTGTTGTGGCTTCTGTTTTTTTTTTTTTTTTTTGCCAATTCTTCTGTGTGTGTGTGTGTGTGTGTGTGTGTGTGCTACTGCTACACCACGGCTCCGCTCCAGGCTTTGTGAAAGCAGATCTGGCTCGTCCATCTCAGAGCAGCAGAGCACAGACAGGCGGCCCATTAGGCCTCATACCCTGCAGGTTGACCTTTGAACTCAAGTCCCCTGTTTGACCAAAATGGGTTGAATGGCCATGCTTAGGTCAGCATTTTGCTGGGTCATCACAGGCTATCGGCGCTATCTGCGCGTCTGCCAATGAGCAGGGACTCTCCGAGGTCGGCAAACACTACTGACTCATGTACAAACAGGCACAAACAGATGATCTCTGCCTGCAGATACACTCACACACACGTGACAACACACTCACAACACACATCTACTCTACTCATTCACCACAGAGATAAGAGAAAATTGAAGGGTACTTAGATTGAGATTGAGCTCAGACTATAAGGAGAACTTTAATTTCCCAAAGTGTTGTCTTCTGCAGCCTGTAAACTGGAGGGGGAAGCCTAACTGTCCTGTCAGCCTAACAGCAGCGTGGAAGAGAGGGCATTAGACTCTCACGGCCCAGCCTGCTGGAAGTGATGGCCCTACAGGATTCCTGCATTAACCCCAGGTTCCTGTGCTCCCTGCCCCACGAACCCAAAACTCTGCCACAACACCCCTGACTGGAGGACTACTCCCACTGCGGTGTTTGCTCAGCTGCGTTGGCTTTGTGTCTGCCTATCGAACCCGCTTGTTCCTGCTCCCAGTCTGTTTTCTCCTTTTTTTGTGTTTGGTTTCTTTTCTTCCAACAGTTTGTAGCTTCATTTGTTCTTTGTTTGGATTTCAGATAGCATGCTTGCCATTTTTTATGGGAATGACGGTGCAGAGGCCAAGAGGTTGAGGTGAGGCGGCTACCTGAGGAAGTCTCACATCTCCTGCGGCGGAGTGTCACGGTGGTGTCAGCATGTACAGTAGTCATATAAACACATCTCTGCTGTGCCAGCTGCCTGCCTCAGAGTGTGATGGCTCTGACTCACTGCAGATGAAGCCAAATCTATTCATAAACATGTACCAGTTTTTGAGTGAATAGCTCTAATTTGGTTAGCAGGCTTAAGTGTAAACAATTGAAGAGCTTGAGCCCAACATTATTTTCACAGCCCATCTCATAAATGCAATTTAAGGTAAACTGAAGTCATCAGTGTGGATGTACTTCAACTTAAACACCACACGTTGTTGTTAAGGTTGATTCTCAGATCCGGTTTGAACACGTCTCTAACCTGCAAAGATGCGCAACCGTTTGCGTCTCAGCGGGGGCCCCAGCCCTGAGATCCCTGTGCACTCGTCTTCATCATCACAGTCTCCACTCTCGAATCCCTCTTCCCCCTCATCGCTCCAGCCATCAGCTCCTGCACCACCACTGCGCGACCGGGCTTTCCAGCGCTTCTCAGACACACGCTGCAGTAACTGTGGAACAAACAGGAAGTGGGTAAAGGTAATGACATTAAAATGCTGGAATCTGCCAGCATGCGTGCGTTAATGGTTTAACAAACCTGTGAAAATAAATGAGGGTTGTCTGTTGATGTGAGCGTGTGCTGTATGATTATAACAGCATGAGGGGAATTCCAGACGAAAACTTGGTGAGATCCAAAAATGCTGGTATTTACCAAGCTCTAATTATAATCAGCAGGCAGGAAAACAGTTTTGTTATCGTTGCCAGTTTTGTTATTTTTGTCCAAACGTGATTCATTCAAAGGGATATGGCTGGAGGTGACTCCATGTAATTTACTGGTAGAAAAAGAAACAGTAGGGTAAGCAGACTGGGCCGATTGTGTTGTTACTGGCGAACAACATTGTCTTGAGTGGTTGTCTCAGGGCAACGGGGATACAATAATACCACATAACATACTCTGCTCCAATGGACCTCAAGGCCTCGGATCTAAAATAAGAAAGCAAGATGAAAGATGACGATGTTAATGTTTGTAATAATCCAACCTTTTCTCTCTTATTCAAATAAAGATCGGAAACCTCTTTGGCAAAGCCAATCTAACCAGGATAGCCGCCTTAAAAAGTCACAGATGACACAAAACAGAACCAGGCAAAAGGAAGATAGTGTCTGAAAACAGAACACAATACAATGAGGCTATAAATGTACAACACAAGCTCAAAGGCAAGAAGAAGAGCTGAATATAGTATCATTTGTAACACAGCCCAAATGCAGTTTGATTTTCTCAGGTGAATTACAACAGCTCATAACATCTTGTGCACCACACAGCACAAGTGTTTGTTGATTCAAAGATTCAAAGTGTGTAGCGTCATATGTACAGTAATAAACACGTTTCTCTGTATGGAGAATTTTTATTTTTTTGCTGTCCACAATGAATGAGAAAATAGATCAATAGAATAAAAAAATACTATAAAATAAAAAATATGGCAACCACAAAAACAGCAATAGAAATATATAGGACAAGCTGACAGCTACTGGGAACATGGCTAAAAATATGTCAAGAGCTGTGAAACTTAATTTCATAAAACCCTTGAATTTCTCTTGACCAAAAAAGTGAGGCACAAATAGCAAATTTGATACATCCAATTGCTTAAATTGAGTGAAACAACTTGACAGCAACAGACAGCTTTGTGACCTATCATGTATCAACGGGTGAAAAACATGTGAGCTTGCTTGCAGACAACCTAAACGGCTGCTCTCTGACTTTGTCTTTCAGCCTCCGTAGCATCACACATGATTGAGAACCCTGCCAAGGTAACAGATGTGCTAAATTCCAGCCGCCTTCCCTCCGAGCCTCCTTTCATCTCGCTGCTCTGCCTCCTCCCTGTTTGTTTTTTATTGATTTCCTTCCTATCTGCATACGTCAGCATGCATGTTTTTGTTGTTGTTTTTGGTTGTTTTTGTCTGCAGGAGAAAATTGAGTTCATATGGGCCTCGTCTCTGGTCAGCGGCAACGTCTGCCTGAGATCAGACTATGTGTGTTTGTGTGAGACAGAAAGCTGATGTATAAAAATCTTGGGCTAATCACAGAATTACGTCAGTCAGAGGATAAACAACCCTGTTCCCTCTGCCTGCATATACAAACCAGTCAATCTGGGTTTTACAAGTGACATAAACTCAAAAGTTTAGAGAGGGAACACACAAAACCTTGTTCCCAGCATGGCTGCCTAACAAACCTCTATTCATTTCCCAGCATTGAGGACATACACGGCCGATGACCACACCATTTCTAAAACCTTGGTCACTCAGGAATGGATAGTCAGTAAGCCAAAGACAAGGCAGCTGAGCCATAGGAATATTTCCGTCGTGTTGACAGTGAAGATCCCTCAAGTGTAACATTAAAACACAGTTATCTCACAGAAACAAACTCCCCCCATGATTAATAGGACTTTAATGCACTAAATAGACAGTTTAAAGGACAGAACTGCATTTGCTGGACTCCTCCATAGATTTACTGAGGTGGTTAAATTCTTTCTCATGGTCTGTATCCTGGCAACTCAGCCGGACTTTGTGAGGGGAGGGACCCCTCGCAGAGCAATTACAAGGCAAACAAACACTTGTAGAGCTGGGAGAGGACGTGGTCCAGAGAATTTCAGAAAAAACGGAGGAGCGAGGGGAAAAACCGTTCACTGTCATGCCTCCGTCTGGGCCTATGTCACCACCTGCTAGCATAAACACCAATCCGCTTCAACAAATAAACAGACTGTCTCCTGATTCTCTCCAAGATTCACACCAGGAGCGCTACAAGTCTGCGTGTACATCTCTGAACCATGAATGCGTGTACAACACTTTTAGATGATCCATGATGAGGGAACCAACGTTACCATCAGCTAAAAGATAGCATGGTAAATATTAAATTTTAAGAAACACATGTGGGATAGCAAAGGCATACCAGCTACAGTATAAATAGCACTTGATGATGACAAATGTCTCTGAGAATTAAAAAAAAAAAAAAAAAAAAGGGGACAGAATCATAGCAGTTGCCTAAACGAGGCATAGCAGTGAGCCGTGCCCTTCTCCATAGGGGGTTAGCAGGGCAGTGCCTCTCCCTGAGCCTCTCTGGCAGGGTGCTGTGGCTTCTGCCCGCTGGCTGGCTGCCTCTGCCACAGCTGTGGTAGCGAGGAGGGGTGGGATGTATGTTTGTGTCAAAAGTGACGCTGCACTTTTGGCATGGCTGAGCCACAGTACGAGCAGGCAAGAGCCTCAAGATTTACCACAAGAGGGTGAAACCTCAAGTCGCTCCGGGCTGGAATATTCTCCATTAAAAAAAAAAAACCAAAGCAAAAGGAAGCAGGGAGGAAACAAATAAAAGAGACATTTTTTTCAAAGAAATGCTCATATGTTTTTCATTAAGAGGGGAAGTCTGGCACTCTCACTCTTCCACTCTTTCTCTTATGTGTTCAGAGAATTTAATCAGGAGCTGGCTCGGACAGACAGCTGGACACACAGAACATGTAATCAGTGCAGCTATGGGCATCCCGCAGGCCACAGGGTTCACCTCCCCTGAACACAAAAACACAAGTCACACCAAGGAAATGCAGGCTCAAAAGGCTGCATACAAAGCCTAAACATGTGGCGCATAGCTCAGTGCAGACCAGCCCAGACAGGGACACAGAAACAAGTCTGTCACTGCCACCCACACATGACACGAACTCCACACAGGGTCACTGTTCGACACGACAGCTGCAATGAAGCTCCAGAGCCCAGCCACTGGTTGACCTGCAGCAAGAGGAATCAACCTGCCTCCACTGATCATCAGCTGTGGTCCTCCACAAGAGACTTTGCATTACAGGGAACCGTTTCTCATAAATCACAGACAGGAATAATAACAAAATGTAAAATGTTATAATACATGTAGGAGCTGTAGAAAGGAATGAAAAATGCAGTGAGTGGAACAGGGAAAGGATGAGTAATGAAGACACAAGGCGTATAGGAAGAAAGTCTTGTCAGCGTGTGGGATTGGGATCAGGCCCTGTGTTACGTCCTCATCTCCATGCACAGGACTTGTCTGCACATGCTGCTCATGACTCGGCTCAGCCAGAATCTGCTGCTCTGAATGTTTCCATCAATGCCTCAACACACATCTTGTCTACAAATCTAATCTACAGAACTTAAAGCTTATGTTCCTAAACAGACTACTGCTAGACATGTGCTTGTAACAAAAGCTGTGGGTTCGCCGTCTAATGTTGATGGTTTCTATAATTGCTGTGAGCTGATGTCTTAAAATACACACTGCTGTCACATACTGTTTCCAGTACAGCATAGTGATGAAAACTGCAGACCTGCCTTTTTGGGTTTCAAGCATATAACCATTAAAACTGCTCTAATCAAAATGTTTGAATTAGAAATAGTCCAAAAGACCTTGCGTAATTAGAAAATGTGATAGTGTCACATTGTTGCCAGAACCTTTTTTTCCCTTCTTTTAGCATCTTTAAATTCATTGTTTTGGTTTTCCGACCCTCAGCTTTTGGTTTCCTGCCACTACTCTCATCTGGCAGCCACATATACAAAGATAGCAAGTAGTTGGAAACGCAGTGGAGCTGCTAAAAGAGTCAAGTGTTTCTGTCAAGACCAACATATAAACATAAAAGAAAACCGAATATTGGACTTGAATTCGTCAAGAGGCCAGAAACATGACTCCAGTAAACTCCATAAAAAAGTAACAAATGAACTGTTAGTGTAAAATGGACCACTGGTTACTCACAGGTTAACTGGTATAGTTTTGCTGAAATCACAATGACAACATGACAATATTTCCACGGTAAAGTAACAGCCAGCTATTGAAGATAACAAATTAGTCAGGTGGAGTCACTTATTCTCACTATTATTATTATTAATAATAATAATGTTTTATTTTATATATCGTTATTATGATGAAAACATGTTCGGTCAGAATTGAGGTGAGTGTGTAAATTGTGATATGTTGTCATGAAAATTTGGCTTTTATTCCCTTCCCAAGTTGTGAACCATGAGGTCTGAACATCTGTTCTTTTGACATCTGCAACGGTCCTGAGTTTCCAGATCTCAGCGCTGAGTGAGTACATTGTTGTTAGATAGAGGAGTTACGACCAAATCGAGACTCACAGCATCAAGCTGTAAGTGACATACTCTTTATTTTTTAGCAGTGATGTTTAGACACTCTCAAATGAGAATTTCTATACTGCGTTTTCACAGTTTAATATAAAATGCAAAATATAAAGCATTTGATTTGATTGAGAAAATTGAAAGTTTCTTAATGTATGCAGCTCTAATAAGGCTTTGTTTATCTCAGCATTCCTATTTCTAAAGCAAAGCTGAAGCTGATGCCCAGGTCACTGTGTTAAACAAATCAAACACATGACTTTTCAGCACAGGCTATTTTTCTTGATATATGAAGGAAATGGACTTTCCTTACACCTAATCCCCACATGTACTCTGAACCCTCGTGTTGTATCAAGTTTGCAGACAAGCTGTTTGGATGAGAGAGCCAAGAAAAGGGGCTGGAGGCTGTGAATGAATGAGAGACACCACGGGAGATACCTCAGGAGTCAGACAGAAGAATGACAGGCAACACTTTCAGCAGTGAGTCATGGAAAGCTTCTCAGCAAGCTGACAGACAGAGGAGCTTTTCAGACAGCACAGCCTGCCTTGCAGTCCACCCGCTCTCCCCCTGTCTCATTACTCATTTTTTACTGAATAAGAAACGTAAAGAAGATGAGGACCGATGCTTTCTTATTCCTCTCTCTGTTTCTCCCGCCCTCACCCGCCAGTCTCCCTCTTCTGTCTGTGGTTCAGTATGTCACGCAATGGGAGCCCAGCCTTAGACAGTTAATACAGACAAGATTAATTTCCTGATGTTAATTCCAGTTGGAACAGGACACACAGAGGGGAAAAGTAGCCCTCTAGTCCTGTATTAAACTGGGCGTGTGTCCACTCCACCTTTCTGACTAAGCCCAAAAGGCTCTTTCCAGATTTCTCCAGTTTGAATGGATGTTGTTAGCAGGTACTTTTGCTCTTCTAGTAGATAATCTTTCGAAACTAAAGACTTAAAATTCTGAAGCCTTCTACATACATTTAAGATAGTAGATTAAACAAATTGTTGCCATTTCAACTGGATGAATAAAACACTGTCCTCTGTTAAGACAATCTCAGTTCAGATCCTGAAGGTCAACTCTTCCTAGTGTTAAGTGTATCTGGTATGAAAACAATTTTCAGCCTTTTTTTCAGGCTAACTGAATAAAAACCTTGATTAATGTCTGTGAATGTACCCTATTGTTTCTATGGGGTTAAATAGTTTAAAGAGTCCCATTCCTGCACAGCCCGCTGGCGGCTAAATCTGATTATGCCCTTCAGACAATCTCTTTTTGTCTGCTGTTTGTCTGTTTTACACATTAGTGCTATGGTTCCCAGAGTCATGGGTTGCAAAGAAACCCTCAATTTCGACATCAGCAGACTGTCACTGCATGTCCCGTGATCACACCTAGCGGGAGCTGATGGACCGTCAGTAGGTGAAACATATAGCAGAGGGTGGGGAAGCCTCTGCTTCAGTGGGCCGGAGGCTAAAACCAGCTGCTCTGCTGCTGGATAGCTTGGCTTGTAACTAACAATAATAGATGGTGGGGGAAAAACCAAGGTAAGGGCAAAGAGGGAGGTGTTACTGGAAAAAAGAGAAAGGGAAAAGACAAGGATTACCACATAAGACATAGGTATGAGGGTCTGGTGAGATGTGAGGGAAAGATAAAGTTTGTCAACACTTTGACAGGTCCAGAGAAGAGCCTGAAAAGGGCTGTGCATCCCAAAGCACCAAACAAAAGGCAGAGGAGGAACAGTGGAGGTCTCTGACCCTCACGGAGAGACCCTCTGATGACCCAGCAGAGACAGGAAACAGGATATGTGACCCTTGACCTCTTTGGGGGGTCCTGTTACACAGCAACATGTGAGTGTACCCAGTGACAACAAGCCCAGGATGTGTGGATCAGTTCAGAGTCTGCAGCAGGAAGACTCAGCTGTTTATGTGTCTGTCCCCTGACAGTTCAAGCAAAAGTAGAGAGTCAGCAAATGTATTTTACATTGAGAGCAAACACCCCTCAAGAAGGACAAACGGAAACAGTGTGTGCTGTGGTTCCTGCTTAGTGTGCTGGGTGCCTGGCTTGTGCAGCAAGGTTTTTATAAGCCGGCTGTGTGATAATTACACCCAGTGGGATGGTAGTGATGTGGGAGTAAAGGGTTGGTGTGGGTAGAGAGAGGTGACCCCAACTTGGGCCCCTGGGTTGACGGTGGGGGGAGAGAAGAGGAGGGAAAGTGGAGGTATGTAGGTAAGAAGGAATGGGTGGCCGTAATAGAAGGGATGCTTGGGCCTCATTAGCAGGCTGACTAATTGGGAGGAAAAGGGCCCTCACATGCTCTGTCTGACCTCCCAGTCAGCAGGGGAGAGAACTGGAGTGGGAGTGTGTGTGTGTGCGTGTGTGTGGAGGTGGGGAGGAAGTTATCTCGAGTTAAGATTCCTAAAGTTAAGAGACCATAACTCCACCAAATCCTAAACTTACCATGAAGTTAGAAGCCTCCGGAAAACAAAAGGATAACATGCATGTGCAGTGCTCTATCAAGGATACCGAATGTGCCCACACAAATACCCCACACCCTCTCAGAGGTTTACACCAGGTGTCACACTTCATTGAAATAACCCTCATGGCTTATCCCTGCTCACAAATATAGCAGCATAACAGTCGCCTCTCCTCCTGCACTTCCAGAGCAGTTGTATTTATCACACTAAAAACAAGGAGGGCGAGAGGACGAAGGTCCTGAGGGGGGTATATTAAATAACACTTCAAAAACCCTCGGTAAATAACATCAAACAGAAGTCTCTCTTTGACTGCAGCAGGCATAATGGCTAGGTTAGCAAGTGTAAGTTTACAAAACAGCAGGCCTAGTCTGATACCCATGGTGTCTATTAGTCTGATTGTAAGCACACCCTGTAGGAAAAGGCCACTGCATGCTGGTCATGAAGCAGCAGCCATTTTATCGCCACTGTAATTACCATACACGTTACACTGAATTTTTTCATATATTTCAAAGCATTTGAGAGTTTTGGTTTATGCTATACCAACTGCATATATAATGTCTTATGAGCTGAATGTGTATCTGATGAAGTTATAGTCCTATGTCTGTACTAGTGTAACTGCTGTGAGTGTACACAGTCAAAGCCATTCATGCCTGAGTGTCTGTGTGAGTTATATCGTTAAATGAAAGAGTGTACACTTTGTGAGCTTGCACGAGGCGTTGAGTGCTCGCTGCCCAGGTTCTGGTGGCTCATAGGAAGTGCGACTGCGTGATGGAATTTGTGGCGCTTGGGATCTGGTTTATTTTCCACCTTGGATTCTTGTCCTACCTGCAGGATTTTTCCCAGGTTCTGGCTTCAATTAGTCTGGGAAGCTGGGAGCAGAGGGAGGGGAGTGGCAGGGGTTTAGCAGGGTGGGGGAAGGAGGGGCGGTGGGTGGGGGGAGGGCTGGAGCGCTGGAGTCTGTCACACACAACTCAGCACATCTGGGTGGATGGAGAAGAAAGAAGCAATGTGCAATGTTCAAGGAGAGATAGAGTGTTGCAAGTAAAAGCCTAAATATTTTAAAAAAGGTGCTAAAAGTAAAATCTTTGTGACAGAAGATTTTCCGAGTGACATAGCAATTTTAAAAGGGCTTATTGTGTTTTCCCCAAATTGATTTATAATAATCACACAATGACTATGAAAGACAAAGATATCATTTATACCCATGGAGTTCATTTGTATCTCTCCAAAGAAAATCATAGGGCCAAAAAGAGGCTGCAAGAATAATCCCAAGAGATCTGACCCTTCAAATAGAAAACTCATCGGACAAATGAGTGGGAAATGCTCTGTAATCAAAGACCAATCACATAATTGGTCTATTTTGCCACTAGCTCAACCATCTCCTGTGAGATTAGTTACTCAGAGAAGAAACCTGATATGCTGGGAAGTTAAACAGATGTTAAGGAAAACAAACTCATCTCTCCAGAACAAGAACACATCTTCAAAATCACATGATCTAATTTGAGACCGCTAACTTCAGATATGTCTCCACCCGGGAGGTTACTCAGACAGTTTTCACAAAATAAAGTGATTAATGCAAAGTCATAGCTACAGTCACATTCTCATTAAGAACACAGCAAGATCTCCTCAGCCTGGCATCTCATGTTGAGGGCAGCCTGTTGGAGCACTCTCATCTTTATCAGATTTAACATACTGCATATACAAGGCACAGTTCACAGACAGGACCTCACGCAGGAATTTGCTACATAGTATAAGCATGCAGGGTAAAAATGTCCGTGGCTCCTCACAGTCCTGCACTGTTTAAAGAATCTAAGTCAAGAAGCAATAACCAAAGCAGACTGCCATTTCTCTTCATCCATTTATAGTGCACAGTTCACTTTAAACTTGGCCTCCGCTCAGTCATGACATCAGCTGCTTTAGGCGTGAGAAATCGTTGTTTTATAAGCTGGGGCGACTGGCTCAAACATTTTTTTCCCTCCTTTGGTGTTTAGTTTAGCTGCATAGAGACACAAAGGCAAGGGTCTGGATCTGCTGGTACTCTGATCAACACTGACAACGTGAGAAATGACACATTTCCGCTGCATAGTTGCATTTCACAGGGCCATCGTCACGGAGCACTTAGGAGTACAGAAATGAAACATCAGGGGGATTAAAGTTGGAAGGAAGTGGATTCTTTGGAGAGGTACCATGTTCCCCTTATGGTTGGAGAGTGTAGCCCTTATATTTTATGACACACTCATATACTGCGGGCTGGGAGGGATTCGTGGTTTGAAAGTGGGTCAGTAAAAGCTGGAAGAAGCATTGATTGTGTTCCTTGTGTCTTTTAGCCAAAAGGAAAATAAAGTTCATTCAAATGGAAAATGTGTGCTGGATAAAACAGCTTTACGGGACAAGTAAGTGAGCGACCCATGTCCTGAATGCGAATAAATCTAGACATTGTTCAGCTATAAGATACTCAAACATGCAGGTAATATCATGAGCCTGATATGTTCAGTTTGCAATCAGCATGGCAGTCTGCTGGGAGACTTCCAGGAACATTACACATACTGTCTCATTGTTGGCTTGTCCTCCACCACTTGGCATATAAATAGGGCAGATGAAAGTAATTATCTGTGAGTTCGGCCTGTTCTCTCATATCAGATGGTTAATTAGTCCATTTGCTTTCAGCTCTGCAACATCCAGAGACGAGGGTCTTTCAACTGGTGAGGAGGCGGAGACCTTGTAAAACTGCTTTTAACTAAACAACATCACTTTCTCCAGCGCCCTCAGAACTTGTTTACAAGATGCAGGCTCTGTGCAACCAGAGGACTAGGATATACTGTGTACAGTCCATAAACATTTAGCAGCATTATAAAGCAAGTTTAAAGCGCTGTCTCCTTGATGATATGTGACATCAGCCTTCACTGTTGGTAAATACAATATTTTTCATGCTGTGTTGTGGTTCTATCGTTTTTGAAACTTCTTAACAATCAGGACTGAGCAGACACATTGACTTTAGGCAGAAACTAACTGGCTTTGCTGTTGCCACCAACAGGATAAAAGTTTTGCATTTCTCGATCACTGGATAAAAGGGACGAGGAGAAGGAATCCTTATGGATCCAGTGTTTATGCTGTGTTTAAATATGCTCAAGAAATAAAGCTGACTTGTCTCGTGTCATGATGAAGTACAGATTTGTGGATATGTGTCCATTAAAATGAACAGCAACAACTTAGGTGATGTTTTTTTTTTTTTTTTTTTTTTTTTTTTATCTGGCTCAGTCATCGGGCCAAATGTGGGCTGAGAAGCTAATGATTCAGCCTCAGCTGCACCGTGGCTGTAGCTGCCAAATTTTAACAAGCTGACACCCTCATCTAATTGTGAAGATGGCAAACTTTACACCTGCTAAACATCCGCCTATTAGCACTGACATTTTAGAGCTCGGTAGCTGAGAAGAGCAGCCTCATTGAGCTGTTATAATGTGGCTAAAAATTCACAGTAGTTTACATAATTAACTGAGATTTCAGACACTAATGGTCAACTTTTGTTCACGCTGACAGTTGTAACTTCTCCGGCTGCAAAATGCTTCACATTGCCACTGAAAATCCTTTTTTCATTCAAATGTGTCATTTTTGAGGGCACTGTGTGGATAGAGTTCATGCATGAGACACACAAATAAAATGGCAATTTAAATTTGGAGACAGCTTTGTTTCTTGGCAGTAAACATTAAATCTGCCACTAACATTTCTCCAAACTTCAAAAATAGAATTAGAATACAAATTGGTAGACAACATGATAAATATAGCATACCACATGTTGAAAAATGATACATACAACACCACAAACTTGCATTGTCCAAAGAAAATCTAATATTGTAATCTTCACAAAGGCTGAAATTTATTGCAAGACTATTGTATTACATTGCATCACATTGTAAGGCGTTCCTATTATTTTGTGCATTCCATGGAGTGATGACTTGTAAAATATTAGTATAATCTGATTTTTGCACAGATGGGAAAATAGCACAGCCATAAGGCATAAACTATTTTACTGCACAAGAAATGCAATGAAGCGAGGTCAGTCTTTTGTCAGATGGTAATCCACAACATTGAAGTTGAGATCTAAAGGGAAGTTGGAGTTCAAGCTGAAATGTGCTCGGCTTTGCTGTATGGTCATCAGATATGGGATTAAAACATCCCATGTGTATAGTCAATCTGCATAAATATCAGGCGTTGTCCCCATGGACACTGTGTTACTGGCACAACATGTGAGCCAACGAGAAATGAGAACTGGATTTCTGAGGAGATCTGACTTGACTGCGTTCATGTTTTTATGGGATTGTTTGAATGCCTGCAACACAATGAGCTCAGTCATTTCACCAAAATGCGTTTTCTTGCAAAATCTCATCAAAAGCCTCTCAGGAACCTGATCCTCATAGCAAACAGTCTGCACAGCAGCAGCTCTGCTCATCATCATGTAGGCACAAATGTTTGTTCCTGTCAGAGCAGGAAGTTTTGAAAGGCTTATTACATTAGAGAGTGCGTGAGCCCTGTGTTTTTAAGATTAAAGGATGATTTCGGTTTATTACTACTTTTGTAGTTTTGCCCATCGTACCTACGGGTAACAACATCAAACAGTCAGACAATCAAACAGATTTTAAACAATCTTCCTGGTCATACAATTTTGAAGAGGAGATGAAAGCAAACAAATTATTTTTGACGTGATCTATGTACCAAAGATGTTCTTTAGAAGAGGCATTATTACCAAAATTGGCAAGAGGACTGAACATAAAATTTAAGAACAACGTTCTATTACCTGGAATTATCTCATCATAAATGGGGGGGGGGGGGGGGGGGGGGGGGTTAAAGAAGCCAAGGGATAAACCAACCTAACGATCCTGCTGTCCTTGCTTACAGCAGGAGTAGCATGCATGAGGTAATACAGCAAAAGAATTACAGCAACTCAGCCCACGGTCCTGTGTATGTTTTTCTGGAGGGTCTCTGGTTGTCAGTGGGGGACTGGAGGAAGGTCCACAGTTGCTCTTTAGATCTCCCTGGTTGTTTAAACAACCAGAGAAGGTATGTAATCCAAAGAGAGAAGCCTGCAGTACTCAGGCATTTCACTGACAGAGGACAGTGCTTGTAGGTGTGTGTTTGTGTGTATGTGTGCAGTATAGGTGGGCTATCCAATGTGTTGACAGCTACAAGCACAACTACCAGCAACCGGAAAATATGGACAGATCTGCGGGCAGATACATCTGCTGATGAATCTGACTTTGAGCCCACGCGCAAGCATCTCTGTACTCTAGCCCACTCCAAAAGATGGTTGCCATGGTGATGACAGTAGCAAAAAAATAAATAAATAAGAAAGTGGAGGGGGGAAGGGCTTCAGCCTTGATGACAGCAAGGACTGACTCTGGATGGAAGACATAATTCTTGTACATCACAATAACCCCTATCACCCACTGATGTTCTGTCCTTGTCTGTCCTTGTCCGGACAGAACATCAGTAGATCTGTGTCTCATCAAAGGGATTGTTGCTTACAGTCAGGGCAAACTAGACCCAAAGAATAGTGTATTCAGTGGAATTAATTCAGAGAATAATAATAACAAAAAAAAACCAAACTGTTTTGACATCACCTTGGACACAAGGCCCAGTGGATTTTCTTTCAACTATGAGAGAAAGATGGTTTACTGTTTCCTCTTTTCAAATCTTTATTTGATCTGCTGTGACACAACTGTCCATAAACCCCCTGCCCCCCACCCCCAAGGAGCAGCAGAGAGAGCCCAGCAGACCCAATGCCCACCAGTGAACCAAGCAGAGCTGAGGGTAGAGAGAGCCAAACGCCTCCACTGAGGAGAGGGCCAGTGTTTCACTTTCAGCGGAAGCGACAAAAGGCACTATTGAACATAGAGGCAAAATGGTTTATGTGAAACACACAGGAGGGAAACACGCTCACACAGCTCACCTGGTTGATGTGTTTGAGTTTATCTATGATCTGGCTGATTATGGGCTCAGGGGGTTTGTTGCTCCTCGACTCAGTGCTGGGCTGCATCCGCTTCAGGCCCGGTCCAGGAAACCTGAGGGGACAAAAAATATAAAAACTGAATCTGTTCCTTGTGTCACTGAATCATTTTAAAAGACTGTTGATGGCTAACTGCTCAGTGCAAGTCACCTGCACAGATGACATCATGAACTGACTAAATCTTCACCACAAACCAGGCATTCATCGCCATCTAGTGTTAATATGAAGAATGACAGCACTTCTGCTTTTTAGTGTTTAGGGTGCGATCTGCAAAGCTGGAACGTTCATATGTAATTCAACCCAGACCATAGCACTTCATTCTCCCTCACCGGAGACATGGCATCCATAACAGTAAATAGGGATTGGCATTTTTTCAACGTTTTATGTTGAACGACACTTTCAAGATATTTTATAAAAACTGAAGGAGACTGTACCTGTCTCAAAGTATTAGACTACATTCAGAATAAATTTTTAAATGTCTGCCTTGATCGGAATGATTAAGCGTTGCTAATGTGATCTATTTAAACAACAGTTTTAAATCACCACAGAGCAGATTTTATGTGTTGGTATAAAAAGCCCTACAAGTATGACTTTTACCAGTAAGAGACAACATCTTCAAAGGAGTTAAACTATTCATTTCATGCACATTAAACTGGGCAATTAGTGTCTTTTTCCTCCTATCTGCTGTTAATGAGAGGACATTAGCAGACATGAACTTTTGTCCTGCTGCAGTACTGGGGGTATATTTAGGTAGGAGCAGCCTGGGGCAGGGTGCTTACATGTCTCCGTGTTTAACTGAGAAAACGGAGCTCTGTTGACATCTGTGCATGTTATCGGGAGGAGGAGCTGGCAGGGTGGAGACAGATTTCTACCCAGTTACTGTCTTTCATGTCCAAACTTTCCTGCAGGCGCTTCTTTACTTCTGGTCAGGACTGGTGATTAACCTCTTCCCACCACATGCTGGTTTCCCCAAGGATACTCCCTGTACTCATGGATCAGGTGCATTTGGTTTGAATACAGCCAGGACTGACAACATATCTTCCACATACACTTGAGTCCTATGCCTAGTGGTGGGGGCAGAGGTCACACTGCAGAATAAATGTCATCCGCTATATTACAGGAAAGATTGGAAGGAAGAAGGCCAAATGGGCCAAATAGTGGGAGGGGGGGTTATTTTTAGAGAGAAGGTTAGTTAAAGAGAAAAGGCCTGTGAAAAAATTACCTGTTGGTGTGTGTGTGTACATGAAGTCATACTCTCTATTCTCATTTCCATTGCGCGTTCACACACACACACACACACACAATGGAGCTGCCATCTCCATTCATCAGCCTTTCACTCTCCCCTAAGTCAGACCTTTCATTAAACTCAAATTACATTTCCCTAGTTATTTATTCTTCCTATTAGGCATGATCTCACCCATCTCCACTGCTAATTATCACATTAATAATGGAAAGAAATGTGTGATCTATTAAAGAGAGGATAGAGGAAATATGGGTCAGAGAAGGAGGATCAGGGAGGGGAGATTTTGAGTGAGGAAAAGGAGCTGAGGCAGGTTAGTGCTTCATGAGATAGAGGTCGGATGATTTTATCGAGACATAATTTAGCATGTTCTGTCAATAAACTGGTTTTCACCACTGCTGCTCTCAGTGTGTTGTGCGATCATGTTCGTGCTACTATTTGCATATCAGGTCATCAGCTCCACTGATAACATAACCCAATCTAACATCCATTACCATGCAATTAGGTCCAGTCTGAATGAGAGAATAAACACCAGGGGGAGAGAAGTACAGGTGTTGAAATAACTTATAATGGAGTCTGACGCTTTTCACACCACCTGATGGGTCACACCTCCAGTCCCAAGCACACAGGCACATGTGGTGTATCAACAGTGCGGCTGGTACTGTTAATATATCCTCCAGCTCAATGTCATGTCATGTTCAGAAAAAAAAAAAAAAAAATAAATAAATAAATAAATAATATTGTGGAAAGAACTGCATGGGACTATCTGAAAAACATTTTTGAAAAATAAATGTCACATCCAAACATTCATTCATCTTCTACCGCTTACCCATTTCTGGGTTGCAGGGTGCTGGAGCCAATCCCAGCTCACTCTGGGTGAGGGTGGGGTCACCCTGGACAGGTCACCAGTCCATCACAGGGCCAACACACAGAGACAGACAGAGACCAACAACCACTCACACTCACACTCAGACCTACAGACAGTTTAGAGTCACCAGTTAACCCAAACATGATGTCTTTGGATGGTGGGAGGAAACCGGAGTGCCCAGACGAAGAACATGCAAACTCCACACAAAGGACCCAGGCCAGGAACCGAACCCGTGACCTTCTTACTGTGGGGGCAACAGTGCTAAAAAATAATTAATTAAATTAGCACAGGTTGGATAGATTGGCATTAAACTGAATGCATATTTCTGTAGTTCCCAGACCAGAATGTCTTTGATAAATTCCCGATTTATCCTCTGACTGATATTTTTACGTATTTCTGAAATTTCTCAACTATTGAAGAGATTGTGATGAAATTTGAGCTCTGTGTTGAGGATGAACCATAATAACTTAAGTGAGCAAACATTCATGTCATGTAATTACTCAAAATTATAGTTTCTCCAACACTTTGGATTATGACCAAAAAAAAGTGCAAAACTATTGAAATTCCTATCAGCCACTTCATAACAAAATTTATCATGCTAATATTAGACAAGGACCTGGATAATATAATATCATACAATAATAGTGGTCACTTCATGCAGTGATCTGTGTTCTATGAACTATTCCACAAAAAGTGAGAAAGCTGTTTTGAATAATGATGTTTATTGTTTTCCCTCAATAAATGCAATCAACTACATTTGTTATTCACTTGGGTTATCTTATTCTAATATTTCAATTATTTTGATCTGAAATGGTTAAATGTGACAAATAAGCAAAAAAAAGTATAAATCAGGAATGGGGCAAATATTTTTTTACAGGACTGTACAACGTTTTTAATATGGAAGGAAAACATCCAACATTTCTTTTGTCTCATCTGTTGGTTGTGCTCTTCTATGTACCTTTCCATGGCCAATTCAAAATCCTGCCAAGAAATTACTGATAGTTTATTAATGTGAATTAATCCCCTGTTAAAAATTGGTATTTTAATGTAACTAACCCTTCTATAACTAATAACTCAATAACGTGGACTGAATGGCTAATATGCGAACCTAACCCTAAAAAAGACAATCCACCCTCCAGGGAAAAGAAAAATAATAAAATCATCCTCCTTCTCTGAGCTCTTTTACTCTATTAATATTGGTAAAGTCCCTAAATTAAATGTTCACAGTTGACACACCATTTAATCTTTTATCAGCTATCACACACACACACACAAGTTAAAACTGTCATTAAATCCAGAAGAGAAATGGAGGTGTAATGTTCTAAGCCAGCACGGCAACACATCTATTATCACAGTTATCAGTGTAACACTCTTTGATGTGATGAAAAGTGTAGCTCCTCTGATCTTGGCTCCAGGTGGGATGGTAAATAAGCCCGGTAAAACACGCCACATTTAGCTCCAAAGATCACTCCTCGAGTAGTGGAGACATTCAGTACCCAACCCCTCCAGCGCCAATACCCAGCAACCACCCAACCTAATTTTATCTGCATGAGACAATATGAGAATGAATGCCACGTTTGGCTGGAGACGGTCCTATCAGGGAGGATAATGCAAGATGATCCAGAACAAATCTCAGAGTGGAAATGCAGCCAGAGTGAATGTGGAGGCATATGCCGCAGATGACATGGAGAATTGCTTGCCGCAAGACATTGTAATCTCTCCATCATTTCCTGCCCCCCTGCACCTTCCTATCACAGTTTGGTCCAGCTCGTAATCATCCCCTCAGGACAACTCTGCCCCCTCTCCCAGCCTGATGACTCCTCCTCAGATTCTCTCCTCTCCATTTGTGAGAGACCCCTCTCAGTCGTTTAAGAAAGAGCAGAATTTATTCACTGTCCTCTTCAGAAACCAGAAGCAAAACATTAACTTGCAGCCCACCTCGTCTAAAATTTTTGTTTTCACATTGATTAAAGTGCACATACAATTTACAGGGCAAAAAAGAAAATGGATGATATCTGTGACTTATCTGAGCCAAATTGAAATTGGGGCCGTCGACAGTGTAGGTGGAGAGAAAGAAGTTATGATGTGTACAGCCAAGGGACAGGGGTGAAGTGAAATATTGCAAAAACCAAATGAGGTTTTGGGAGGTGCACAGGAGATGTTGGATGAAGGAGGAGCGAGCGATCGAAACTGCAATTAACTAAGCACGAAGAAGGTGACAGCATGCCTGACATTAATAACATCCCATAGAGCCAAAGTCAAGATTTACACTCACACCCGGTAGGAGAGGGGGGCCCTCATGTGAAGCTCATCAGCTCTCAGCAAACTTACCCTTCAACTCACCTACACTCTCCTAGATGTGCTGCTGGAGCACGGGGAATTCAGGAATCAGGACAGACTATTTGTATAGCCGATCATTTAGAAAGCCAATAAACCTGAGCTGAAACTGCCTGCAGGCTGTAGGGTGTGCCACAGGGCGGATTTGTCAGTGGGTGCACGTAGGACAGGCTTGCAGCAGGCTTTGTAGCCAACAATTTGGACAAATGAGAAACTGATTTACCTGTCCGTCATCTCCTGCCCATCCCAGCAGAGGGAGTTATTTGCCGGGGCAGGCTCACGACTGCACAGCGCCTCCCCAAGACCACTGTAGAAGGAGCTGAAGCCTCTCAGGCTGGTTATGAACTCCCTGCAGAAGGTAGAGAGGGACAGTTTTCAACAGTGTGAGGACATTTTGAATGAAAGTGGCCAGAACAAGCAGTGATTCCATTCCTAATTGGCATTAATCTGGTCATTGTTCTGCCAAGGCCAGCAACCCCGCTGGGCATCATTACATTGTTATTTAAGCCTGTTTCTGTCAGGGGCCTTAAAACAGTGGAGTCATGTGGGGAAAGAGTTTCACCCCAAAATAAGAAGAGACTCTGTCTGAGAAAATATAACAAAAATTGTTGACTGGAATGAGTGCTGCATCAGCTGGAGGTGTCTCAGTCTGGATTTACAGTCCCTGATTCGCTCACCTGTGGAGACCAGCCAGAGTTTCATCAGAGTCTGAGGGTGAGGGCTGTGTGTTGCGGGCTGCCAAGACAGCAGGAGGCTGTGGAGGAGGAGCTGAAACTGAGCGAGAGGCCCGCTGAGGAGTGTTTCCACACATACCGCTCACCTGCAAAGTATAGAGAGACGAGCAGAAGATGAGAGAGTAGATTCACTTCCCCAAACCTCTTCACCCCACTTACGTTTCATTGCTCCCGGCTCCTGAGTCTGTTTATCCAAACTCTTAATAGCGATGACACTGCAGGCCAATAGCACTTGTCACCAGCCAAACTGCTGGCCTTACTCAGCTCAGCCCGTCTGCAAATTGTCATCTGTTTGCGTTTGTTTATTTTTGGGAGGGATGAAAGCGAGGGGATTTGCATAGCAAACAACTCATTGTATCCACTGCCAACCATTTCCACCTTGTTCTAATTTGTAATCATAACACTCCAAAACCACGAGCGTGAAAATAAGGCCTCTCGTTTGCCTCTTCTTTCTCCATATAAATGCCATTGTGTTTCCACGCGGGACGACATAACAATAATAAATAAGAAGTCCCTCTCTGTCTCTCAGAGATAATGGACCTGGCACATTCTTTTCAGGTGCAATAAAAATGCAAATAGCTGCTAATGTTTAGCTTGTGGTTTAATGATTTGCTGGTGGTTTAATTTCCCTCGGGGATACTGGCCGAGGCTTAATTCTGCCATGTAATGTTAACAGCTAATTGTGCCCAGTTCCCCTTTAAGTGAATAGGCTGGCACCACTGCTGCTGAATACTGATGGGGCCTGATAGAGAAGGGCTAGACATCTTTATCTGCAGGTAACTGAGGCCCACATTCGCACATGGATGCGTGCACGCACGTGCACGCACACACACACTCACAGTTTTTTCAGCAATGCAAAAATGAATAATGTCAGGGAATTATTCATTTGAATATAATGTCCGAACTCATTAGAATAATAAACATACACTCCTACAGAATAAAGTCGCTGCCAACACATACACACACTCAAGCACACTTAAACACACCGACGCACACGTTTAATTCATCTATAGTGACAAAGAGAAACGCTGATCAAACACAATCTTCAGTGTTAATCAATACAGCTTTGTCATCAAAAGATACGAATACCCACCACACAGACACCTTAGTCTACACACACTGACACACAATCCCAGCAGTCACAGATGGTCGAATTTTGCATTCGGTGTTCACTAACACCAAACATCCCAGACTAACCATCTCCACTCATACTTCTCTCTTGTGTACTTGGGGGAAACACCCATGTGCACACGCACACACACACACACTGTAGTCTATTGTTATTGCCACCGCATTGTCTCTTTCCACATCTTCCTCTCGTGTAACTCTCTGCGCCTGAAGCGAGTACTGGTGCTCCCACAGGCCATGATTAATGTGATTGGAGCAGCGTTCCTCTTTTTGTTTGCACATTCCCAGGAAGCCATAGGGGAGTTGTGGCACAAGGGAGAGACTGATTCAGCGTGCATCCTTCTCTCGCCTCTTCCCTCCTCCCCCACAGACGATTGTTTCTGGATTCTTCAAGGAAGGGGCTCATTAGTGGGGTATTAATATCACCCAGGGCTGGACTAACACAACCAACAGGAGAGTCTGCAGATAAAGCCTGCCTCAGTGTGATAGTTTGGAAATATCTGTACACTTTTATCTGCAATGAACAGCCTGCCTCACTGACAGAAAGTGTTGCTGACAGCTAGTAATACGACACACACACTTACACACATAAACCTTACGGGCTGTATGTCCATGCACTGGCATACCTGCATCCCTGGGTGAACATGCTGTTAAGATAAAGCCCAAAGGGAGGGGGGAAAAAAAAGTAACAAAACAAAAACAATGGCAATGCACGTGCTCCCTGATGCTCTGAATGTATAACCAGGATTCTACATTAATCTCAATCCCAAAAAGTTATTAATAAACCAACAGTTTCAGCAGCGAAGATGACTCCATCAGTGTTATAGAAGAGGCAGGGTGCCATGCGCAGCTGTAACAACATATTGGAGAATACGGTGAGTAATGTTTCAGCTCCAGAGGAGTCGAGGCTCAGGGAAGAGACTGAGTCAGCACTCAGCGCTCCTCCTCCTCCTCCTCCTCCTCCCCTCTACTCTCCCTGCATTGTTGTCACCATCATCAATCTCTGATGAAATGCACTTATTATAAAAATCCATTTCCAGCTTTCAAATTCTCCCACATTAGTTAAAATCACTCGCTACATGTCAAAACTAAAGGGACACCAGACAGGTTGCATTGTACTCTTCAGCTGATTCTCTCTTGGACAAGAACATACTCTATTTCAGTCTGATGTGCTGTAGTTTAGAAATGGTTGTTTTATTCGGCCAGACCTGGGCTTTTGCCTGACCTGCCCTGACAGCAGGGTTCAATTATCATCAATTATTTTTTTACCACAATCACAAACCTTTAAATCCAGAATTAATGTACTTTTAGCAAATAATTAAACAATCATTCAATACTTTCTGCTTCCTACTCATCATATTTTACTGTGCATCCATTATAAATTTATATGTTAGATAACTGAAAATCTAATATGGCACTTCTAGCTAATAACTGTTTATCTTTAGCGTCAAATCCACCATTAATATAATTGTTCTAGCTAATATTTCTTCTGTGCATCTATTACTGCTAATCTTTCAGTTATCAATGTATTTATCTTAGCTAACAGCTAAACACTAATATGTACTTAACTTTTTCCTTTCATCAATATTTCAATTGTCAATTTCTGTTGGCATTTCCTAGCTAATATTTCTCTTCCTCTAAATTAATATTTGCATGCATACAAAATGTTCTACTGTTAATGAATTATTTTAGCTAATATTTATTTCATAGATCAACTGCTTTTATTTCAACCATTTATAACTACTTTGATAACCTTTTCATTTCATTCATTCAGCCAATGGTTTGTCTTATTAGTTGTTAATTCCTTCCATTCCCATCCAACTGAAGATAACATTTTTAACTATTACTTCCATTATTGTAGATAATAATTTGATTGCATCAAATTTAATACAGGATGTTGGAGGTGGGCAGGTACACAGTTTACCGTTAGTACTTAGCACTAAGGTATCAAAACGTGTTTTCACAAAATGCATGTAAAATTCAGATTCACTGGTCAGGTCAGGAGCCTGTAGTAAATAAACATTTTCAGAAATCTCTGCTCCAAATCAAAGGTAACTATCGCAACAAATCCTAAACATTTGAGAATAGCAAGAAAATTTTAAGAAGTTTCATGAAAATATTACTAACTTAATACATACAGGTAACTAAATACTGAATGTAAGACATTAATCTCACTGAAATAGTTGTTTATGCATCAATGACGAGGAAATGCTTGTAAGAAAATGAATTTCACACTTCACAATCACAGTTCTACGATTCCTGGAGCATTCAGAGCTGTGAAAAGCTATTACTGCACGATGTCTGTTTGATTTACAGACAAGTCTGATGCAGATGAATCAGGGATTTGTGAGTCTGTTTTCTTTAGAGGGAGATAAAAACAAGTCTTGGGGGAACGAATGCCCTGCAGAGAACATTTGATAAAAATGTTTTACAGGCAATTTTTTTTATATAATTTTGTCAGTGCAAAGACAGTAAGAAAAAATAACAAGCCCATAATTCAGGTTTGTTCATTTTAACCAACAAAAGCCTATTTTTCGACATTATGTCAACTGTTCAATTACACAGACAATACAGTTGTTATTTACTTGAATGGTTAAACTACTAATAGGGAATTTACGGAGTAACACCACACTTTATTTATGCAAATTATAATAATATAAATTAAATGTATGACATGATAAATAAAAATTTTGATTATATTTGGATAATGTCTCAGAGCATCTACAGAAATCTACAGAAGCCTGAAACATGTTTGAATGGATGAAGTAATAAAAATAATAAAAAGTAATAAAAGTGCAGCAGAGATTTAATTAGTAGTTGTTTCCACAGTGAAGCAACAGCTTGCATGTGATTTGATTAGCTTGAGCTATTTTTGTGCACAAAGGCAAAGACAAACAAAAAAAAAGGAGTGGATGAAAAGTGTGTTACAAGAAAAAAACAAACGAAACACAAAGAGATATGTGATACCAGGCTTGTAACCAAGCATCAAGCTGCGCCGGGTGCAACGATACACGTTTCTTGTCCTCTGCAGTGTAAGGTCTCTAATCTTGGTCAGATCCATCATATTTCTGTCTCAACCTACTTCTCATCTTCATTTTCAGCCGAGGGGTCTCAGGGTGATGTATGTCTTCTCGGCACTCCTCACACTGTCCTCCATCCCCTTGGGCTCGCTTTTCGCACCCGCCATTCTTCTTTCTTATTCTTTCCCTCTTTTTGTCGCTCTTCCTCCCCTCTATTTCTCCTCAGTGACTGGTAAAAATAGAGCTTCATAAATCATGTATCTTCTCTCACAGCGGCACGAAAGAACGAGAGGAAGAGAAATAAATGGTGGGGATGAAAGAGAGAGGATGTTGACAGTGAGATGTGGGGATGGAGGTGGATGACATCAAGCTCCTGGAGTTGGGTGGGAAGTTGACAGGGGAAAAGATTGGAGCTGCGGGGCTCTTGGCTGCCCTCTTATTCTCTCTGAGCAGCGCCTGATTCACACTGGATGGAGGAAATGAATGTTAACATGCTGGGGAGTGGACTGGCAGAGGATGAGTGGTCATCTCGCCAGGAGAGTTACATACTTCAAGTCCGCAGAGCAGAGAGGAGACATCTCTCTCACACCGCAAGGACTCTTACTCAGATAGAGTTGATATGCGTTTGTTCCCCTTAGTAACAGGGGTCTGCACTCTCAGAGGAGGGGAGGTTAAATGAAAGACACCAAGTGCTGCATCAGCTGTTAGAGTCACACAAAAACCCACAAAACAAGACATTGTACTCTGTAGATTCAAGATGTAGCTCTGAAAAATGCTGGAGGATCACCACAAGATTTCCCCTTCAGCCAAACACACTCATGCCAGTGCCAAACTAACCCTAACCCTAACACTTCAGTAGACAATTTTCATTTCACAGCGTGTCTGCATTTATCAAGTGACCAAGATTTAGAAGAACAATTACCTTTGTCCCTGAAGTATTTTGTGTTGTTAGCTGTCAATGTGGCGGGCCAAGCTGGAAAGAACTGGTATGTGCCCCAAGTCATTAATTCCCCCAAATGAAACTCGAAACAATGTCTTCAGTGCTACTTGTGGCGTGATGCAGTTTATTACACAGCATCAACACTTTGCCCCACAACACTGGTCTAGCCAATGGCACTGAAGCCACAATGGCCGGTTTATCAAAGACATCTGTCACAGTTTAATATCAGGTTGTCATTGCCGATTTAGTGTGCAGTGTAGTTACATACATATCATTAGTTAAACCACACACAGAATTACAGTGAGTAATTACCATCTCTGTTCATTCATGCCCACCCCGTTTTTCTAACTCCATGTGCCCCTCTCTCTCTCTCTTTTTGACTAATATCCATTTGTCATCTATATATATATATATATATATATATATATATATATATATATATATATATATATAGCCTAGCTTTTCACCAATGCAGAGCAGCACTAACTGCCCCAACATCAAAGATTAAAATCTGTTGGGAAGCAGATACAGTCTCTCAGAGAGACTGTGATGTGACTGCAGCATTAACCCGTCAGTTTGTTAACAACGAGTGGATTACACCTGAAATTGGTGTGAAAATGAATTTACAAATAATACAAAACCAATTTAATATCAGATGAGGAACACAGCATTTAGTTTTTCGCACTGACTTCCTCATGACTGTGAAATAATCACGAATTGATGGGTTGATGTTTGATGCAAATTTAGATAATTACACTGCACAACATATTTTATCAACTGTAGTGAACAGTAATGTCTGAGCAGAAATGTTGTCAGTGCTGGGGGAAAAAGCTGTTTATCTGAACTTTTTGAAAATTTTGGGGCTTTCCATTATGTTTTATAGTGAAACTAGAACTAAAGGCAAGTAAGGTTTAGCTTTCAGACTGATAAAAACTGTGTGGCCATATGTGACCCAGATCATTGCCAAATGTGGTCTGAATGGCCGAATTTCAAATCCATCCTGGGTGCCATCACCCCTGAACTTCTGATTGGAGCCAAGATGAGTGTTTATACCAGGTCTGAACAGGGCCAGAGAGAGATAAAGAGAGAATGACGTGCAGCAAAGGGCTCATGCTGGACTTGATCCGAGGCCAACGTGATAAGGACTAAACCTTAACACATGGCTCCAACCTGGTGAGAGTGATCTTTCTATTGTTTTTCTTTTATTTCCTACATAACAGTGCAACAATTGTATGAAGACAAAATAAACTATATCAATATAACAACTTAATAGACCGTTGGCTACACGAAACACACACAAGCAATATTGCAATGGTCCTTTAATCCCTGTGTTTACAGACACAGATGCTAAACTGCTCATTGATGTGAAGTAATCAGATGTTGTCTAATTTTAGTTTCGTTGGTCTCTTATGACTTCTGAGTGAGACAAAGTTAGCCTCGCAGGAAAAGATGCTTCTGTCCCTTCACTGACACTAGAGCGCAAAGACTGTCGACACAAGATTACATTCAGACACTCACTCACAGTCACAGTCACAAACATCCTTGTGATGGAACTAAACAATAAACTACCATAGCCACTTTAATCCCATCTACTGGTACCGGATTCAGAGTCATAAACACAGTGTAAAGTCATCTGTGGTGGCTGGAGCTGTACTCTTAAATAAACCCACACAGACCACATTTAATTTTGGATAAGGATCTCACCAAGAGAGAGCAATTTCCCTTAGGTCAGCGATTCATGGCTGCAGCCAAACCCTCGTGCTGCAGAGTAAGTGAGGTCAACCTGTGTGTTAATAAATGATGGGTTCTGAGTGGAAACTTGGTCACCACAGGGAGTTGGGGTGTGAGAGTGAAAAGTTCAGCAGATATACAGGAGCAAAAGCACATCAAGCTCTGTAACTCTGGCAGAGAAAGGGCTTCATATTTCATGAGCACTTCTCCTCATGTGGGCTCTGAACAAGCTTGATGGCTTTATTGCAGTTGAAACCACACATAACGGGTCACCATGACTAAAAAGTGAGAGACCAGTTTCAGCGTGACATGCTGGAAGCATCTGTCTGACTGCCTGAAAAACACAAGCCTTTTCTGCTGTCTGCCTGCCTTTCCTGTCCCGCCTTTATTTCTTTCTCTTTAACATTCTTGGTTTGTGGAGAAGTAATATCCTGCAGGTCAGCTGTAGCAGTGCCGGCTCATGTCTTTGAAGTGAAGAAATGTAACCTGACTCATTTATCCAGCACTGAATAAAAGTATCCTCCTGCACGCAATAAATATCTTACAACCTCATATTTACATTGCAGTCATATTTCTTTCACTCTCCATGTACTGTGTGGTGGTTTTATTTTTTTTTTTTTTGCTTCACAGGGTCCAAATATGACATTCACTCTATATCACAAAATTCAGCCTGAGCTATGAAAAAAGAACTAAACAAACACAAAACACAGGTTCATCTGAATGTGGGTCACCTTTAGTCTGGCAACAAATTTCTTTTTAGTTCTTAGTTGTCCACTTTAAGGTGTGAATGGCATGAAGGTTGTCCATATATCTGTCTGACAAACCTGTCTCAGACAAAAAGGTGATCGAACAAGTTTAATGTGGAATTTTAAGATAAGTACTGAGCACTGCTGAGTGTAAATAAAAAAAAAAAGAGAGTCTGGGACTGTGATGCAGCACAAGTGTCATATTGTAGCATGTAGGATGATGACACATGGTGCGAATACTCACTGCTCCATTTCCAAACTGACTGTGAAACGACAGCTCAGGGTAATATATATATATATTATCCTGAGCTGTCGTTTCACAGCTCATATATATATATATATATATATATATATATATATATATATATAGCATATATAGTATATATATATCTATATATAGAGAGAGAGAGAGTGCAAAATGTCAACAGGAAGTTAGTCACCTCAGCCATTTAAAGACTGTAATGTTCCCACTCACCTGGCTCAAAAAGACCAGAGCCTGAATTATGCATAATTTTTAAACAAGATGTCCTTTTCTCTTCATGCATCCATGTGAAAAATAAGAAATGCATTATGGGCCTCCATTAAAGATACAGAGACATTATTGATAGAATTTAGTCATAACATGATTGGAACTTAATTCTACTGCTTCTGTCTTATAAAAAGATGATGATCACTTATAAATTAAATGTTTTGGTTGTTTTATTTGTTGGTGCTTTTAAATTCATCCAAACTTGATTCCATGGGTGATCTGTCCAGTCTCTCATTACTGCCTTTGAGGACACACCTATAACATGGCAGATCTTTGGATTTGACTCTTTATTGTGTGTGTTCATAAACTGGACTCACCAGGGCGCTGAGTCGGCTGCGTGCATTCACAGCGTGCTTTAGAGCCATTCTGATCATCGTGGGCATTCGAAGAACAACGGCCTCCATGTCCTTCTCTCCCCTCATGGAACCAGCCAGCTTCCCCAGTCGGTCTACGTAGCTCCTCCAGTGAGGCTGCACTTCAGCTGCGCCCCCCAGGCAGCCCTGCATCACAGCCTGACAGAAGCCTCTGCAGGCAGGTAGTCCCAGCATGCCCTGGCAGTGCGGGCAGTACCACAGCCTCAGCAGGGCCCGGCTACAGTCCCGGCTGGGCCGCAGGTGGTCGGTTGTATTGACAACCTCAATACCCAGGTTCAATGCCTGTAAGAAGACCCGTGTGGCCAGAAGGGAGCGAGACAGGCGGGTCATCATCAGTTTAGGATAAGGGCCAAATGCTCCCGAGTCCTTCCAGGCTCCTCTTACACACTCCTCAGACACAGAGGACACGCTGCCCCCCAAAAGGCGGCGGTATACGAGGGGGAAAAGGCGGCCGTAGAGCATTGCCACCATGCGGTCCACTGCGGAGTCTGAGCCAAGGATGTAGAGTGACATGTCCTGGAAGAGCTGCCCCACTGAGCTCTGGGCCCCTCCTCCCAGACTGGGGAACTCTGACTTCAGCATGGCCAGGGTGGAGTTACGGCCATGACGGAGCACCAGGTCAAAGGCCTCTGCAAAAAAAAAAAAGACAAAGCAACAGAGGAAGAGTCTGATGAGGTGAAAGTTACACCACCTTTTGAAAGCCATTGTTGACAGCAGGTAACAATACGCCTCAGTTATCACAAAAACTACACCAACCTGTCACATAGGTAGCAATTTAGCTCCAAAACACGGAACACTCCGAAAGATTCAAACACCCATCCCATCCTTAACGATCTGAGAAAACTTCCCCACACACTCTGTCTCTGTTTCCCTTCATCCAGTCTTTCTCGATTTGTTGTTCTTTCTAATGGGGCTGCTCGAGCATATACACAAGACAGACACACACATAAACACAACCCTGCAGGAATAGCTGATGACTTGAAATATAAAGAGAGAAAAGCTGCCACAACAGATGAAAAGCAAGATTTGGGGTTTGACCTTTCAATACAACAAAAAGACAAAATGTGAAAAAGCTTAAAAAAAAAAAAAACAAAACTCCCTTTAAAGAAAGTATTAATCTCAATATATTAGTCAGCTGGGAGAGGCATGGCCATGGGGATGTCTTGAGGGAAAAAGCACACAGAGCTTTCAGGAGGGAGGGATGCGTGGCCAATGCACAGAGCGAAAATAATCACTGGCGTTTCAAGGCACAAAGTGAAGTCTTATCAACAAGGTGGCACAAGAAGCAAGAGCTCTATCATCGACCTGGTAGCAAAATAAGTGAGGGCCCAACAACAGAGGGGATTTAAAGCTCCATTACTGAACTTAGCAGGGGAGCTGAGAGTCAGTGAAATGAAGCTTTAGACAGGAGAATAGCTAGAGATGCTGAAATCCCGTTTATACAGTAGCTAGTCCACTACATCACTTTGTTGAGAGTGATAGCCACAACAGTGTTGTGAGAGAGGGACTGGGGGGGCACAGCAGAGAAGCACTGGTTAGGGGGACATTAGAGGAAGTGATTGGTTTTTGTGCTGCAGCGGCTTGCCATTTCATCTTTGTTATTTGATTTTTTTTTTTTTTTTTTTTTTTGTGCTTGGATAGTTTAATTTCTTTCTCTTCATGCTTCTCGGAGGTCAAATGAAGCTTGTCAGCTGACAAAGGCCGCTGGATCCTTGGACAGCACTGAGAAACGACATGACAGCGCTGCCTCTTTTCTGGAGGACACATAATGTGTTTTTCTGTGTGTAATTTCAGGAACACAGGGAGGTTTATGGGAATATCACCGCATCTGAGCAAAGGAAATGAACTTTGCTGCCTCGCTCTGACTGTCTGCTGTGTTTGAACATTTCAACTGTTCAACCTCTCAGAGAAGAATCAACACATTATTCAAATTAAATGTTCAATTCAGTTTTAACTTCTTCAGGCATTTGCGACAGCCTCACTTGGCCTGCTACGACCAACAGCTTGTGGTGGATAATGGCCGCAATGGTTGTAACATCTTTGACATTTCCATCTGTATCTTGACGCTCATGTGTGAGCTCTTCAGTGCAACTACATGGTGTAGTTATCGCTGCAATGCAAATTAAATATTTTAGTTTTAAACACAAAGTTCAATTCACCCCAAACAGTCCAGGACATCCGGGGGTGAATTACTACATCATGATATAAACATTGAAAACTGTTTATTCAACACCTACAGTAGATGACTGTTAGGTTAAGCAAATGAGACAAAAGCGGATGATTTGTAAACTGATGTCCTGATTGGAGAAATATGTCCACTAGATGAATATCTCTGATTAACTGATGCGACTCCACCTATACGTACATCCCAGTAGTTTTACCAGAAACATGTCAGCAGGGGTCCTGGTTGGGTTTTACCAGCAGGGTGAAGTGAAGTGGTCCTACCTGCTGGTTTTCCTGCTAGTTCTCTGGTAGCTGTAATTTCCAGCTGCCCATATTTGAAATTAGATTACTAAGGGTGTCCTCTTCTGTTTAAAGAGTTGCTTTTCCTTTTACTTTAGAAATATGAAAACAGTACAAAGAAAAGGCATCTGGAGATCAAGGCCCTGTGAAAACGTATCGAGTGAGCAGCTGTCTCCTTGGCTTGGCAGTTACTGCAGGTACTGCTATTCTCTTTGGAGCTCATTTTTTTTGTGGATTTTTTAGCTTTTATTTGTTTACATTCTAGTAAATAGATAATTATAGCATGGGTTCACGTGTATTAATATTTATATTATGTTTGATTTTTCACTCAAAATACTCTCACATGATTCTTTTGTTTCCCCTTCAACTCTCACATTTTTGAAAGGGGTTTTTGGTATTCTCGTCTGGCTCCTTTGTCTTGCTGAACGTCCAGGTTTGTAACAGACCATCACTTAAATGAAACAAAGGAACAATGAATTAAATTGACAAGGCGCACAGTGAGCATTTTATTCTCACGGAACTGATAAACCTGTCTGAATGAGAATTAAAGTTGCATTCAGCCTCAACATGCAGCAAATATGTCTTGCAATATTGGAAAGCTAATACATGGAGACAGATATGGCCTGATTCACATGAACCCTGAATGCTAAGTGGAGGCACAGCTGCATCCATGTGGGATTTTGAGATTAAAGGTTTCTCAAATTCAGGCAGTTCATTTTTCCTCCTTTCAGTGATAAAGTTCAACATTTTAACATGGTGGTCAACAAGGACTGATTTATTTTGTTGCTATACAAGGAGTGGCAATTTTTTTTTGGCTTAATTTATCAGCATCAGATTTTCACTTGGTGTTAATGTTCCCTACAAGCTAAAGATGCAGTACAGGACCATTAAAATGATTCTATTTTTTTGTAATAGTGGTTATTTGCCCATTTTCAGGCTAAATCGAGTAAGGTCCACCAACTCTGAAAATAATGCAATGTTGTGTTTTGTTGCACTCTAGTTACAAGAGCTTGTGTTATGAAAGTGTGTATGTGTGTTATTCACAGCTCCATTTCATAGCTAAAACAACATGTTACTGTCAGTTGACATCTGAAGTTTTTATTTTCACAGGGTCAAGAGAATTTGATTTTTACCGCATGGGACCACAGGCTGCTGTCAAGGTTGAAGTTTTTTTATTCTTCACATTCACGATGTCAAAAAATGGCAATGGAACATCTTCCTGCTGTGCTGAAGTTACATACTGTCACTACAAGTAAGCATTTATCCCCTCACTACCTCAGCTGGAAACGGCAGCCCGCTCTGCAGTACCTTAGAATGTGTGTGTGAATATGAAACAGGGTGGAAAACAGCATGCACGCTCAGAAAAACAGTAGCTGAGTGAATAGAGGTTAAGAAAAGTGTTTGAGGATGTTTGGGTGAGTGTGAGTGGATGCTCTGGAGCAGTGCACATCTGTGTAGGCTTTCAGGCTGTGGCTGTCCTGTTGTGCTGGCGGAGCTCTTCCCTCTGTGGGGAACATCTGACAGATGTGCAGATTACCAGCCGAGACAAGGAGACCGAATGGGAGGAGGGAGGACACACTGTCACACACTCTCATAAAACAGAACTCTCTTCCTGCTAAGAAACAAGACCCTTATATTTGGTTACTGATACTAAAAGTTACAACCAGAGAGAAAATGCATATCCACCTGAAACCTATCCTCTTTTGTCCTCTTCTGGATTTCTTGGGTTTTATAAAAGCCTCTTTCATCAAACCCTGTAATTCAGATGCGACCTGTAGTATCTCTTACACCACAAAGAGGAGATCCACTTTGTAACAGTAAAGAGAAAAGACTCGAGGGCTCTTCATAAATGCAATTCAATGGTTGTAAGTGCCTGGGGTCACAGTGGGAACAATTGTGAGCCTATTTCCTGCACATGCTGCTCGCTCTCTTTCATCAGTGAAAGCCTCCACAGGATCAGGTGTCCTCTAATGGAGGGGAGAAGGGCTGTATGTCAGAGACCCGTGACATTCTGGATACAACTGTAGCAGGTCAAGAACACACATTACCAGAGCAGGCGCCCACAGAAACATATTGGGTCACATTTAAAATTAGCAGTAGCGTTTATTTTGTCAGATGGAGGGAGCAGGCTGGCTGCTGGAAAATGGCTCCTCCTCTGAGACTGAAGGTTTTTTTACAGGCCAATCAGCAGCACATGACAAAAAAAAAACAAACTCTCCTCTTTTCCTTCTGTTCACCTTTTTGCCAGGCAGATAATGTTTATTCCCAGGATTTTAGGCTTCTCCACTTTTTCGAATTTTAATATATCGACGTCAGATCCAAGTCCAGCCATCAACAAGTACACAGAACACATTTCATGTATCATAAATCTGCAATCAAGCATCGAAAAGACTTCATCATCATATCTGGGTTCTCTGCATGTCACTAATCCAAGACACCAATTAAACTGTGATCAGTGGCTGCAGATTTGTGTAAATGAACGTGCAAATGAAATCTAATAAATCTGTGTTACTTTTTTCTGACATCTTAAAGCTGTAAGTGACTTCAGCTCCAACATCAAACGGGCTTTTTGTGTAATATATGAAAGGATTGTCAAATGAACACATTTGATGATTGTGAGGCCATCACTCCGTGTGTTGCATAAGTCAACTTCTTGGCTCATAATGCATCAGACTGACTGAGCGCTGACTGTGGTTGACACACTGCTAAGGCAGACATGGCCGCTCATCAATCTGTGGCCCATGTGCCCATTATCCCCAAGAGAGGAAAACATCAATAAATTATCCAGCCAATGAGACTAATCCATTAGGCTGATGGAGTGTCACCTCTAGCCGCCACAGAGACGGATGGAGGAGCTGCTGCCACCTGGTCCAGTTGACAAAACAGTACCTGTCCAGGACACAAGGAGAGGACTGGCAGCAGAGCTGCGGCGCCATTCTCAAAGACGGCAGCAGCAAAGAGTGCCAGCACTCAGCGTCTGGTGGAAACCTGGTATCTTCAAAGTGTCACAACAGATGTAAACATTTTTGAGAAAACATTTATAAAAACAACAGTTCAAATTTCTTATCATGTAACTTCAGCTGCAGTCATTATTTTTTTTATTTTATGGGTGTGCAGATGTTCAAAGGCTGACACACATACACAAGCCTCCCAGCAGACTTTGCATTTGCGCTTTTTAGCTCTGATTTTACGAGCTTGTCAAGAACAGAAGCAGCATCTGTTCATTGACTGTAAACAATATGTTGTTTTTCAATACACATCTCAATCAGCCACCCCCTCACAACAACCAGACTCAGGTAACCTGACACCTGCTCCACCTGACGAGCTGCTCTTGCGTGAGTCCTGGTGCCCGGGGGCTTATGGGACGGCAGCGGAGGCAACAGCAGCAAGGGCAGGGGCGGGTGTGGGCCGATTCCAGGAACAAAAGACACAGGATGCTGGTAAGGCCCAGATAGCATCACCAGCAGACCATGAGGGCCAACGGACAGCAGGGCAGAAATGAGACGTGTATTAGGTTACTCCATCTGTTCGAGAGCACCTCGCTGCACACACAGACACACACATGCATACACACAGACAAACACAATGCAGTCACACAGTGCACAGCAGGAGTCAGGTGGTGGAAGTGTGGGCGAACATTTGGCAAACCATGGTGGGAGGGCAAGGTGTGAGTCAGGTGTAAGGATTAGACTCGCACACACATACACACAGGCAGATTTATTTTTTCATTCATTCATCTGCTGTCACATGAGCTTTTGGAAAATGTTGCCCCGCAGCTAGACAAAACAAGGAACAATGAAAACTCATCAGTCGCATTACCTCTGGTCCAAAACCCATAAACAAAGGAAGCCAAAAGGACTTTTCTCATTCTCACACAATACGTACCTCTGATCCATTTAGAGGAAATCAAATATTTTCAGACACCATGCTTTGTTTGGTGTCTGGTAATTGTCATCGCCAGGTATTGTAAAATAAGCTCAGAGACAATAAGCTTCAAGCAACTTTATGATGTACACAAACCAACTGAGCTGTTCCTATCTGACACAGAATAGGGCAGACTGCTTCCTCAGCCTCCACATTTCTGTCCTTCATCATTGACCACATTGATTTCTGGCGCTGTGGTCCTAACAGAGGTCAGAGTTGAGTTGTGTTCTATCTCGGGCCGGCAAGCAGGCGCTGTCAGAGAGTCGAGTGTGCAGCAAAATAAAGGACATGGTAAGATTGGAAGGACATGAGGGCAAAAGTGAACTGGAGAAACACAGCAGAGAGCTGGAAGCGAGGGGGGGGGCTTCGTGAATAGTGCCAGAACGTGTGGAGAGAAACATTCACTGAGGCAGGCTTTGAAGCTGCATTCAAAGGCAGCTGGAGTCAAGCAATGCCAAAGCTGTGAGAGACATTGCACACCTCTCGCCAAAACTTAGCCACAGGGAGAGAGAGCGCTGACACCCAAATCAAACTCTCACCCGGCAGACAAACTCCACATACACTAGGTCCATCTGCAGGTGCCGACGAATCCTACGTCTTAGAAAAGTGATACTTGAGTGAAAGGCTATTCCAATAATGGATTCATCTCTAGTGCTACAGAGCAACACACAGAGACAGGACACACAAACAAATACACCCACTGCTCTTGTTGTACTCTTGGGTCGTTTATTGAGGATGTGTGTAGAAAGCCCAAAGCCCATCCAGAGGCACAGAGAGATGAGAGAGGTCATGACTAACATAGCTTGAGTACCCCACTCTAAATCAAGCATCTAAACCCTATTAATCCAATATGCATTCCTAAGTAGATCTGTGGTTTAAGATGAATACACTCCCACTCATTCACCCTCAGTCTGTCTTTCATGCCTGGAACGCATCGCACCCATGCATTAGATTTATTTTGCACAGCTTGATCTCAAAAAGAAACAAATGTTAAAGGAGAAATATTTGCATTGCTGTTTCATAAAGTGCATAAATAGTAATGGAAGATGAGATCTGCTTCTTTTTGAAGCCAGGCTTAGGAGACATAAAAGAGCAATGGACTGAACTCGAGTGAACTTATGAGAGAAAAGCAGGATGGGATACAAAGTGTTTTTGAAGTTCTTGAAGCAGATGGGTGCACAGTGTGGGACAGAGAGAGGGAAACGTGGAGCGAGGGGGATGGAGAGACACAATGAGGGGATGTGTGGATGGCTGCTGCCTTAGTTGTGAAGTGCGAAGCTGCAGAGTTGCAACAAGACAAAGAACTTTCAGCGGATTAAAAGCTGCATTAACAATTTAATTATTGCCTTGTGTGCCTGACCTGCAGCGAGACACTGCTGCTTCACAGAGTAATTATAGCTAATGTGACCTCTGAATATTAAAGGTCAATATTCAACACAAGTAACAGTACACTCATCAAGGTCCACTCTATCCCTTCGATGTTGGCAAATTTGTATGTGCATATCCGGGTGGAGAAAAAAAAAGAAAAAAAAAAAAGAGATCAGAGCAAATTTTAATTAATACAAGGATTAAATATTTAATATGATATTTAATAAAAGATTAGAAAGACCAGCCTCTTACAAAGGAGCAAGACACTGAACTGTTCTGTATGTGTGGTTTTTTTGCAATTTTGTGTTGCTTTGTAGACATGTTATTGACCACCAAAGCCACATCATAGTGATGCTTTGACCCCTGACCTTCCTGATTGCAGACCCTTGGGCCTGTGCCAAGTAGCCCTGTCCCGTCATCCTTCCATCTCCTGCTGTGTTAATAATTTATTTCTTGTTGTGGCGCCTATGGTATTTTCCTTGTGCCATGAAATACAGTATTTATGATGTGCTGTGATTTCTGCAACATGGTGCATTTATTCTGTTTTAGTGTAAAAAAAGACTCATATTTTCATGAGATCAAATGGACTGTGTGTTTGTGTGTATGTAATTCACTGGCCGAGCCCCTGAGAGTTCAAGGACATGAATGACAGTTTTATTAGAGCGCTGCAGACCTGCAGACTGAGGCTCTCTGTGTTTACTGAACCTCCTCTGTGTGACAAAAGCAACTCAAAGCTCTGAATGTGTTGTGCTCGATGGATCAGAGTTCATCAACTTGGGACTAAGTGTAGAACATAAAAAAAAACATTTGAACTTTAGTCTTTGAGAAACTTTGACAAGCGCATGTTGGATTCGAGAGGAAACACCACCTGACTTTGATGTGGAACATGAAAATGTGGAGCTTTTCAGCAGCATCAGTTGGCGAAAAATAAGTGTTTTTAGCTGGTGTTCTGGTGGTAGATCATAACCTTCACAGGTCTTCACATACAAGAAGGGAAAAACACTGGGGCCTGCTGTTCAGCAACAGGCGGCAAACTGCAGCACACGGGTTATTGGTATGGGTGTCACTGAGGAGGGAGGTATCAGGACTAAAATGCATGATCAGGAGGTTACTGAGGTCAGGCGGCCGAGGAGGAAAAAGATCAGCAGGAAATAACCGAAACAGCTACATGCTGCGCTGCAATTGATTTATGCTGATTTAACAATAGTGCTTGACAGAGAGACAGACTGAGAAACACTCAACAAAAGGAGAAGAGTTATCAGAGTAAAGATACAGAGGAGGGGGCTTTGGAGTTTGTGAAAAAAAGAGGAAGCTGCTGTCTGAGAAACAAAAGAAACGCCTGGAAACAGCAACAAGTGTAACAGTGAGTGCCGAGAAGATGACAGCTCACAAAGGCAGACATCAGAGGATGAGAGGGAATGCATCAGTATAATGCTGTTCAAAGTGTAAACTGAAGAATCCCTCACCACACTGACGACGCAAAGGAAGCCAGGAGGAAACAAGGAGCAGTGAATGAGCTAAGGCAGCATCTTACAAGCCTGATTTAAAATTTATAAAATGATTCGTCACATATTCCGCTTCATGAAGATGATACACTTAAAATCTAGATAGCGTTCATTCTCATTGCGTTAGCTCACTACTGCCTTCGTTTATCGCCATATGCAGCCCTATGGTGGCAAATGTAAAAATACAAAAAGGGGGTGTAATTGCACAACAAGATAAGACACAACATGATGTTTTCATCCATGGTGGCTTATAACTCTGGAGGTAATTACAAATCAGACGTATCATGATGAGATACCTTTCAGCTTAATGTGCGGGAAATTTGTCCAAGCATCTGAAGAAGAGTAAATCTTAGTGACAACATGCAACAAGTGTTCTTCAGCCTTGTTCAGTAATCACAAACAGCAGCATCTACGAACGGATTTGTTTTAAACATCAGAATTTTCCTCTCTGTACTCTGCACCACTTTTCAGTCCAGGTTTCTGCACACTATATTTAATGTGTTCAAAGCAGCGATGTTGCTCTGTGCCTGCTGAGCTGATGCTCAGGACAAAGTTATGAAGATGCCCAAGAGTCAATTCACACTTGAGTTCTCCGCAGCTGTATTTGAATTAAAACAGTCGTTAGTGTTGAAGGTAGCGGGTGAGAGATCAAGCTCTTTTAATAAAAAAAATTGTTTCTAGGAAAAAGGTAAAACAAACTGCTTCATGTTCAACTTTTAACAGCATGATGTTAATTTGGCCGTTCTAACCGTACCACAGAATCATGGACATGTTGTAAAGAGGTCAACTCAAACATTCACAAACCAGTAACAGAAGGTACCAGATCAGTTTTTATGCCACTATGAAGTAAATAAATTATAAATTATCCAAAAAATACAAAGATTTTCAACTCATCAGCTCATTAGTAGGAGTGGGAATCTTTTACTATTTCACGATTTAATTCGATTCTGATTTTTTGGGCTACGATTCGATTTGAAAACGATTTTCAATTCAAAACGACGCCTCATGATCTACTGCAGTCTGCTTTGCAAGACAGAATGACAAATGGAGACATTAAAGTGTCTTTTTTAAAAACATCTATCCATGCTCAGATGGAATTGTTGCATAAAAGCAATGTCACATATTGCTTAAGCAACAAAAATGTCTCTTTATATATACAGTATATATATATATATATATATATATATACACATATACAAAAAAACTGTGCAGTTAAACATGGGTTCCTCATTTTGAAAACCTTGCACACTGCTCATGTCAAACTTGGTCTTCCTGGGCATTTGGTAAATAGGGCCCTATAAAATCCGCTATCATGAAAAAACTGAATTCATTAGAAACACAAAAAACTGGCCGACATTTTACATATATGTTTTTTTCCAGAATAAAAAGGAACGTATCTGTTGGGAAAATGCTCCGAGGGGGGTCACAAATAATACACGCCCCCCTACCCATGAATGAATGAATGAACGAATCTGTGTGTGTGCATGCATTAGTTGGCACTCCGCGGCCCCATGGTTAAGAATCATGGATTCTGTGCAAACTCCAGGCCTAGGCTGGGAACTGGACCCACCACCTTCTTCTTTTGGGGCAGCAGCGCAAACCACTATGCTGCTGCGCTGCCTATATATCTATATTTGGTGTACTGCGGTTTTTACAGGAGAGAATGGAGGCTTCATCTATTATAGTCAGAGTAGAAATATTTCACATTATGTCAATAAGTTACAGAACATTAGGTGAAGGCAGTAGTTTTCCACTGCACTCCTTCTCTCTCTCTCTCACTCTGAGCGGGGGTAAACAAAAATCACGTGCTGACTTTAAATGGTAAATGGACTTCTATAGAGCTCTTCTGATTTCAGCAACCACTCAAAACACTTTACAATGTAAGTCATATTCACTCCTCCACACACATTGATAAACAGCCTGAACAGGCCAGGACAATCCAGGATGCAGACTGGAGGAGTCAAGGACCAAACCACCAACATCACTGAATTGAACCGTGTCTTTCAGAGCACTCAGATGACAGAGAACTAAGGTTTTATTATCATTATTAAAAGTATTAGTAATATTATTATTGATAACCATCATCAAAGGCTAATTGTGTTTGGAAAACAGCCAAGCAGCATTGATACAGATGTGAGGTGACCCTCCTGGGAAATGCTCCAATGGTGCTCCACCACCGTGCTATAACATAATTCATGTAAACATAAAACATGTTTCATCCACAAAGATTTGATGTAGTCATTACTATCCTGGAGCTGCAAATAAGGTATTTTTTTCACACATAATTCCTCCAAAAAAAAAAAAAAACAACCTTAAGATGACTTCAAGTATATAATTAATTAGTGTGATCTGTTTCAGACTCAAATTGTCTTCAGATTTGTGACTAGTGGTATTAATTAATCAGTTGCTGACCAGCTCATTAAAGGATCTTAAAAACCAAAAGTCCCTTTGGTTTTTGGCTCCTGTTGTTAGTGGCATGTTGTTGGAAATGAGACAGCACAGTATTTATTTTCCATTAGTGTTTGACTACACCATAGTAAAATATTGATATGGCACCATACCCAGAAAATGAGTTTCACAAAGCCCCTGGTGTCTCAACCTACAAGCGTACCAGATGTCCTGAAATTTTGGGATTATGTCAATTTGTGAAAAAGAAAAGAGAAAAACGATTAATCTCTTGGCCAAAAAAGCAAATAAGGATTTCTGATGTCAAACAGGAAGACATCTCTTCATGTCCATATGTCCCTTTAATTTGGAGGCAAATATTTTTTAAATCATGATGGCACAGTCGTTGGCAAAATGTAAAAGAACAGCAGATTTACATTGATGAGGGAAGTAAAAACATCTCTAGGTCTTCACAAAACAAAACAAAAAAATCAAAGGAAAAAAAAAAAATAGAGATCCCCATGCAGTATTTAAACATCTGAGAAATGCATTTGGCTTGGTACCACTGTGCTGCACACAAACATCATTTCAAACAACAAACACCAAAATCTGGTTCGTCTTTTTTAAAGGACATTCAAATGTGTTTCACTGCTGCAATTTACCGCAACATTGCATCCCTCAAAATTGCCACTACGGTGCATTGCATAACCTCACTCCCAAATTCAGGATGGTGATGAAGGAATTCATTTGTAAAAAGACATGAAGGGAATTGTTTTTGAACAAACGAGGGCAGCAGAGAGGGCAGAGATCAGAAGACAGAAGCAGATTCAACAAAAACGGCAACTTAATCTGCTCCCTGAGCAAAGCATGAATCAGCCTCACTGACCTACTCAGTCACAGAAAAGCTAACAGTATTAGCCCTACTTCTAACAACGATGAGGAACCTTTAAAAATATAATTGGTCATATTTTTGTCCTATTGGATGTCAGCTAGTTTCAGCTGTTTGCTCCTTTCCCACGCCCTGTGCTCACATATACAGTCAATTTTATCACTGCTGAATTCAGACTCAAGCTGTTCTTAGTCACATGTTGCTGCTGTCAGAAAAAAAAAAAAAAACAAGCTGGAGATAGAGAGTGTGACTGAAACACAGCCCATTAAGAGTACATGGTAATGTACAAGCCTTTTCCAAGCTGCTGCTCTCCACTAACATCCTTGTTTTATAACAGCAACAGCAAAAGAAAAAACAAAAAAAAACAAAACACCAAACACAGAAATTAAAGTCAAAGACTGAGCTATGATCAGGGGAACATGTATTTATAAGTTGATGGCTTAATGGGAAAGTTTCTTATTTTGTCCCTAACACGGTACACAGTCTCTGTCTATGTGACAAACTGAGCAGACACACAGAGAGCTGCACTGGACTCACTTCTGCAGAAAGTTGCAGAGGTTTGTCCCTGACAGTGGCCAGATTTATCACTAGGTGTTTATGTGGGAAAAAAAAAAGTTTTCATATCTAGTTACAAATGCACGAGCTTAGCAACACTGCAGGCCGTAAACACTTCCCTTATAGAAACTGTTCATCTCCAGCTTCATCACATGGCCAAAGGTGTAACTCAACTCAGCTACCACTCAGTCAGTCCGGCTCTGCTGTGGGGGGACCTCCAAAAATATGAAGGGAAATGATGTAATGATGAACATCCCACTGACATGGAGGCTTTGACCGAAATGTCACGCGTGCTTTACCTCAACACATGACGAACTGTGTTCATGTAATGAGGAGCACGCAGACCATCGGATGACAGATACTGCTGTGGCCACGTCCACACTGATGTCACTGATGTGTTCTCTATCCCTGATGACAGCGGATCTGTCAGCTGACACCTTCAGTAGAGTGCGTTTACACAAGGAAAAGTTTGACAAATGTCAAACAATTCAACACGCCTAAAACACTAAGAGACTGAAAACAGCAAAGAAAAAAATCATTTCTGGTGTCAAAAAAGAAGAGGGAGGAAATTGTGCAGCACACGAGAACCCGTGTTCAGGGTGCTGGGATCAGGGCTCACATCATCACTGCTGCTCTGAAGATGTGATTGTTCAAACTAATTCAAACTGTGCTGCTATAAATAGGTGAGATTTAAGAAAGGGTATTGTACATGATGAAGAGGTTAAAAAAAAACCTCAGAGAATCTTTGTTGTTTGTGTGAGAGAGGAGATGAAAGACAAACACCTACGCTGCCTGAATGGCAGAGACACACCTCACCTCCCCCTCCATATCTTCACCCGCTATCCTCCTTCTCTTCATTTTTGTCTCCTCGCTCACATTTCTCTCATCCCACAAGCAGAACAGGACTCCCTTATTTGTCCTCCACAAAAACACACACGTACGTTAAGGTTGTGCCAGTTGTGAGTGGTGCACACTTTAGTCACCAGAACACAAATGAGACACACAAAGACACAAATAGGGCTCACACTCACAAACACCCTGACAAGTAGCAAGTTTGATCAAAGGCTGGCGCATATGCGCGCGTGCACGCACGCACGCACGCACACACACACACACACATCCAGCCTGCATACTTTGTCTTTATCCTTTCTATCTGTTACCTTTCCTTGTGTCTTCATTAATTAGAGCTGCTCTAACCTTCAGGTCTACCCTCCTCTTCCTCCACCCTCCCACCAGTTTCCATCCATCGACTGTGAAACAGACATCTCCGGGGGAATAATAAATATATGTGACGACATTTTCGGGGGGGGAAACAATGGGTAAAATCACAGCACTGAGGTACCTGAGGTTATTTATCTCCATGTAAAGATGTGTCTCCTCTCATACTTCCCCCCCTCCACTTCCTCCTCCAACTCTCCCACAGCCCCGGTACTCCTCTTGAGCAAACTAACCCTTCTCACCTAAGTAATCCATACATTACAACCTACTCGACTGGAACCAGTGAAACGGCAACACTTAAAATTTTTAATCAAGTTCTCTATCAGAGGGGACCTGGTTTTTTCCGCTTCCCTTCTTCCACCTTCACGTCTTCCCCAAGCCTCTCTCTTACTTGCCTATGCACCCCATCTCCTATGTCTCTCTACCCAAAGTCATGGTGATGAATGGATGAGCGCTGCCATCTCTGTGCCTACCAGCAAGAGGCAGAGGGCAGCTAACTCAGCTCAGATGCTCTCGGGGTTCACAGGCAGGGAGGAGAGTAATTAATCCAGTAGGATAGGAGGCAGGGTTGCAGGACATATTGAGAGCTTCAGGTCACCCTGTGTGTGTGCTTGTGCGTGTGAGCATGTTGGAGTACATTATTAGAAAGAGAGGACAGAAACTCCAGACAGAGTTTTGTAGCTCCACAGAACTGAGGGCGATGTGTTTCAGAGCACAAGGTTAGGTTAGTGCATGTCCATGTGTGTGTCTGTGTGTGGGTGTGTGTGTGTGTGTGTGTGTGTGGGAGGGGGGTAGATCAGCTCCTTAAATAAACACCACTTGGGTACCGATAGGAGCAGCCAGAGGCAGCACATACAAGACTGTCCTTGAACTCCAGGGTCATGCACACTAAAACAGCCGCACATACACACTTATTCTCTGTCTCTCTTCTAAACACACACACACACACACACACACACACACACACACACAACACCACCACAATGAATTCAGTATTGCCTGGAAAAGAAGGTTAGGGAGAGTCTTTTTAAAAATGTGACGGGATTGTTAGCCATCATTCCAGCTCCTATTTTCGAGCAAATTCATTGTTGGCACAGTTACTCAGAATAACTGAACTGAATGACTGAGCTCTAATTGTCTGCGGACGGCACAGAGGACTCGGCTTCTAAATGAAATTCATCTTGATGAGAGTCTCTCAGACAACAACGAGGCAAATGAAAAATGTGTAGTAGCTGGATATATAAACAGGTGTGTTTTCCATCAAAGCTCATGCTAATTGGGCTGATCCATTACCCATTTTGACGTGCTTAATGTTTCAGGGGATAACCGATTAGTTTAACGTGAAGTGCAGCACTACAGCATCTGACTGGTTCCCTCTGGTCCGTGATGTCTAACCAGAGGCTACAGCTCCATGCATCATTAGTCCTGGCCTAGCCAGCATACCAATCACATATCCCTATAGCCTAATGTGATAGCTGAGGGGAAATGGAGGAAATATCTTTGACGCTGTGGAGCTGTTCCAGGTCTGCAGCCTCCTGGGTTGTTTTGCAGGAGTGTTAATGGACAAAGCCGAAGCAATTATGGCACAAATCAAGTTGGAAAGGAAATATGTCAACCTTTCAGGACTAAACAGAACGCAGCAGAGAAAGGTTGAACATGTAGAGATCGTTCAGGTGCACATGGAAGATAGAGGGGTCAGTGATAGTGCAGGCCTTTGCAGAGAGTGAAAACTGTGTTTTACATCAAGCTTTCATCTATTTCTAGTTCAAAGTAGTAGATTGGCGTGTGGAAGGTACAACTTTTATTCAAAGTTGAGAAAATGAAAAACAAGACCAGTGCAGCCATGCAGTGTGGCTATAATTAGTGTTTGGCACTTTAACATTCCCACAGCTAACATGATGAAGTTTGGCTGCTATAATATTTAATTTATACATTCACTAGTCACGAGTTTTGTAGGGATTTCAAAACTGAAAAAGACCTGATGGTGGTGCTGAATGAGTTAATGTATTAATGAAGTTATTACAATTCATTATGAAGTGGCTACGAAAGCATATAGTACATTTAGTGGAAATCCAACCACAGGATGTTGACACATATCACTTATAAGCACAAACCTGAAGCTAATGAAAGAGCTAGAGTAAAAGAGATGTCTCGATAATGATACATCATCTGGGCACCATAAATGTCTGCAGAAAATGTTATCACGATCCATCCAGTTTTTGCAGAGATATTTCAGTCTGGACCGACCAACACAGCCGTCTCTGGAGCCATAAATGAGTTGTCCTTGAACGGCATGTTACTCAGCAGCAGGTTTCACCAAGAGTCCCTGGTCGTCCTGAACACAGGTGGAAGTAGGTGTCATGCTGCAGCCCACGTAACGTGACCCATTTTTCCAGAGAGGAGGAGCAATCAGCAGCACAGCCGAGGGGTGCCAGAGATGGAGCACACACAGTGTCCCAGAGGACAGACAGCTATTACAGCACAGGAAATACAATCATCCACGAACCCACAGGCTAAATGTAAGATTTAGCAACAGTGCAGCAGAGGAGCTGGATCCTTTTAAGTCCAACCAGAAACCCCCACTCACTCTTAAATGTGTTTGAGCTGCTTGAAGATCTGATCAAAGATACTTGTCTACCTATTGAGGACAATTGTTGATGCCCTCTGAAGTGTTACAGCTGCAGAATAGCTGAAATGAGGCTTCCCCCATGGTTTTATTCAGACTCTTTTATTTTCACAGGAGATCACCAGACTTTTTATGAAGCAATACGCAGCATGCTGGTTTCCAGTACGGCAAGATGAGGGAGTGAAATGGAGAGACTACATGAAAGAGGAGAGGGGAGGAGGGATGAGCATATATGAGAGGTCACAGTGGAGGGGAGAGCAGACTGACAGATATGGAAATGAAGTCAAGAGGGAGACCGAGATAGGAACTTTTCTTTCACTTCTCTTTGTATTTACCCTTCAAAAAAAAAAAAAGTGAGTGAGGCCTACTAAAACATTTATCATTCCAGGAAAGGTCTTTAATGTCTTTGACATTAAAAGGCTGAAAGGAAGGAGGGAGAGATGAAAAGAGAAGGGGTGGGGGGGCAATAGAGAAATAGAGAAGGATGAATCTCGAGTCGATGGCAGTGGAAGCTGGCTCAAGGAGGCAGAGGACAAGAAATCAGAAGCAAAGTGTAAAAGGAATTAAGTGAAAAGTGCGTGCAGGAGTTAAAAGGGGTGAATTACAGAGTCTGACGATGAGAAGAGGCACTAACAAAAAACTGATTACACATGGAAAGACTTCCGTGCAAAGAATTAAAGGAAAAATCCAGCCTGAAACGCCGAAATGCCCCTGATATTCTGTTCATATTACCTTAAATGGTTGGAAGTTTCTGCATGGAGCTGAGTCTTGAAAATAGATACAGCAAGACTAGGCCATGTCAAGATGGAAATTATAGTTATTTTCTTGACACAATTTCTTTCTCATCACATTATTGTCTTGGGTCGTTGACAGTGCTTTTTAGTTAGCATCTGAAAAACATCTCATCCACACTGACGGTGAAAAGAGGTCAAACATCTTCATCTAAGGAAGTTAATGAAATCAGATTAAAAACTGGAAAACAGCTGCTAAATTTAGGTTTTGTTTCTTGTCATTGCAGCAGTAATTACAATACATTTTGGGACAGTCTTATCAAGATTGTGTGGATTTACAAAATCCAGGGTTAATTTGAAATGGCACATTCCTTATCTCACTGTTTTCACCTTCATATTTTCATATTTTGAATAGTTCATCGTGTAAATTGATGTTATTGTGTCTGTTCCTTTTTTCCCCACATTATCATTATAAAGCTGATTGACTGTGTGCTATTTCAAAAAGTGTCATTATTGTGCTGTTGTTAAAAAAAAAAACAAAAAACACCCTTTTAATTTACGAATAGGGTATGTAATGTATGTCACTAACACAATATGTATAACCCTTAGCCACAGCGGAGGTGTACTGAGACAGATCATTTGAGTTCAACAAATGTGGTTTAGTTAAAGCACCTCTGTCTGCCACTGTATGTGAAGAGATCAACTGTCACACCGCTGATTCAAAAGTTGTACTAATAGTTTAGAAACTGCAGATGCAGTTATGTTTTTAATCCCAAGTTAATTTGCATTTGTCAGAGGACTGTAACAGTCACAAATTTTAAGGTGCCAACAAGACAATTCAGTAAAAGAACCTTATACTGAGATGACAATGATCACAAAGACCTTTTAAGCTTAAGATTCATGACTGTTCTTAATTTAAAATAAGGTATCTGGCTCAAATAAAAAGCGCTTACAAATTAGTAAATGATGATGATTAGTAAATGACAACAAATTAACTAAAAATTTACATGCCGTATTCAGACAGTGCAAGTACAGGTTAATGCTTTTTAAATATCTCAGTAAGAGCACAAGCTGATATTCACCAAAGTGGTGTAGTTCAGCCACAGACACCGTTCATGAGAGAAGGAAAGAGAGCAACCACAAAAATCAGTGTTTAATTAGACTGTCTCTCTACTTTATAGTTTTATCAATGACTTGTTACACTTCACAAAGGCTGACATTAAGAGTCTGAGATGATGAGAGAAATTTCTGTGCTTGTTTATGTCGAAATCTGTTTCTGAAGTGATGTGAGAGGGATAGAGAGTGAGTGACAGGCAGAAATAAAATGAATGGGGAAAATGAAAGCATGGCATTCAAAGAAGCAGAACAGAAAAAGGGGAATTAATGAAAATCAAATGTGGCAGTGCAAAAGAAACATGGCTGCATTTAACCAACCAAACAAATAGACAAACAGGCTGAACAACATAAACAGCCAAAGAGGAATTAGTCAGTTTGTCTTGGGCTTTGTGATTAAATGACATATTTTGCATTTACAGCCGTAACACAGATTGAAGAAGATGTTAAAAATCGCCAATCTCTGTACAACAGAGATATAATAACACACAATGAATATAAGTTACCTTCTGTGCTGAGTATAAGTGTAGATGCAAAGTAGTGTCTGTCTGTCTTCTACATCACATCCTTGCAGTGACAGGCGCAGGCAACTGAGCTGTGCCGCTGCTTCTGAATCCTACATGGCATCATTCTGGTCTACAGGGGTCGACTGGTTCAGGGCCTTCATTATACGCATTGGCCGACACGCTGGTGTATCCTCACCACATGCAGCGTGCATCCGGACCTTGTAAAAGGCTTGGATGCTGATGAGTTCTTCATGCAGTGTTTCATCTCTTCAGGAGAACTCCTAAGTGATCCTTCCTGACCAAGGCACTGACTTTAAAGGAGGGTGTGCCGAGTTACAACAAGCCTGGTTCCTGAGCTCTAGCAGCAACTGCAAGATCGACAAATCATCTTCCATTTCAATCCTCCCTGTGCTCCTCACTTGGGTGGCATTTGGGAAGAGGAAATAAGGTCCATCAAGGATGCCCTTCGTTTGGTTTTGGGGAGTCAGTCTGTTTGTCAGCCAGTACTTCGACCAAGCTGGTGGAAGTCAAGGGAATCTTGAAATCAATACCACTGGGGTTCCTATGTTCCAGCATGTCTGATGTTGATCCTGTCACCCCAATCATGTTCCCCATGGTCACACTGAACTCGTCAACAGAAGAAGATGGCATCATAGCCAGACTCTGAACAATCATTTCTTGGCCAGTTTCATCCCACATTACTTACCAAACCTGCTATCTTGTCTCAAGTGGCAAAAGGACGCTAGCAACTTCTGATGTGATCAAGCCGTGATGATCATTGACCCAAAATTACCTTAATCCCTTTGGCCTGTCAGTCAGGTGATTCAAGTACATCCATGATCTTGGATGCACTTGAATCCCCATGTTAGAAAAATGGAGGTCAAGGACCACACTCAAAACCATCCAGTTTCTCACATCGTCTCCTTTCCATTGTCCTGAGTGTCAGATTAATAATGCTTTTCTTTTTATATTTCAGGACATTTATTCTGTGTACGCCTGATTTTTAGTTTGATAACATGGTAGACTCAAATGAAAATATGCTGATGATTTCTGTTATGTACGTAGTTCATGTACACCTGGCAGCATCCTTCACTGATCCTGCAGTTCAGTGTAAAATAGAATAAATTTGCGTTACTTTTTATAGTTTCCCATCATGGAGGATTGTAGTTATGGATGGTTTAAGATGCCTTTAGTAAATGAATAATAATCTGTTAACATGTAACTGCTACACTATATGTGGTATTCACTGCTGTGGCTTTAAATACACAGATTAACAACAAACTGTTACAAAAAAAAAAAAAATGTAATACATGGCAGACACTGTGGTGTGTGACAGGATATGTGATTGACAGTCTTAAGGCAGGATGAAGCTTGAATTCTTAAATCTGTGATAAATGGGTCAACAGACATCAGATGCACTAACCTTATTATGATGGGTAAAAATTGTCTGTAAAAAATGCCACCCACTTGAGCTTAGATTGACTAATTTCATCGCTGGTATACTATTGACTGACTTCTAACTGGCACTGGATGTCTTTGTTGGGTGGAATCAACAGGACTCACGACCTAAACACTTGTTTCCTACATGAATTCAGTTTGTGTTGTTGCTTTGAGTCATGATAGAGGTATGACCAGCCAAAGGTTTGGGCACACTTTCTCAATAGGAAAGTATGTCCAAACTTTTGACTGGTAGAGTACATCTCTGTAATTGTAACCGTGGCAACGCCAGCTCGTACCTGACCTTAAAGTGATAGTTAAGGTTATTTGATGTGAGGATTTCTTTTACTCATTCATAGTCAGTGTGTTACGGCAGCAAGTCCAATCAAAGTAAGATTATATATAACGCACACACACAAAAAAAAAAATAACATACGTTGACCAAAGTGGTGAACAGCTGAAAACTGTAACGGAATGGAAGCATATACCACCACACTCTGGTTTAAAAGGCCAAGGAATAAAAAGGGGTTTTAAACTAGATTTAAAAATGTTGAGTTTCGGTGAGGCCATAATGAGAAATGGCAGGTTATTCCACAGCTCAGGGCTGCAGTGAAGACTTGATCGCCTCGCTGCCAAAGTCTGGACCTCAGCACCTTTAGGAGCAGCTGGTCAACAGACCTCATTATGCTGTACAGGGAGGATGGATGGTGAAAAGCCAAAGAACTAAGGAGGTGCTAAGCTGTGTAAACGTTTAAAAACAAACCATAAACTCTTAAAATGAGCCAATGCAGGAACCCCAAAATGGGAGAAATATGTTCTTGCTTGCGGGTTCCAGTTTGCAGCTGAACAGCAGATTCAGTGCAGCATTATGCTTTGGCACTACGTTATCTTGAAACCTGATACTGTATTCCTAACTTTGGGAGAATTCTATTTACTTGGGTCTCGATTGGCATCTAGTTATCACTGACTGTTTTTTATATTTGAGTTCGCCTTTTTATGTGTTTTGCCATATTTTTGTCTGTGTTCAGTATCTTTTTTTACTTTCTTTAGAAGAGAGTAAGAGAAATTTCCTCTCTGAGACAATAAAGCCAAAGAAAGGAAAGGTAGCGGTGAAATCAAAACTATTTTGTTAAATTCAGGGAAAAGCTTTTGGTGAGGCCATTAAAATAAAAGTTCGAAGTAAAAAGCAAAAAGAAAACAGCAGTCTCAGAGATCCACACCTCAAGTGGTGAATATGTAAATCAGCATTCCTTTGCCCTGTCACTACAAGCTCTTCCATCAGTTCTTTCATCTCAAACAAGAAACCTGCTCACAAATAAACTACAACAACACTGAACACCAGCTGTACACGGCGAAAATACCGAGAAAGAAAGCAGGATTCACGTAGATTTTTTTGACAACTGAGTAATGTTCTGTGGCTGAGCAGGAGCATGGGATCATTATAGTCTCACAGTAAATCCCAGGAAGACATAATAACCATTAGAATTAACTAAACTGAGCAGTCTCAGTCTTGGTGCTTCACACTCTGATTCACACCTTAATCTCACACCAGTCAACTATATATATATATATATATATATTAGAAAATCATCAAAGGACATGCACCATCAGAGTACACACACACACACACACACATACACAGAGCGATGAAATGTCCTTTTCATTGAGAGTTTGCATACTTTACACAGCCTTAATCTCTCTGACGTATCTGGATGGGTGAGGGAACATTCACTTCACCACCTTCACCACCTGGCTGTCATGTTTGGGAACCAATTATTCTTCTCTATTCATGGTACATCTATACAACTCCCAGAAAACCAGGTCTTGCTGCCTCAGTCCATCACCCGGTTCCAAGTCCAGGCCTTGGTTATCTCTCACATCCACTTTTGTGATATTCATGTGGCAGGTCTTTGTCTGAGTGAAACCCTTAATGATTGTTCAGAATAGAGCATCTTGCCTGGTCTTCAATCAGCTCAAAGGGGTACACTTGATGCTGCTACTCCACTGACTTGAACTTAGCCATTCAGCCCTATTTTCCCACTTGACCAGTTTTCCTCCAAGGAGCGTCATCAGCATCACCATCTGTGCAGACAAGTCCATCTCAGTCCAGACCTGGTCTGTGCACGTGAATCTTATCAGAGCAGGGATCTCACTCTTCAAGAAGCTCCTTATATTTAATTTATTTGCTCGGTAAGATCCTAAAATATTCAACCGCCCTTTTGAAAGTCACAGTCACTGTCCCTTGGGTTTTGACAGACAGGATGTGATCCTGCGGGAAGATGACGAGTCTCTCTTTCATCTGTCCTGTGTTGTCATTCTCAGTAGCAGTGAGTAGACACACCAAAGAAAGCTTGCAGTTGCTGCATCAGATGGACTATCCCATACACACAAAATGGTTTCTGATGTGCTGCCCTTGTTGCTGTGAAAATGTTAAGAAGATAATCCTAATGGCATGTAACTATTATTAAAAACTGTGGAAGAGGTAGAACTATTTCTTTCCTTCATAGTGTTTTTCTCAGGTTTGGAGTGGAGGAATTAACACATCTGCTATGTGTAACATCTGTTCATGCCCTGCTGAGCTGTGAGCCTCACATCGTTGTTTGGACGAGATGTTCAGACATTTGAAGTTGTTCTTCACACACAAACCCCTGCATTCTTCACTTCAGATCACACGTTGTCAGCTCCTCGTCAGAGGCCTGAGTCTGCAACACTTCAGGAAACACTGCTAGATGCTGTGATACCTGGTGTTATGTTTCCTGTCATGTGATATAATTTCAGACTTTGGTGACCTAGCCAATGCTGCATCACCGAGTCTTTCAGATCAGTGTGAATGCAGCTGGAGTCTGGACTGATGGCAAAGGATGATTTGATTTGTTTTGGAATGAGATCCAAGTGGTTTAACTTTGGACGTTTTTGAAAACATGAAATTTTTACAAAATTTTATTTTACCAAGATTCAGGTAACACTTATAGTTACGTAAAACATCTTGTGCAGCACATTTACTTCTGTTTAGGTATAATTTTAAGTGTGTGACCTACTCTCATTCCATGTTATTTTACACATCTACAACACTTGATTTCAAACAATATTTTCTACCTCATCTATTTGAAACATGTTTACTTAAAATGTTTCATATTTTAGATTAATTAAGTGGTTCTCAATCTTTTTTGGTTGGGATCTCTTCCCGAAAAGCACCAGCATCTGGCTGCGTTCGATGATTAGCAGTTCAATTAAACCATGATTGTAAGACCACTGACAACCCTTCGAGGCTTCATTAAGAAAGTGGTAAATTATTATTCTTGTGAAGACATTAAGCTCAAATTGCTGTCATGCCCTATATGTTATATTTCATGTTTCATGCTGTATTTTAATTTGGGATATGTGTCTTGGCCAGTGCTTTTTATGCCAATGGAACTTATTTGAAACATAAAAGAAAATAAGCTTCCAATATTTCTGTTTTAAGTTAAAAACCAAAAGAAATTAAATAATTAGAATTTTACAGTTTAGAGTTAAACTCATTTCTGCGGGATAGATTTTTATCTGAGTAAAGGATCTGTGAGAGTAATATTATTCATTCATTATCCATTTCTGGGTCTCTGTGGGGTGCTGGAGCCAATCCCAGCTCACTCTGGGTGAGGGGCGGGGTCACCCTGGACAGGTCACCAGTCCATCACAGGGCCAACACACAGAGACAGACAGAGACCAACAACCACTCACACTCAGACCTACGGACAGTTTAGAGTCACCAGTCAACCCAAACATGATGTCTTTGATGTCTTTGGATGGAAACCGGATCACCTGGAGAGGAGAACATGCAAACTCCGCACAAAAAGGCCCCAGGCTGGGGAACTGAACCCGCAATCTTCTTATTGTGAGGCAACAGTGCTAAACCACTATGCCGCTGCGCTGCCCAGGAGTAACATCACTTCTTGTTAAGAGTGTGACTATTGGCAGATTTTTGACTGAAAAGAGCTTCTGCCACTGATGTGTCTGCAAGACAAAACAAGACTATTAAGAGTGAAAAGACTATCTAATCTTCTTGATGTCTACATAGCAGATTGCTAAAGTTAGACAGACCACGGTTAACTTGTGTTGTACTAAATTCAGTGACGGTTATTAAATCTACCATTGTAATGGATGGTAATGGATGGATAGTTTTACAGAAGAACACAAGAGTTTGAGGAGTGGAGTTACTCATCTTCTCACTGTAAACTAACAAGGTAAATTCAACTTCAGTATAACCATGTAGATGCCCTGTCACCTCTGAAGATAAGAAACTTTAACATGATTTAGTTTGAACCTGTTTTTCTATCATTGCTTTGAAGTAAAATTTCATGAGAGTAAGAGCCTATTTCCACCTGAGAAGGACATTATAGAAGCCTCTCCAGCTCTGATCATATGATCACACAGACTTAAAGTGCAGCCCCTGACAGCCTGTGGGCCCAAGCCAAAAGTTCAGGTCTCAATAGGGGGTCTCGTATTTCATATTTCTGCCTGTAATAAGTAGCTCAGGCAGAACTTGACAATATGCATACAGACACTTATGCACATGCACACATACACACACGCACACTCGGTCCTACTAGGTCATCGCACTTCCTTTTTCCCATGTCCACTGTGGGCTGCCACAGACAGCCATTTGTCTGTCACACAGTCTGTGCCCAGCCTGGCAGTCAGACCCCAGGGAAGAATTGTGGCTCACGGGCAGATCAGGCAGCTGAGCTGGAGCCTCCAGTGATGCCTGATCTCTCCATGACACGGCCCTGCCTTTCTGTGAAATCAGAGCTGTGAGGCGAGCGCTGCATTGCTCCACTTTCAGATGACATCCTGGGACACAGCACACACTTTCCAATCCTTCCCTGTTTTTACTGCATTTGATTTGCATGTGCTCCTTAGAAACACACGCTCTTCAATTTTTAATCAGTTTATACCGTAAAATGGAAACAACATACACAATAATCTAGTGACTGATGAATCAAAACCTTTGCATTTGTTCATGAGGGTTTCATCAGATTCCTGCACTCAGCGAGTGCTCTAATTTGTATGAGTATGTGGAGCACAAAACATATAGTGTCTCTTTCAGGTTACTGTTAACTCAGGGAAGCTGGAGCAACATCCAGCAGTGCCAGAAGAGCCAACCAGGCGATTACAGGCGATATAAAAAGGCTTTATAAAGAAACAGATTACAATATAATTTCTCCCAAATTAAAATCATAGGATCCAAAATTCACATGTACACAGTATAGAGTCGCTTTTAAAGGTTTTTTGGAACAAGTTTTGCATTACCTGCACAGAGGACCGCGTACAGTATGACAGGCCTGTGGGCTAAGGTATGTTCAGTCAATAAGGAAAGAGCCACGACTCCATCTCCGCAACTCTGCATTTCCTGGGTCCACCACGGACTACATGGGCAAAACAGAAATGGAGCAACTGCCACGAAATCAAAGCAACGTCACAGGCCATGAACTGTGAATCACCATGAAAACACAGGCTGCTTCCTAGGATGCGATGAAAAATCCACATTAATGAAATCTGATTAACCTTACATGGTGCTGGCATCAGGCCGAAAGCACACCCTCGATATCTGACTGCCTGGAAATAGGATGCACAACACATCCATGTTGGTCCCAAAGTTGAAAGCATCTCGCCGCATAAACAGGCCCTAAAATAGGGCAAATGTTTGACTTCTTTAACTGTAAAACTAGATCATTTGAAAACAAGTTTTATTTTTTAAAGTAACTTAACATAATTGTCCTTAACCCAATCTGACATCAAAAAACCTTCGAACACTGCTAGACATTGTGTGTACAGATAACGATAATGAAAATGCAGCTCTGTATATTGACCATCTGTCCTTGATCCTGTGCTGCTGAATGTGGATATTTACCAGGAATCTCTTTCTTTTGTTCACGATAAATGAGCACTATACCGATCATCTCTGACTGAGCTCCCTGACTACTGCTGCTTTTGTAACAAGACTCTAGGGAGACTTTAGGGAGAATATGAGGACAGATGTCATGAGTTAAATCTAATTCTTTGACTCAATGGCTCACTGATCAAGGTCCCATCTATACAATATGGACCGATTCTCCTCATTAGTATCGACAAACGTGTTTTTTGAAGCAAAACTGATCACAAGCCTGGTTAGAGATTTTAGTTTTGCAAGGACAGCAGTCAAAGTCAGAATCACAGTATCATAATGTAAAGTCAGGCATGACCTAATTTACATATTCATCACATTCACTGTGCATCTTGCCAGAGGCCCCGAATCCCTGTGTGCAACTGCAGGGTTTTAAGTAATACTGTGAGGATATGCATTAGAAATATCACTCCAGCACTTTTGTGCAGAGCTGAAGTGATAACCTAAAACTGCATTACAAGCATATTTACGAGTTTCTTCCTTGTATTTCCTGTTCTTGTCAAGAGTTGCTCACACGCAGGTAAATCAGTGTACACAGAGAGAGGTGTGTGTGGGAACTGGAAATCATCACCCTCACTGAGGTGAAAGGGGCATTGACTGTGTGAAGTTAGATGTATCTAATACAGGATGCTTGTTTTGTTGGTTTTATTTTGTTGACCCCACTTTTTGATGTCAACTTCCGGTAGGTGTGTTCTCGTGGGTGCACACATGGAATGCATCCTCACGACTCCAGCTGATATCAATAATCTACCTTGTTTGGCTGGACCAAGTGGACTGAGATTGGGGGGGGCAGGGGGTTTGACAGGTGTAGCTTTCTTCAGTTTAATAGGTATTTAGGCTATGCTGAGTTGTCTCTACGATTGTGTATTTGTAAATATTATTGGTAGGATTGACTTGTGCATATCCTTATTAAATTTAGTATGAGTGTGAGAGTTTCAACATGTGATGGTAGAGGCCGTAGGGAGATAGGCCAGGTGAGATGGGAGGTTTGGGTGCTGCATGTAAAAGAATGTGTTTTTTTATTTTTTATTTTTATTTTTTTTTTGTAAAAAAACCAGAAAAAGAAAAACCAAAGGTCTGGAAATTCTGCTTGGCTCCTGCTTGTCATTTCTTTACACTTTACACATGAATCCCATAAAGCTCTCATCCTGATTGTAAGGCTAACCTTACAAGGTGCACTGGCTTCACTTTCTGTAGAAACAGTGGTTTGTTTGGGTGAAACTGGATTAAGCTCAGATTTATTCCCCCACTGTTGTTTTTTTGTGACTTATACACCTCAGTCAGCTTAAAATACATTTATGTTACACATTTTGTGGTATTTTATGAGTTGTTTTTTCCAAAACTGGGCACAGTTGGAATTCATTAATTCATTCAAGTTTGACTAAAACTAATTAGAGTCATTGTTAGTCACGCCATGGTGGGTTGAGTCCAGTGGAGTCGAACTGAATCAAAGCAAACCCCCCCCCCCCCCCCCCCTCATTATTTGATGAGCTGATCAGTTTTATCGTTGTACAGTAGTTTTAGATAAATGCGGCCTGAGTGTAGCTAGTTAAGAGACTTCAAAGAGGCGCTTTGAAAAGAGGCCATGAAAATGCCAGAGCACTGGTGGAGTGTGCTTCTGTCCTTTAAAGTCTGCTCTTGGCTTCCTGGCTGTTTGTTAATGATGGATAGATAAAATATTCAACTGTGTGGCATTACTGCATCTGTCTGCCTGTGATCACCCATCAGCACTTTGTGTTCCCAGACATATGGGCTCACACACATGCACAAACACAAGGTGTGAGTGTGTCTGTCCATCCATCAATCTGTCTGCGTACCACCATCTCACCATGGAGCGTAAATGGAACTGATTGTACTACCTCCCCTCCAGGTAAAAGCGCTGAGGATATGTGGTCTGTGGTGTGAGCGTGTCTGCGTGAGAGGCGGCAGGCGGCTAGTCTTATCTCAGAGACGAGAGAGATGGGTTGTGTAATTATTTTTCACTGGCTTTGATCCAGAGCAGCCTCTTCTAGACACCTTCCTACACAGCAAGCCCCACACACACACATGCATGTATTAAAACACTCAGTCCTTACCCACATTAGCCCTCCATGTACAAGTATTTGTTATATTTCTTCATCAATCTAACTAGCTGTGGGTGGCTTAACAGGGTAAGCACAGTGTCACGCTGGGTGAGAGAGGAGTCACAGATGAAGTGACAGCCGTCATCAGTCAGACTGTAGCTCTGGGTCGTACATTTAATTTCTCTGTGTTCCTCCTTTCAGTGTCTCACTGAGGGCCTCAAAGCAACTGCGTCCCCACTGTCATTCAAGCCGTGCAGACTTTCAACTGTCATTTACAGTGAAAGTTACTCCTGTCGCACAAATGACTGCTACAGCTATTGATTGTAGTCTTTTTAGAAGGCAACTTATTCCATTCAAATTTCATTCAGTTTAAGTATGTTTGTGGGTCTGGTGGGGGGGTTGTTGTTTTTTTTTTTTCTTTTTTCATATTGGACACAAAGAAACTCAAAGAAAAGAAAAATCCTCAAAGGGAAACAGTCAATAGGAGACATTGATTTTTAGAAGTGAATCTTTTTTTTCTTAATAATTTAGAGTGAAAGTAATTTTCTGACATGCCTTGTCTTGTCCTTTCATTTCAGTAGAATCCCAAGGCTGCCTATTATTTTTCAAAGAACAGTCGAGCTTTTTGCTAGAATGAACCAAAGAAATACGAAGAATAGCTGGCCAGGACCAAAGCCTGCAAGTCAGTGACACAAAATCCTAATTTTCAGCCACTTTGCCTGTGTGGATTATTGTGTGTTGAAACTGAGCTACAGTTTGTCCTCAACTCCAGCGATGAATTTGATCTAAATAAATAGCCACCGAAATACACAAACAACACCTCTCTATGATTTCACACACTTCTTACCTGCCTGATACAGCATTCATTTAACAAACACCTTGTTAATTATCCATTATTTAGTCGTATTTATGACTCTGCTTGTTCCTGTTAATTCATTTATCTGCCTAACTGTTAACAGGTTTTCACTGTAAATGAGTTGATTTGCTCAGCTTCTTTGCACAAATAAATAAAGATGAAATGAATAATACATAAAAATACATAATTGCTACAAAGCTTGGACATGCATGATGCTGGGTTACTGTTACAAAGTTATATGATGATAACTGGTTTTATTAGGTGGTAAATGACTTTGGACTGTCCAGGGAAGTTATTCAAATAAATTCATGTTCATGTTTAACTGCTTTATGTTCATTTTATTCAACCTAATTTACATACCCTTTTATCATTTACTCGGCTGTGTTTTTTGTTTTTGGTTGTTTTTTTGCAGAATAGGTTCAGGAGTACTTTTAGCATGAAATTAAAAGAAAAAAAAAAAAAAAGGAGAAAAAATAATCAATGGGAAGCCACAGATTAATCCGAGAAGCTAGTTGTCAATCAAGCCCAAAACCCATTTTATCCCCTCTTTCAAACCTTTGCTATATTGTGTTTAGTACCTTGAAATGTTGAACACTGCATTGTGATTAAGTTTTACGGTTCCTACATGGGGGAGCAAACTCCTGAGTCCTGTCAGAGAAGCATTTTCAAGAAGCACACCTCCCCTCCTACAAACCCTAACATGACCTGTCCCCTTTGTTTCCCTGTTTAAACAATTTATTTAATAGATATAGAATTTCAATGATGTCTTTTGTTGCAAGACTCTTTGGATAACAGCATCTGACAAATAAATATAAATTTAAAGTTGATGAAATCCTGAAACACAATATCTGACAGATTATCACACTCTATAATGAACATTTGAACTAAATTGAGTTGCCTGTGAAAACATCCAGCACAGATGGATGGGCATTAGTATGGTTTGAGGGTTTATGCAGTCCAATATTTACCACTGATTGGATTATTCCCTTTGAAAAAAATCTTCAATATCCCTCTAATATAAACATTTTCAGTTGCTAGATATTGCACCATAATTACTCAGTAGTTAGTACCTATTTAACTATTTCTAACTGTAGGTGCCAATGGATGCACTCAGTTTATGTGAGCTTTTTCTTTGAAAACCACTCCTTCCTGCTGTTGCTGCTGCTGCTTGAAGCACGGTTGAAGGTAAAAAGGGAATATTGTGTTTCCAGATAACCAAACCAGTGAGATAAAAAGTTCCACAGAGCTGAGAAAAACTGCAGTTAGATAGTAATTTTCTTTTCAACTGTTGAAGGGATGCTCTCTTCAGCATTTCATACAAGCATTTGATACATTGGTAATATAAGAAATATTGATTAGCGATGCCTTAAAATTCAGGAATTTGATTTTGTTTTTTAATATTGGCTTTCATCAGCTCAGCTGCTACCAGGCATGCTATACTCTTCCCTGGATCTGTCATTATCTCCCTCATGCACTCCTCCAATTTTTACCCTCTTAACCTCATGAGGACATCATCATCTGTATTGTAAGGAGATCCAGTCACTGCCGTGCCCCTGGGCCCTGTCTACAGTTTATGCCAAAATGTCGCGGTTAAACTCAACACTTCCCCAGGGCATTTCTCAGGGTCTGGACACTCTGTGTCTGTGTGTGCAAGTGTAAGTGTGTGTGTGTGTGTGTGTGTGATCGTCCCAAACCACTTTCCAAAAAAACTCTGTCCTTCTCAAAATGAATGCTGCCTTTTTGTCATCAGAGCAAGGTCACTTTTAACCTGCAACTCTAACTCTTTAAGAGGTCTGAAGTTTGATCTCTTGCATGATTTAGCATTGTTCCAAGTAGTCAGGGTTAAAACCTTTTACAAATGAGAAGAGCATTTCTTTTGTTTTGTTCCTCTTCAATGTTTTTCTATAAGGCAAAACGTTGACCTGTGGCATTATGAATTATTAAATTGTTAGAATTAGAAATTTTTGTTATTTTTATCGTGTCTGTGTGCAGACACGGGATCAGCTTCTCATCCTTCCCTGGTACATTTCACTGTGCAGTTTTGCTCAACAAATAAGCCCACTTAGAGAATCACAGGCTGGCATCAAAGAAAAACACAACATAGGAGCTAACAGCGCTGTATAAGGTGTGCAAATAAAGCTGCATAAGCTCAACATGAAAGGAAACCGCAATCTGCATGGACTGAGGGAAACTGACTACCAGTTGTTACAGTTAATGGAGTGTTTTACAAACAGACACACACACACACACACACACACACACACACACACACACACACACACACACACACACACACACACACACACACACACACTCTTAACTCTGAGCCTGAAGTGGACCCCAGCTTTAAGATTATGTGAGCTATCTGTGTGTATCTAGCCTGCTTCTGATATTGAGAGCACTAAAATGAAACAGGTTCAAAGCAGGACAAGACTGCCTTTGTAAAGGGAACAAGAACGTCTTGCTAACACCTGCAACAAATCCTACTCAACTGGAACAAGGAGCCTGTGGATGGAAGTAAAGCACAGAAGAAGAAAAACAAAAAAAAAAAAACAGAGACAAATGCCTGACCTTAAAGGATAAAGATGCCACTGTGAATCCCATTTTCGTTTGTTCTTATTGTGTCTCACTTTGGAAGTTGAGGCCTCCAGGGTCACAGGCTGTTTCTTGAAAGAGTTGCTCATAATTTTAGGAAATATATTTCATTGCTTTCTTAAGTTACATGGGAGGGTTAATAACAAGCTAAACAGCCCCCAGCTACCACAGTTAGCTTTAAATTAGCGCACGAACAAGAAGAGAGGAAGCAACAAGCCTGTCCAGGGAAAGAAAGAAGAGGACAGAACTAACCTTAAAACCTGCTCCTTAAGTACAGGATAAAAGACTCAATATCATGTAGATGGTGACTCCTTGAAAGGCTTGAGTCTTCAGAAGTGGCTACTCTAGAGTACTATAAATTTTATTCACCATCTATTGCTCTTTGTATGTCTTGCCTATTGAATTTCTAAGTGTTAGGACTTGGGTATTAAAGTAACATATACACATCATCTTTGTCAGGTAAATTAAATTACATTAAATTAAATGAGCTTATTGCCTTTACATGACTACATGTTGTCATAGAGCCAGGCCAGTTATTTTCCTCTTTCCAGCCTTTATGCTCAGCTATTGGGCTGCTGAATGTACAGACAAGAAAATAAGTGGTATTAATCTTTCTGTTTAATTCTCAGCAAGGAAGCAGATACGCATATTTCCTAAAATGTCATTCTGCTCCTTTGAAAAGAATGAACTGTGTCCTATCTGCAGAGACAGGACAGTGAGAAATTTCAGTGAATTGCTCTTCGTTATTAAAGCTGCATGAACTCCTGAACCCTGATTGACTTCAGAAATGATGGATGAATAACGCGGCCTGCACGGATGGCTGTTTGTCATCAACATCAAGAAGTGTTGAGGAGGTCATAGGAGTTTTGCCATAACATCCACTCATTAATCCACTTGGGCCTGCTCTCAGGTGACAAACAGGCAGTGATGTGACGCATCAGCAAGATCTTGGCAGAGCAGATCACAGGTTAAGATTTGTTTACAAATTGAAAAGGTGATGGAAAACAACAAAATCATTCACTGAGTAAGCATGTGCACTTACTTCGTACAATGTGGCTACACAAATGAAAAATAATGACAGTCTCTACAGAAGTTGACAGGAAGCAGCACAATGGGATTGTGATGGATGAGAGGGGAGATGGAGCTTGTGGAAAAAAAGACAGGTAACAATACAGCACCCATGAGAGACATAACAGGAAGGTGGGTGGAGGACAAGAAGAGTGAGTGACAGGGTGACGCTGTCAGCTGCTCTGAAGCGAGCTCTTCAGGGGAGCCCCGGAGCGTGTTCTGTTAAGTAAACAGCTGCAGCTTCGAGAGCTCCTCAAATATTAATGGGGAGCAATCCCATCCACTTGCCTTGTTCAAACTGACATTCCCTGAAGTGGACTGCAAGCACTGCAGTTAAGGGCAGGCTTCTTGTAACGCAGTGGGGGTCACCAGGGTCACCCATAGCCCCCATCAGACCTGACAGACCAGGGATGCGGCCTGCAACTCCCAGCCATACACCCTCCTTTATAGGGTGAAACACACCTCCCATGAGGCTCATTACCATTGGTGCCATCACAAGACAACATTTCAGACTGCTAATGAAAACATACTAAAACAGTTCATTTCCACCCTCTCCAGCCTCCAGTCTGTGCCCATCAGACAGAGATGGATTATAAATGAAAGGGTGCTCAATCTGAGAAGATCAATACTAACAAGGTCCGAGTTAGCCATGGCACAGTTCCTCCCTAATGTTTTTACTTGGCCTCTCCCTGCCACTCCTCTGCCTCTCAGGGGGAGAGGAATGTCAAATCAGCCTCTTAATGAACACTTAAAAGGCAAGCTAACAAGGCAAAATTAACTACTTTTACAGCAATAAAAAGCATATATAGCCCAGGAGCAGGTATGAACAAGACTACTCATTTCTACCTCCTTTAATCGACCCACCACTCCCCTGCACCCACCCATCACCTCTCTCCCGACAGGCGGACCAGGGGAATTGGCTGAGGAGGAGTAATGGAGCTTGTCAGAGAGCTCCCAGCTTTACACCACTTAGCCTCTCATCCAGCCAGGGTGGTTGGAGATGTTGGGATATGGGGAAGGTTGGGAGGGGTGGTTGCGGCAGAGAGAGGTGCTCCACTGATGAGATTCCACTGGGACCACGAGCAGACTCCACACCACCCAAACATTTCTCCTCACATCAGTCACGGCACGCAGGCAGAGAAGCGTGCAGCAGCCCCCTTTGCCGCCTTTCTTTCCCTCCTTCATTAAGATATTCAGCCCTGGCTCACCCTGGGGCCACAGTGCCCTCTTCACGCACTCCTGCTGCGCGAACACCATGTCCTACTGCATCAAAAATTCCTGGGGTCAATCGCTTCAATGAGGACAACTTCAGTCTTGGCTGCAGCCTCAGTGGTGACAGTATCACTTAAGAGTAGGATGTGACGAAAAAAGGACTCTCTCTGCACCGTTTTTAATGTGGAGAACCCTATTTGGTCAAACGATGCAATAAGGAATACAAAGAAGTGTGTTACTAGAAACTGTAAGCACAAAGTGAAATGAAAACCTCTAACAGAACTGCACTTGATCATCTACATGTTGGTCATAGTTGCTACTAGTGCTGTGCGATATTACGATATATATATATATATATCATAGTGCAATATAAAAATGTCTACCATACGATACAGTACCATACTATACATTTTAACATGTGCACTACTGGGTTAGCTTGGCTAACGGAACTGCAGCAACGCTACTGCTTTGTGGTAGCATTTTTACTTCACCTGCAAGAACTCTTCTATGCACCACTAAGGGAGCATGGATGTAGACAACATGTCAGAGATGGAGAGCACAGTGGAAACAGAAACAACTTACACTCCAAAAGTCGTTACTAGTGACTCGAACACATCTAATCCTTTCTATCACTTAAAGACACAGCATGAAGAACAGTACAGAGACAGTGTTAAAATGCAACAAAGCACTATTGTTACCCCAAAACCACAAAAGTGATGAAAAGAGAGAAATAAAAGCTGTGTTTTATGAATAAAAGGAGAAAAGATAAGAGAAATTGTTATTCATGTCATGTGTGTATATATATATAATTTTAAGAAGAAAAAAAAATACTACAGTACAGTTTATTTCAGATTTAATTGGGACAGCCAAGAGGATATCTAAGCTCCCCTCCTCAAGTCATTTGGGAAGAAGTTTTTAAAGTCCTGACGTCCAATAGAGACAATCCACTCTTCAGTTTGTGTAGCCCTGTACAATTTCTCTTTGTTGTGTATTTATTTCAGCAGCAACAGTCTCATTCCAGCCTTACCTTCAATTTGCTGAATGATTATTAGTACATCAATGAGAATAGGTTAGTGTTCTGATGGTGGCCTTTAGCCAAGTACTGTTTTGCGCAAGTACTGCCTCACTGAGGATGCCTAAAGTCAGCTCGTTTGTGAAATTGAGACAAAAAACTTTCAAACAATACTCCAGACATGAAAAAGCTTCATCTCTTTCAGCATGAGTGCACTGTATACTTATATTATATTATATATTATAATATTGCTTGATTAGCGGCCTTCAACTGTACACTGCTTTACATGATGCAATGTGGGCTACTATGAGTCCACAATTTAGGGTATAATCATTCTCTCTATACGTTCAGATGTGAGGAAGTCCAATGTAGTGGCAGTGGTAAACAATTTCAGGACTATCAGTATGAGAATGGCAACATTCAGCCACATGGATAACAACATCATCATTAGAGAAGCGGCTTCAAAAAAGCTCTTTTTAGCAAAGGGTCACTTGTGAAGAGAAAAGAAAAGAAAGAAAAAGTTATTATGAGTAATTATAATGTTCTTAAAAAGGGGGCTGTTGAAAGTGTTTTTCAGGCGTGGACAGTCCCTCTGTCGGAGTTAGTTAAACTCAGTTAATTGTTGTTACATATTTATATTGTTCTGAATAAGCCATGAGATCACAAAGATGTAAGTTCAGCCCCTCTGCCCTACTCCGCCCTGCCCTGATATGCTTGTTATGTCTGCATGGATAAACACATGTTGCGTAAGCATTTCAATATTTTAACGGCCAATGAAAAATGCATCTCCTTGAACTTTAAATGCATGGTTGGAGTAAGGAGGAAGAGGGCAAGCTGCTGGGGTCAAAAGGTGAAAGGAGAATTGTTAAAATGTAGAGGACAAGCAGAAATAACTGGGTTGTTCCCCTGCACGGTGGCAGTCTTGTAATCTTTATGTTCTTGTGGGAAACTCTGTGCTGATACTATGAAACTGCAACCAGAATGAGGTTCACACAGCTTCAGTGTTGAGAACGAAGAGATTGCAGATCTTATGTACTTTTCGAAAGCAGAGGATGCTTTTCATAAACAACGGCAACTTGGAAGATAATTCAGGAACAAGTGTCCCATACCACAACCTGCCAGAATTTCTGCACAAATAAAAAAGATTGACAAGCAAATGCATTCATGTCTAGCTGAGGTTGCCCCTACAGAGCTCAACTCAAATAACTTTAAATTTAGGGAGTGACAGCAGTTTCATCTAGATGGTAATGGAGGAGAGAGGGAAGTTTAGCAGTTAAACATTTACACTCTGTACGGCTGCCCTGCAGTAAGGAAAAGTATAAACATAGTGACATCTAAGAATTGCTTCCATTTGGGTTAATATTAAGACAAATGTGCACTTTCTCAAACACGTCTTGTTAATAGATGTGGCTCTCCAAATGTGATTCAACATTTGCGTTGATTTGCCTCAGAGAACCGCCTTTGATTAAATAGAACTGTGGGCATTTCTGAAAAGCAGATTTGTTATCATCCATTATGTTGAGGGGAGGGGGAGTCTTGTGATGTATGAAGATGCTGGGTGATTCATTTAAAGGAGCTCATTAGCTCAGTGTGAGATGTGTTCGTGTCAATATGCTGCCTTCACTCCTCACCCTCTCCTTTTTTTCTTTCCTGTTGGTCCACTTTCTTTTCCTTTCCTCTCCTCCATCCCGGCCGATGCACGAGGCATCAGACGTTGAAAGAAACAAAGACTCCTTCTCTCAGCTGGAGCTGGGAGGAGCTGTCAGTCCCTCTACTCTGTTTGATGATAGCATTTCAAATGACACTTTGATCCTCACTCCACACTGTTTGTTTTTCCTCTGTGATGAAATTCAGCTCGAGAGGCGTGCAACAGGGCACATCATTAAAATGTGGCTCAAACACTCGTCCCTAGAAACCACTCATGACAAGTTTTGTCATATCGTGTGGAACACGACAGGGTAGGTGGCGTAGGATTTGTGAAATGAACAGAAATCATGTGTTCTCTGCTGAGGTGAAACCAAAGCTGAAACAAAACTCTAGTCTCTCTGCAAACCCTGAATGAGAATAAATGAGTCTAATGAGCCAGCTCTGTCAAAGCTAAGTGTTGTCTGTGGTCTGGGAAGAGCAAAGCATAGATTCCTGCCTTAGAGCTTCAGATGATAGGAGGGGTGAATATATTTAGAGATGCAACTGCCAGTAAAAACTTAATTTTAAATTCATGAAAGATTTCCTTTATCAAGTAACACATTGGTATTCACAAGAAAATATTCAAAGACACAAAATGGAACAAACACAAGATGAAAAGAAAAATATATTCACCACTTTTTTCTTTCAAAATTACTTTTTTCCCTCTTTTCTAAAACATGCTCAAAAGCAAAATTAACCAATCGTCTGCACGTCTGTCTGAAATGAATATAAGCAAAACACTGTGACTCTTAATCTCAGTGGCAAAGTGTAATTGCACAAATGTAAAAGAATAGACTAAAGTGTAAGTCTGAATGGGTTGGCTTTTTCCGGGCTGGGGCAATAATTCTGCTATTGAAGATTTCCAAAAGCATAACTGAAATAATATGCAAATAACCACCCCATAAAGTGCTGACTGGCTGACATCAGCAGAGAGACAGCCTCACTTTTTTTTTTTCTTTTTTCTTTTGGGGTCTAAGTGTGGTCAAATCAAAAGACAGAGCTTCGATTAAAAAGGTTTACTGTGAGGGCCCGACACAACATGAGTAGTCAGAACAGGATGCCAGCTCTGTTGGGAATTGGATGCTGGGAACTGATGTGGAGGAAGAGGTGTCTGGCAGCCTACATAAAGCCCACCAAGATAAAAAAAAAAAAAAAACAGCTTGGAAAAGCCAAACAATGAGAACTGAAAGCATAAAAAAAATTTAAACAAAAAGGTTTGTCTGTGTGGATAGGAAGTGAAATGATTCCTGGGATGAGAATGATTTCATGCTCAGCCATTCAACAGCCTTTTGAGGGGACAACTGCAGAGACCCCCCCACTTTACTCCACCTTCAAGCCTGGTGAGTTAACCTTTGGACAAGGACAAATATGAAGGTCCCTAAAATGCTAATGACACTAGCAGGATATCACTGTTTATGGGACTCAAACTGTGTAGCTGCATCTGCATGCTGTTTTTTCTGCCAATCAAATGTCATTTTTGCTTTGTAACCACCTTGTTACTGAGCATTTCTGGAAAGTCACACAAACAATTAGTGTATGAACCACCTTTCAACAGCACTTGGCCCTGAAACAGCACCACCTTCAAAGCTCAGCAAGGCTTGGGTCAAGCATGGACCAACCTTGTTACCATTTGGGCTGTTTTCACAACAACTTGAATATGAATGAAAATGAAGTACACAATTTATAATGAACCTGTTTGAATTGTAAAGGCTCATATAAGCACAGGAGACACTCCCTTTAGCTCTTCTTTAGTTCAGGGCTGTCCTGAAATAAGACATGTTGCATGCAGGGAAAAATTCAGGAGATTGTTGTCCTCTTTGTTTTTATTGGAAAACAGTGACAAATTTACAGATTTTCTTTTTTTTTTTTCTTTTTTTTTTTTAATCAAAAATTGCTACAAAATTATGTATCACTATATTTGCCAAAACATTTGCATGAGATTGTTTCTGCATATTGTTCCATCCTACACCAAACTATTTGAGAATTAACACTTTGTATGTACTTCAGATCTAAAACCATCCAGACTAAATAGTGGCTAAATGTGTGGCTGCGTTGTGAAGGAGGCAGAGCAGCTTAACAGAACAACAGGCTGTAGAAGCTGTGTTCAGTTTTATTCGAATAAACTTGACAAACGATGATCTGTGAAGGATTGCAGGTGTTTATGTGAAAAAAGATAGTAACCCGAGGGCAGCAGAAATGACCTTTAAAGCCCACTCGGTTGGAGCCACCTGTCAGTTCTTTTAAGTTGTGTTTACGTTTCATGACTTTCTGCAATTTTTCTCAAAGATGTCAGATATTTTGATTCAGACTGGAAAAATCACTTGAAAGGAGACCTAATAATGGATGAAAGTACTGAACTTTCATCATAGAATTGACATCAATTGACACAACAGCTGCCCTATAATGCATCTTCGAAAGAGTTTGTTGTCTGAAGCTATTTCCTTGCCCAGCAGCAGCTTAAATGAGGCAAAAAATATTGTTTTACAAACACACACACACACACACACATATATATATATATATATAAATGTTCTCCCTGAATAAATGTTTTTTTTTTTTTAAACACATTCACATTATCTGTTCCCACTTTTTCAAATTAAGTCATGAAACATCATTTAGTAGAATTTAAGTTTCCACCTGAAGCTGATCAAAGGGCCCTGACTGACGTCAAAGGAAATGTGACATAACGAGGAAAATCACACAAACCATATCATCTTACTTCAGTGACAAACTGCAAGTGCTCATTTTGTATTTGCCTCAAGTGAGTAACTGCTTTTTATTAGACTGTCTCCACAAAAAAAAAAACTGGATAATGAGAAGAAATAATAAGAAGGGCACTTCTGAGTGCATTTGCTGTACCTGGATGATTGGAGCTCATGCATCTATAGCTGCGGCAGATGTTTCCTCCTCAGGTCACAAACACAAGCATGTTCTCTCCGGCTGCTCTCAGCAAAGAAACAGACTTTTTCCTTCGTGCAGAACAGACACAAGAACCTCCAAACAGACAGCACTCCTCACAATGACACTGCTTTATAAAGGATCAATCTATACAAGTTTGCCAGCCAAGCACAATTGATACAAAGCCTTAAAATCACATTACAGTCAAACTAATAAGTGACGCGTGATAATAAAACATGGCAATTAAGTTAAAACCAAATTATGAGTTGATAGAAGAAGATGTGGTAATGGCTGCTGTACCCCATCATGACTGGAAAACGATGCTCGAAGGAGCCCATTGGATGTAGCAAAACTACCTCTCCCCATCATTAAGTTATTAGATTAGCCTGGGGCTGCAAGTAAACAACTTCAGACATTTCGCAGCAGGCATACATCCCACCAGTCCTTCTGCTTATTAGATTACTCAGGGAAACTTCTCCAGAAGACAAAATGACTCCATTGAGAGAGCCAGGCAGTGGACGATTATTGGAAAGCAGATGATGGGAAGAACAGAGGAGAGGCCTGCTCAGGCCAGACGCTGGGAGCACTTAGGATCGAATGAATGGCTAACGAGTGGGAGACAGGGAATGGATGCAGGGGGTGGCGGGGTCTGATTTTGATTATTGTCTACTGGATGGAGAGGCCTGCCAGTTTCTGTATCACCCACCTTCTGCCACATCTTGTTTGGGTTACTGCCACAGCAAATGTCCATTCAGCACTGTTGGAGGCAAATGAGGGCAAACGCTTTTCAAGGTCAGCAACCACCTCCACCGGGGCCACAGGGGGTCTGCCATTCTAATTCCTTATACACTTAGAGTAATTAAAACCCATCTAGAAGAAGCAGGGAAAGTTGATTGAATTTTTTGAGACTGCTAATGAGATGCTAATTTGTTGGCCCGCTAGGAATGAGGTATGAGGAACTCAAGGACACAAAAGAAGATTTATTCACACTTCTGTTGAGTGAACTTTTTAAATTATGGCATGTGCGCAATTATGTCCTCATCGATATTCAGCAAGTATTTTGATCAGTACAACTGCAGGTTGTCCAGTGTCCTCATGATGGATAAAAAGATGAGCATCCTTTCAAGCAGCTCCCAAATTCCCAATCATTTGCAGAGCGTCGCCCCTGTGAGCTCAGAGTAAAGTAGAGAAAGCTCCCCTGCCTTGCAGCAGTGAGTGAAGCCACATACCGATCACCCTCATGCTGGCTGAACGTAGTCCAAGTCAGACCTGTTTTTGAACACCCCACTGTGCCAGACTTCTATGGACTCATTGAGTCATGGCAGGAGCACCAGGCTGGTTGTCCCACTTTTTTCAGCAGATATCACACGGACTCTCTGATATGTGTACACAGACACACTCGCGCTGCAACATCCCTCCCCACATATTTGACTTCACAGGCTATCAGCCCATCATCTTATGTCTATTAATTGGGTTTGCTCTTTGGACTTGTGTGTGTCTCCCCTCTGGGTGAAACACTTTCCTCAGGCTGCAGAGGAGTTGTGATGAAACTGAGACGGCAGGAGTGTGGTCTTGTTCTCTCCACCAGCATTGCAGTTAGGAGAGGCTCATTTTCTGTTGTGTCACTTTACACAAGCGCTGCACAACAAAAAGTGCCCAGATTCCGCCTGTGCTGCCTCTCAGGCTTTCACAGCGGCTTTCAGCTCTAACACAATAGCCCCAAGAAATTATTTTGAAAAAGTTAAATAAAAGCTTGTCTCATTAACAGAGGACGACAATCTAATTTCTAATCTGCAGGCTGAGGCTGAGTATTGCAGCAGCAGCAGTATAGCTATGAAGGACACAACGCTGGGGAAATAACAACAATTAGAGCTGCCAATCACATGAAACGCCAGAAGATAGTTTTGGATGAGTTTCTGCTTCATCGGGCAACTACACAGGGAATACAGTCAGAGATGGGTGAGAGAGGGGATGACATGAGATGTGAAGTATAACGACACCACACACATAAATCAGTGCCTTGTCAGCTAAGTCACAGTGTTAGGATACTGTTTGGAATCAGAAAGTGTTAGAGCCGTAAAGTAGTGCTGACTGACAGTCATTCACACATACTGTGCACACTCTGATTTCTCAACAGTCTCTGTGGCTTCATATAATTAGTGCACTAGACAGAAACAGTGCAAACGGTGTGTCACTCTGGTGTTTTTGATGGTTGATTTAGCTATTTATGTAGCAAATATGCTCTCTTTTTTTCAGTTTCAAATTGTAAAGCATAACGTGCGACAAAAAAGTCCACATAAATCTCATCTCCTGGAACACATTTACTAATTTTCAATGACTACTAGGCTTTAGACGGTTAAACTAAATCAACAAGGAATGTTGTTCATGAACATATGATCATTTCCACAGGTTAATACGTCACATAATACCTGCCAACATCCATCCACTGTGATTACACCATGAAAAAAGTTTGAATCTTATATATTGGCACTTGACAAACATTTGGGAAAGATGATAATCTGGGCTTTATGTCATGGATGTGAACTCCTGTGCTTTAAATACCCAGAATTCAACTCATCACTTCCTGAAGTGCAGGCACTTTTAAGTGCACTCTTTGCACTGAGCCTAGTGTCAGCTGGTGTCAGTCCTTTATCCATTTGCTTTATCCATTTGCTGTCCTGCTTTTTGTGCATTCATATATTATGACGTAGTGTATTTGCCCATTAAGACTGCACTTCCTGGTCATTTTCTAAGCTGCTGCTCTGAACTGCTAAAATCCTGATTTTCTAACTGTGAGAATCTAAAGTAAAGGACCATGCTATGAGCCCATCTGTGTGTACTTGCAAAAAGATCACTCATAGTCAAAGTCAGAAGCAACAAAATATCTTTCTAATTTTGGCCCTCAAACTGTTAGAGCCTCCATCTGTGTAACAATGAGCTCCTCCAGCTCCCTGTCACTCTTTGAACAGAGTAGACACACAGAGGGTATTACTGATTACTCTTCTCAGTTACCAAGGCTTATTCAGAAAATGTTGCTGCATCTGTCAACAGTGCTCTAAATTTTGTGATAAATGTAGTTGGCAACACTGCAGACTGTAAATAGCACCTGACAGTTTGCCCCCATTCATATTGAAAGAGCAACAGCTAAAGGGGAAACTCCCACTCTGTCACACTGTCAATAGAAACAGACTAATCGTGGGACGATGCTTGCTTAATTAGTCAAGGTCAATCATCAGCTGGCTCAATACTAGCCAAAAATCCTTCTGATGGTCATTTGTACGATTGATCAAAATTGTCAAAATTTGATGTTTGTTTGATTGAATGAAAAACAATAATAGTCTGGTTATTTCAGGCTAGCCACAATTGTGAGTGACACTCAAACACACACGCACGTGTGCTGATGCCGGCTGCATGTCTGCTACATCATTCCTACTGCCAGCTGTATCATCTGTCTTCAGGATACGGATGTTGGATTTCCATTCATTATAAATGATGATTTATTTTTGGCAGAAAATGCCACTGTGTGTAGGTTAGCTACAGAGTAACAAAATATTTGTATATTCAGACTCAGCCCTGACATTGAAAATACAGTTCTTGTTAATTAAAATATATGATGTCAGTATGACTATTAAAGGGCTTTTCAGTCTGTGGTGAGATGCTGAACGTCCAGATCAGGCCGTTAACATAAAAGACAGTCTCATGTGCAAAGCACATCTTTGACAAAGTAAGAAAGTAACCTAATGAGTATTGCAATTACTTTTGCTGATGTGCAATTAGTAATGTAACCATATTTTTCAAAATGTAATGAATAATGAATAATTATTAAGGAATTTGCTGAAAAACACAGGGGCCTTGTAATAAAGATAACGCATCAGATTGTGTGATGTATTGAAATATTAGACTCTAATTTATTTATGAAATTAAACTCTAAGCATGCACAACACCAGCATATCATTTTGAAAAATAGATTTAAAGATGAGCATCCTGCACAGGTTTACAGATTCTCATTTTGAACTAAATTGGCAACATCAGGCCACTGAGTGCGAGGCAATCACAGCATGCGGGGGAAGATGGTGTTATCATCTCACTAATGTGAATCAAAATGAAATCCAAGAGTCTGTCACACATCAGAGTGGGTGCTGCAGTTTATCCATTATGTAGCATTTCCCTGGTACACGATAAAGAGATCAGCAAAGGCTCATTAGATTGTTAAATGGCATATGAGAGTTTCTGCAAAAGAGCCGTGCATCATTAGAAATTCCTAATGCCTTACCTATTTCCTGGTATTGATCTTGAAAAAGCCTAATGTTAAAGCTGCCTGTCATCTTACTGCTTAGAAGACAAAGATAGACAGAGTGATTACTTCTATTGTTTGTAGAAGCTGAGGGTGAAAGCCTCTGGTATAGTCTAAGGCTTTGAGGGCAGGCCAGGTGGAGCTGGAAGGAGAGGGGATGTGAGGATAGAGAGAGCACTAGAGATGGGAGATCGAGGGTTGGAAAGGGGAGGCCCTTTGATCTCTGGCAGTAGTGAGCGCTGAAGAGAAGACACTGAACAGCAAAGGAGATTGCAAACAAAGCATGCACTCAATTCCCAATAGTAGCATGAACACCAGAGGAAGAGACAGACACAGAGAAAAGACAGAAGAAGAAAGAAAAGTCACAGAGATTGAGTGAGACAGAGATGGAGAGAGGATGACAGGGTCAGAGAGAGAGAGTGGGGGGGGGGGCTGAAGTAAAGGGAAACAGATAAGACCAGGATGTTAAAAGGATTTGAATCCTGGGGCTGTTTGGGGAGTTCTCTCAAGTCCTATGCTAAAGCAATTAGTACTGCACTCCTCGAGGAAAGTGCAGCCAAACCACAGCAGAAGTCTCTAACATAGTTCGTGTGAAACAAGCAAGTCAAACCCTATGGTACCCATTAAATGGCAAGTTTTAATTAGCATATCAGAATGGTGCTGCCTTTCACAGCCTATAAGTGCATTTTCTCCAAAAAGTTGGCCCTGTGAGTACACACATCGCACTTCAAGTGCAAACCCCATGACAGTCAACGGAGCCACCCTTCACAGCATTAAAAAGGCCTGTGATAACAAAAACCCACCATAACATGAAAAGATTATTATACCACTACTGCTGCAAATATGGCTGCACTTTGAAAGAAAAGATGTGTTCCCCTTTTTGTTGTCAGAGTTTACATGAAACAAACAAACAAACAAACAAAAAAATAAACAACTGGACTTTACAGCAAAACAGCAGTAAATCCCAGCCAGGGTGAGCAAACATGAGCCTCTGACGGCTACTTGTAAGACCACACGAATTTAGGCCTGGAGCTGGAGCATGCAAAAGAACTGAACTTTTCATTTGCAAGAAAAAGTTGTTTAACTATTTCAGTAGCCCACAAGGAAGAGAATTAATTCAGCCCAAATTCAAAGTGAGGTAGCGCCTTCAAAGTAAATACTTGAAAGTCTGCTGGAAAGAAAGAATGCTTTAATCATAACCATGATATGGCTTTGTGTGTGTGTGTGTGTGTGTGAGAACATACAAAAGGAGCACCTGAGTTAAGTCCAACCCAAGTGGCAGTAGCTCTGCCATTGATTTTCATTATCTCTCATTATCACATTTCCCTGAGCAATCATGACTGTGGTATTTACTGAGAAACTTTACCTTGTAGATTAAAACAGGAAAATGTCTCAAACTTGTCTTAACCACGGAAGTATTTTCCACCATCTGAAGCTCATTCAAAAAAAGAATACAGAGGTGCTCAAATGTTAACTAACTTCCAGCTGTTAGGACTCATTTGTCACTCCAGCTAATTTACTTTTGCATATTGAGAAAAATTTGGGAGAAAACTAATGAAAAGGGAAAGTAATCATTTTACCTTGTACACTCCCCTAAAAAACATTCTGGTGACACGCAGCAATGAGAAAAATCTAATTATTTTGTACAACGTAGTACCAATTATTAATTTCCCAGAGCAGCTTTCAGTTTTTCAAAGCAACATCCCAGTGAGGAATTGCTGATTTGATAGTGACACAGAGTTACTTATCAGCTTTGAACACCACCGGCCCAGGTGTCATTCACTGTTCAGTCAATCACTTATAGCCGTCACCTGCCTCCTGTACCTCCATGCTCTTCTCAGCTGAGGGGAATTTAAACCTAAGCATCTCCATGACAGGTTTTTGCATTTTTCCACATCAATTCTGCACTTGGCTGTTTTGACTATGTGTGCTAGTTCGAATCAGTCGTACTAGAGAGTCTCCCCTGACCTCGCTCATCTTCCAGGACCACTACTGACTGGCGGCATGTTCAACTCTGTGAATAACAGTTATCACTGACTGCAGTGCGCCAAAAATCTCTGGAGGCTGTCACTTTCTGGAGCAATATGTCTGGCACCAGCAGCCACACTACATCTAAAGTCACTTAAGTCACTCGTCTCTGCCAGTTTTACATTTAGTAAAACAGCAGCTGAATGTCTCATCCCTGTCTGCGTGCATTATGTTTCTGCTTTCTTTACATGTGACTCAGTGCCTCGCGGAGTGAGCAGCTGATGTTAAAAGAGATGTGCCGCCAAGAAAGTGGATACTGGCTGTGTTGATTTTAGGGCATCAATTATCAGTCTAAAATTAGAATTGCTGTGTTGTCTCTTGGCTGTGCCAGTTACAATATGTCAGGTTTGCACAAACTCACTACTTACCTTGGAAGATGGCAGCATTCTGGATGATGAGGCGTTTGAGTTGAGCACTAACAACCTGTAGACCGGACTCCATGTTGCTGCGTGCGGCTACCTGATACCGCTCCTCCATCTTCTTGGAACAGCAGGTCAAGCCTTTGGTTTGGCAAACCTGCAGATCTGAACCTTACATGACAAGAGAGACAGGAGATGAGTTTGGATGAGTAGAGGATAGGAGTTACTCCTGCAACTCTATTTGCTTCAGTTTTCAGAAACAGAAACTCTTCCTTCTCTCTCACACACACAGACACACACACACACACACACACAGTCAGAGATACAGTAGCATCCTCTGCATGCTAAGCACAGGAAACACTACCTACAGCAGATTTTGCAGCCCTAATGAGCACACGATTATTATGTATGGGCTGTGCTGTTTAGTAGGTTTGAAGTCAAAAATGCATTACTTCTTTTAAAAATGTGCCATTTTGATGCACAGGCAGTAACACCGGGGTGTTATGTTGTCCACAGATCAGTTTGGTCAACAAAAATCTTCTCACCCCTGCAGGCTACACTTTTCACACTGAGGATCAAAAAAAGAATTTTTTACGCACAAATGTAAGAAGTGGGAGCAATGCAGTGTGTAGAGAAATAAACCCAGGTTTCTTTCATGCTTTTCACTATGTATAAGAAAAAACCCACCAGTAAGATTGAAGGTAATGAAGTAGCATATCTCCACATGGCCACAAACACTTAAAATGAGAAATAATTGGATTCTCCGGATCAAAGAACAAACATCCTGAAGAAATTTGTGTAATTTGAAAAAAAAAAAAAAATTGAGTGAGGAGGGAGATAAAAACGATGTGGTTAGAATTTAGTCTGATCAAGGATAGTGATGGAGCCTCAGCTGCTGCAACGGCAGTGATGGACCACAATTTTGTGTGATGATGGCCTGAAGGACAACTTTTATAAAGAGCTATTCTTTCTAGTTTTAATACGAGGACGTGCCTGAACTACGACAATGCCTCAGAAACATTGTACGATATAAACTCTGTTTTAAGAGTTAAAAGGAATTTATAGAGTACTCAATATTAACAAGTCATTCATGTAATTGGGACTTTTACAAGAGTCACAACTTACATGTCAAAAGAAAAGTCCAATGGGAAATAAACTTTCTCCACAGGAGCTGTCAATCCCAACCTTATCCTTCCATCTTTCCTTTAAAATGATGTACACAGACACAAATAGGGTACAAACTTCTGATGTTTAAACACAAAGAGGAGTTCTTGTGAAAACCCTCTCTCTTTGGTGCTTTCCCCTCTCAGTCTTTCTGTCCCATGTGGCTGCTGACAGCTTCAATGGAGACTGGATTTGTAACATGGCAAGCTGCGACAAAGAGTTTTCTGTGGGAACTCCTGCCTGAGAAACGTTAGTGACAAGGGCATGATTGATGGCGTGGTAAACGAATGTTAGGGGAGTGTGGGAGAGACAGACTGTAAATCTGTAAATATATGTAAGATATAAATGTATATATACACACACACACACCATTACAAATTGCTGTGAATTTTAAAAGTGTCTTATTGTGTTTTGTAGTCATGCCTCGCAGGTAAATTAACCAATTCTTGATAAACAAAAACAACGTGTAATTAAATGGTATAACACTAATTTATGTCACATGTTGAACAAAGGCAACAGCAGTAGTCAGAGTGAGGCAGGTTTAACCAACAAGGGAAAGTTTTTCTCATCTCTTCAGTGAGTCAGGGTCCAGTATTGTTTTGTCTGCACTGATTACTCAACTATTGACAGGTCAGTTTATTAGTTCAGGTTGGCAAAGCAAGCTCTGAGTTCAATTAGCCATAAGTGTTGTTTCTCAACTGTGATGTTTGTCTTTTAATTTTACAGACTTAAATAAAGTTATTACTGTAAGATATATATTTAGTGCTGAGTCCTGGTTCTTAAAAACAGCATCAGTGAGCGCTCATGTCTGTCATGTTTTCACTGTGCTGCTCTCCTCCAGCTCCTTTGCTTCTTTGTTAGTTTGCTAGTTATCCAGGCCTACTGGACATTAAATAGAGTAAGATACTGTTAAAATAAACAACAGTAGATGCGCTGTAAAACAACAGCAACACCCAAAGTTATTCTACGGTCTTATACTGGAATCCAAAGTACAGGATTATACTGTTAAAATACAGTAGATAAACTGAAAAACAAGCACAACACTGAAATGTGTTTTTCTGTGTGTACACACACACACTATATGGGAAAAGTGTTGATAACAAGCATGCAAAAAGACAGCAGCAAGGCTTTTGCTGAGACAGAGGGGAGGTTTATCTTAAAAAGAAAATCTCTGCTGGTTTCATGTGTTTTCTCTTTAAGATCTTCAAACAGAGCTTCAGAAAGTGAGCTGAGACTGGGACAATGACAACAGCAGGCAAGGAGGTACGTTAAACTAGCAGGAGATGCTGCAGAGTGACAGTCCTGATAATTAATTGGTACTGGAGTGTCAAAGAGGGACCAGCTACAGCTAACTCCCTGCTCAGTCCGGTACACCCATTACAGTTTAAGGTGGAAAGTCTAATGAGTGAAATGGCCAATAAAACTGTCACACAGCACCTTCTGTATGCATACTGACAGGCTTAATATCTTAAATCAATACCAACAAAGGACTCCTGACAGATAAGATCAACTTAATTTCAGACTGCTGGGGCAAAATTATTAAGCTGTCAATAGCACCTCAGGTGAGGTGAGCGAGGCGCGGTGAGGGAAAGAGATGAGGATTTAGCAATTATCTCCAGCAAAACAGACACTTTCATCTGCACTTTTGTCATTTTGCAGATGATAAATGTATTTCATTACAGAAGTTCACAGCAGTGAGGAATAATGACGGATTTGGCAGGGAAATGATTCCCTGCAGAGTTTCACAAATAATAAAATCACACCATCTAAATAAAGCCTTCTTTCTGACTGACAGATCCTTGGGGAATAAGCTTCCTGCTTCTCCTTTTTGCTTCGGGCTGAGCACTTTTTCTCCTCCCCCTGCTATCTTTTCTTTCTTTTTTTTTTTATCCCTTGTCATTTGTGTATAATTTTGTTCAGAGCTTGTTTCACTTCACCTACCTTGAGCTTAATAGAAACCCAGCGCTGAGAGCGCTTTTCTATCAGTCTGTTATTAGTTAATTAGCTGACTTTTTGTGGCCCGTCACCCAGTTCTCTCAAACAAGAGGAAGAATGACAGTGTGAATAAGGGGCAATTTAGATGTAAATTTCCAACACGCAATTTCTCAGTTCAAGGTGACGCCTTTTAAATGATTATGTACTTTCAATCAATTGTCTGAAATGGTAAGCCAGACAATTCAACATGCAGAGCAGATGTCGTTTTCATGAGTATCGAGGTCCTTGAATTATTTTTTTAAGATCACACTGATCAAAGGATTTCACTGCTGCTCTCATAACAGGAAGATTTTGAGTGTTAAACTCCGGCTGGGGCTCAAACAGTCCATGTGTACACACAGAAGACAACAGGCGTCCCTTTCCTCACAGCTTTAACAAGCTCAGGGACTCCAAGCCAGAGGAATAGGGGCAGACACAAATACAGTAAGTATCTCTCAAGTTTCCCAGAACCAATTAAAAAGCTATCACTATGCAAGTTTAATGATGGAGACCAAGGGGGAAAAACAAGTTGTATTAAGATATAGAATATGTTAAAAGCTGTTCATTATGAGCATAAATTATACATCAGTTCCCAGTGTTGGGTGGAAGCACATGGGAATCCCTGGCTTTCTCTTGGGGGCAAAATGAGCTTGTGTCACTTTGTAGAGACAATAAATGAAATGAAGTTTGCACAATGCACAACCAACCTGAAGAATAGTAATATCATTAGCTACTGGGATTGCAATTGTTTTACAATTCTGTGTGTGTGTGTGTTTTGCTCGCTGCTCTACTTTAAGTCTTTTGATGAAGCAGTAATTTAGGAGCTGGAAACATGGATGTGGAAAAACCTTTTAAAAAGTGTACACACAAAACACTAGAGCCCTTCATTAAAGAGTGGATTTATTTAAAAGTGGAAAAGTGAATCAACAAAACACAAATCAGCACTTAATTAACCAAAGAAAGCCAGTGCTACAGGTCAAACCGATTCACCTATTAGTCGTGTCCAGTGTCCCTCTAATAGCCGGAGTGTTTATTCCTTGTTGTCCGTGATAAACAAGCATAGATGACTTGACACTGCAGTAAATTACTGGAGTCCTCGTCATCTGGACTGTTTTTGTTTTGGTTTTCATCCTACCAAGAAAAAAAAAACAAAAAAAAACAAACAAACAAACATGGAGCTGGAATTGTTTCAGCAAGAGAAAAAAGACAGAACTCCTCTTGCACATTGCAGCAAGAGTTTTTACTGAAATAAGTGGCATCTGTCACCTCAGCCTGCAGCAAACTAGTGTTACTTTTCCAATTAGTGTGAATGCATGATGCCCCTCCCATGCATCAGGTCAGCTCCTGCTGACCCCCCCCCCCCAAGCCGCTCGCTGACACTGATGATGAAGATGCTCTCACACTCATGTCCTAGGCTAAGTGCTCCACTCTGCTCCCACACTCATGACGGCTTGGTGGAGTGACCCGACGCCACTGCCTTCATTTCACCTTCAGATACTTCAACCACCCACAGCTGCAGCCACAACACAGGTATGAGTAGTACTACTCCTACAGCTGTGAGAGAGGTTTTTGTTTTGTGATGTTGTTTCTCTGCTCTCATTTCTTTTGAATCATGCTAGAGGAGAGAAATACTTCAGTTGTTTTTTTTTTTTTTTTGTTTGGGGGGGGGGGGGTGTTTTGCCCTCTGGCACCACATGTAGCTTTATTAGAATTCAGTGCGCTCCTGCGGCCATCTCCCTAAGTCAGCCACCTCCCCCACACAATACTCCATATCAATGCCTACTTGAAATCACAGCTAGCCATCCACTAAATTTAATTTAATGAATCTTTCATTTGCTGTATGCTTCAATGAAGAAAATGTGTTAAATGAGATTGCATGACAAGCCCCTTTGTTCTGTATTTACATGCCAAATTTTTAGCAAGCACAAAGTTCGGGGAAAAGAACTGTGACTAACACAACATGTTGTCCATAAAATAATGACCAAAAATGAGGGGAGAAAAAAAAACAAAACAATATGAAATGTAGTGTAAATAACATGCAGGAGCATAATTCATATTTAAAGTTTTTGTGAAGAAAAATATTGGCTCATCAAAATAGAAGAGCTGTTATTTATGGAAAGCCTGCTGAAATCCTCCCTAGAAAAGATTATGATGGTCAGTTCAGTGTGTCACTGGCTGTCAAACAGAAAACGTTGCTCTGAGTATCATTGGGGCTGCATTTTAAAAAAAGAAAGGGAAAACAAACATAACCTAAATATTTTTTAATAAATAGATTTTTTTTTATCTTTGTGTGTTTAATTGCCACTCATGAATAATTCAACTTAACATTGTCATAAAAACATATAGTTTAAAACTGATGAAAAAGAGATTTGGTAAAATATGTCCGGTGTAAAGCCAAACACCAGAAAATTATTTTACAATTAAATTTGCAATTCCTCATTCCTTATTAAGTGCCTCTATGAACCTCCCTTTTATGGTTCATAAAGGGAGGTCAGAGATCACGCTGGAAAGAGAAACTTTTTGTTTTGTTTTTTTGGTGTCTTGCCCCCTGGCACCACATGCAGCAGAATTCTCATCGGGCTGCACAACATTAAAAAAAACACAACAAATCACAACTATGTTGATTTTTCTGATAATCAATTTCCTTGGGCTGATTGTTCTGGCATTTAATTTTCACTGGAAGGAATATCATAGTTTTGCAGGGTCCAGTATCAAACAAATCTCTATTGTGCACTAGCTGACAGGGGTAACACCTGCTGTTGTCTTTTTTTCTCTCTCTCCTCCAGCTGAGCCTTTAAATCTAGCGTATCACGGGAGGGGTAGAACACTTTGTCGCTGCTTCATGTGAGGGAGTTTCTGAATCACTGCACTGAGAATCAGCTTCTGAAAACTGCTGAACAGGATGAAATCGATTAAAAGTGATCTTGGTGATAGAGGGTGCCGACAAAACAGAAGGGCTGCATTTAAACTATAGCTACTAACTATAGAGACCTGATCAGCCACTGGCAGCATATTCACTATCACTCATGTCAGGAAACTTTGAACACAAAAGGGAAAAAGCGAAGCAAGCTTCAAGAAAGTAAATAAATAAAAACATTTCATGCAGTGACTACCTCTCATTTCCCTTCATAATGTGGGTGTGCAGACTGGCAGAATCGTTACCTGCAAAAACTTCCGCTTTTAACAAGAGTTAGATTAAAATCAGTAGATTTGATTGTTGAGGATGATGTAATGTTAAGTACTGCAACTGCACACTGAAAAACGATCAATATTTAATTAGCCCAGCGTAACGTGGGACTTCATATCAAACCACAGGAACATGCAAAGATAAACGCTTCTACTGCATCACGTTATATCATCTTGGTAAGATGTTCCTCAGATCTTAGCTGCTTTGTGATCACCTTTCAGCTAAGGAAAAAAAAAAAAACTCCCTCAGTTGATATGAAATACAACCTGATTCCATCAAATGAATCACACGTTTTACGAGGTTGTAGTCTTTAACCTCTGGACTTAGACCTTACTGGAGCAAAGACGTTGACACCGAAGATTTCCAACGTGAACTTGGTTGAGATACACGGCTACACAGCATCATTCCTGCATATCACATGCTATTAGCTGAATTACCTGACAGTCTGTAACCCATCAGATATTTTTCCTTTTTCGATTCATAATATATCAGGAGAAAAATAAGCAGCCAAGGCTGTATATTTATACCGACGATCACTGCAGGGAGTCGGTGAGCGTTAGCATTAGCACAAACACGAATGGTCGCGGAAAGTTATGAGCTCATAATAACAAATAAAGGCGCTAACTTCGGTGGCTGTCATATTATCTGCACCAGCTTTTATCGTGTGTAAAGAAAAGCTGCGGCCGTGTCCTCTAAATACTGAAGATTTGTCAGGACAGAGTGAGAGTTAGCATTAGCACGGCGGCTAACGTTGTGTCAACACAAGGAAGGACAAAGATCTTGAGCGGCGCTTACTTCTCAGACGTGTGGCCGATGTTTTGGTGTTTCCTCTGCTGAACAAGAATTACACTGACAGCCAAGTGCCCAATCCAGGCTTTTCAATGAGGGAGTAATTGTAGATGTTCTTCTATTTATGTGGCGCTCTCTGTGTCTTTAATTGCCCCTCGGGGATAAATAAAGTTGGATTGAATTGAATTTAATTGAAAAAAACAACAACAAAGTAATTAAAAAAACAAAAACAAAACAAAAACATAAGATTCAGTAAAATATGTCCTTTCAAAATCCAAACATCAGAAAATTATTTTACAATCAACTCTGTGGAAAATCCTCCAGTTCCTCACTCATTCCTCATATTTATGCTGCTTTGCTTTGGCTTTGGAGTCCTGAATTCAATCCTATTAAGTGCAGTGCTTGATAAAGGGAGGCCCTGAGACCACTCTGGGACTATTAGAGTCAAGAAAATCTGTGCAAATTGTTTCATTTCTGATTTATTTTAGTCCAAGTGTTCATATTGACCCCAAGTTGGGACCATGTTTTTCTGCTTATATATAAACACAGTATGTAATACACAGGTCCCTATATAAGGAAGGAATATATTACTGTCATTCCTCTGGATGTGGGAAGGTTTACATATTATGACACAAATTACAATTTTTATACCAAATTTTTAGATATTATTTTATTATATAGTTATGTATTTTATATATGGAAATTAAATATATGCGCATATATCACATTAGCGTTAAAAAAACAATAGTTATGAACCTCATGAGTGTTGAAGCAGGTTTTGCTTACTGTAATTATTCAGCCTGCTCATACTGGCTATTAAAAAACCCTCCTAAAGCTCTTCTAGAGTGGATAATGAGAAACAAAATAGTCTGTTTTGTGCAAAAACATCCATTTGAAAGTTTACCTGAAGCTAAAATGAAGCATTCATTCTAACATCCAGCACGTATATTTCAAAATGATCGTACTTATAAAATTCCCCTTTTGTGATAAAAGGTAGAGTAAGTGTAGTACTAAAACAGCCAGTGTGTTAATCTTGATAATATTATAAAAGGAGAAATTATTATAGCAAGCAATTTTTATGTTCATATGGGCACATGATTATTGTTTTTTTAGACAAAAGTGAGGAATTATGAACGCATCTTTTACATACATGTGTCTGTGCAGATACAAAAATTTATCATCCTGTCTGACTCATACCTACTGACAAATGTCAATGTTAAACTGTGCTGATAGGTCAAAAGTTCTATCAGCACCAAACACACATACACAACATAAGTGTTTTGTATTCCCTCATCTTGTGCATATGGATGTTCTGGAAATAGATGTGTTATTTTCTTTGTCAAAATTAATCTGTCAAAAAATAAGGGTTGTGGGATGTATAGTGCAATATAAACCTGACAAAACAATAATGAGGTGTGTAAAGAGCCAAATGTCTCCAGAAACTAAGACACACATTAGTTTTGCATGTTTACAAGGAAATCCCCTATTACGCTCCGGTAACCCTAACCCTTGTTTTTATTGAATCTGTGAATTCCATGCTGTATCACAAGTCACTTAATAAAAACTGCATTTTTTCTGCACCAGAGGATCCACTGGCATCGCAGGGAGGAGTAAACCAAACTCTGCCTTAACTGGCTGCGATGAATTGTCCTTTGGCTGACTGGTGAATTGATTTCCAGTGTAAGAAATGGTTTTGAGCAGCGTAGTGTGTGCGTGTGGTGTCCAGCTCAGACTGATCTCTCACACAGAGCTGGGCTCTTCAGCCTCAGATTTCAGGAGGCTAAATAATTTCTCTTGCCTGCTATGATGACTATGCCCCTTTGGCTGCCAGATAAAACGCTTGGTGGCCTATAGGTGGAGGGTATGTGACCAAAGACGGATGCATGGGGAAATGTTGGGCTCAGTGGTTGCAGCTGCATACACCCACAGATGGCAGATTAATATGTGGCACAGGAAGCATGACAAAACATCCTTCAAAGCACACTGCACATTTTCCCTCCTGATTGATTCAAAGCATTTTGTGATTGGTCACGCGCGCTCATGTTAACCGAACATTTAGTCTCATTTGAGAAACTCTCCTGAATCAGGTGGGAGCTAGATGTTGTGAGAATCATATGCTGGGAACCGAGAGAAAACACTTGACCCTGAGCACTTTCCCATGCTGACATGACACCAAAACACCCAATTAACATTTTTCAGCTGCCTGTGATTGGGCCACATCAGGGAGGCCTCCATTTACATACTGAATCAGAATACATACTTGAAAAAAGTGAGTGTAAGAGAAAACCTACACTCACTTTTTTCAAGACACATTCCTTTCCTTGTTGGAGATTTACTCAGTGATGTTTGAGCTCAAGAGAGTAGTAATTATCCTGTTTGGATAAATGCACCTTTTGCAAAATTGTTTCCCAGGTGGTCACAATTCATATCACAACACTAAATTCTATTCTGTGGCAGTGTGGCTCAGGAAGAGCCTCCAACACCAAGACTTTGTTCACTCTCATAAAGGAAGAGCTCTGATCGCTTCCTTTGTGCGCACATCATCACCATCACCACCTCCTCCTAAACTTAACAGGAGATGCTGATATCTGACCCTCTGGTCAAAAAACTGACCATAACTTGGATACAAAGTAAAGTTATTTATGTGCATGTGAGGACATAACACGGTAAAGTGGTTGTTCAAGCGTTCACCGCTGGCTTTCATCATTTAACCTGCAGCTTTGACAAGCTACTTAACGTGGCCGATAGATGTTTGAGAGCAGGCTGTTGAATGTTCAGGCAGAGCGATGGAGAGAGCGTGTGGGTTGGCTCTCGGTGGTTATTCTGGAGAGGTCAGTAACCTTGAAAAGAGCTCAACGTCGCGAGAGAGCTGGTGTAATGGGTACGGTCACTGAAAAAGGAACTGTGGACGTGAATTTGACTGGTTGCACAAATCTATTTTTTAGCCCCACAGAAGTGCAGTTAGCGGACACCGTGTGCGTAAAGCATTGGCTCTAAACTGTCGATACATGCTGGAAGTTAGTAAGACTTACCTGACACCGGGCTTTCAGGGACCCATTTGGAGCCCGGGTGCAGAGACTGGAACCCTGTGCGCGCCTCCTGGCAGTTTGGCACCTGTCCGCCGGGCAAGGGGAACAGCTGGAGGAGGGCGCACAGGAAGAGCGCACCGCCGGCTGACGAACCGACCATGACAGGCAAGCGGGACTCAGCCGAACCCAACACAGCCGAGCTACACAGCAGCCGAGCTTAACTTCAGCACATCAGAAGTTACAGCATCCCGCCGGTGCAGCTCCGGTATGTGCTTGGCTCGGCATCCTTCCGCGGTTTGGGGAGGAGGTAGGTGGGTGGGTGGGGGTCTCTCTACTGATCCGTGCGTCCTCCTACTCGGCTGCACCGGTACTGACAACTTCTGAGTGCCTCTTCACTCTCCGCACTGACTCCTCAGCTTGCTCCACGGGCGATGAGCCCTGTATGGATGCATGTGCGCGCCCACCCTCCTCAAAAAGCGCGCACCGCGGCGTGAACCTGCGCTTGTAAGGAGATCTCCCCCAGGGTGGCGGCAGCGAGGAGAGCTGCAGCATTTGACTGTGTGCGGCTGCAGGAGCGGCCAGAAATAAAGAGGGGGGATCCGTGTAGTGCGCCAACTGATGTCTTGTGAGATGAATGTTACAGGATGCAAATAGGGCAGAAAACTTACAGTTTCCTGCTCATACAACCCAAACGAGTAACGGTGGTCACAAGATGCACATATATCACAATGAAGGCGGCAAAGACGGAGTGTTTGAGCTGAAGATTTGTCTTTATTATTCACACGAAGAAAGTGAACAGAGGGCATATAAAAGTCGGAGAAGTGCACAGTCCAAGATATAAATAAACATGACCAGTCACTTTGATAATACTGTAACATCCTCTGATCGCACCTCAGATAAAACGGATTATTTCTCTGCGGTTTCTTGACCCGAGATGACCAGTTAACTTCACCTGCGCTCAGCTCCGAAGCGCCAATAAAACCGAAATGTTGCCATCTAGTGTTCACTCCCCATGTCAGGCTCCTCACAGGCCAACCCAGTGAAAACCCATCCTATCTGCAGACGTAGCTTAAAGTTCATTAAGTCAGAGGAAGAACATCTGTTTTACAGCTCCTCTAAAGCATCTCTGCAGTCATTAGCGCAGCCTAATGAAGACGTAGCTGTTCGTAACATCTGGCGGATTGCAGATGGATACTGTGCAATTCCTTTCAGTGTATCAAGTGTTGAAATTGCGGAGTCATCCACCCGAAAACAGCGAGACAAAGAACAATGTCAAAGAAACCCAACGTTAAGATGCCTGTTGTGTCAAACACTCTGAACAGAGAGGGAAAAGACAACAGCTGCTCTCCCCTGCCCACAACGAATGAGATTTTTGCTCTTTCAAGTGTTCAAAGCTTTTAAGAGCTGAAAAACAAAACCCATATATCTCTTCCCTTGGATGCATGTCTGAGAAACAGAGAGCTTTGCATGGATTTGCACAGCAGAGACTGGCGGAAGCTGAGAGCAAACCAACAAAACTCAGTGTAAACCCAGCGGAGTCCCAGCTTCAAATGCCAGAATTTCAGTCGGAGGTATGGAGGGATGTGACCAGCAATACCTGAAGTGCACAAACTGCAGTAGATGAGTGTAAACTACCTGCACTGTGAGCACTTTTGAACTGCAGAGTCAACATGTTCATCTGAAGATTCAAAAAGTCATGAGTCATTCAATGTCTGAGAGGGAATCTGTGACTAGTGCACAAACAATGATGAATGTAAATAACAGTCGTACAGGTCCACATTTATTTATTCAGCTTCCTGTTTTGTCTTAAGAAAAGAAGATACTCAAATATTGACTCCTGTCTTCCATACTGAAAAAGGATGCTGAGCCTATTTTAGCATGCACATATTACCATGACTGAATAGATACACCGAAGTAAAAACAAGTGGCTGATGTTTTGTATGAAGGAAACAGGTAATGAAACACTGAAGCAGAAGATTTATCATTAATATGGTCAATTACAAGGCAACATGAATTCACTGATCTTTAAACGATCAAGATTAAAAGATGCAAAACAAAGAATTCAGTCGACAGAGAGAGAGAACAGAGAAACCAAGAATTTGGCCCGTCAGCGTTACCTTAAGCAGTTGGAATGGGCTGGTAGCAGCAGGCAGTCTAAAATTAGGGAACTCCACTTCTTGATTGGAGAAAAAAAAACAAACCCACCCCCCAAAATAATGTTAGTGCTACAATCTATGAAACAGCGCGCTGTTTTTAATGCTTTTAATACTGGAGAATATTTCTCTGAAATCTCTTCTTTAAATCAAAACTAGATTAGGTTTCTCATATGCAACCTTAGGATTTGAAGAATTAAAATACATTATTGCTGTAAAGAAGAAGAGAGTGAAAAGAAAAAGAAAAGAGGCATTTTATCAATGATAAAGTATTCTGCAGGCTGGATGTGGCAAGACATATTTCAGATCCTGAATAACAAGCCCGCCAGCCAGAAGGAGCAACTAGGGCAGTAGATGCTGAACTACCTCACTAACTACACTAGATGCACCTTAGCTGGAGGGCTGCAGGAGATTGATGCCCTGGAATACATCCAACTCCTCCAGGCAAGATACTTCCAGTCTGGACCATCTGAAACACAATAAAATCAATTGAAAGTGGCAAAGGACTATAAATATTTAACCTGATTCTATAACTGACTGTTGGAGAGCAAATACATGATTTGCAAGCTGCAGTGATACGAAGGTGTGTTTACACTCAGACAGTAACACATGATAAACCAAACAGCCATTTACACCATAAAGTTTTAATTTAACACCACAAACATACCTTCCACAACTGTAGAAGATTCAACTTAAAAGTAATGTTAAAAAGAAATGGTCACCTTAAGTACGAGTTCAAATATGACTGATTTAGTTTGCCTTTCACTAATAGGTCATACATCTCATGATTCTGAGATATCTGGGGAAATTGAAAATCTGCTGACTAAAGCTGCTTCTACAACCCCATTTATTATAGCACGTTTACATAATAGTGCCTGATGTATTTCATGAATTCTGCAAAAAACGTTTTGAGTTTGTGTTTTAAGGGTATGTAACACACACAAAAAGTGAATTGAAAATCTTCATTTTCAAAAATGTCCAAATCAGAAATGTTCAGTGTTATTTTGCACATCTCTTCAACCTGAACTTTTACAGTGACTGAGCTGGGACAGGCCCCCAATGCAGCTTTAAACAGAGTGGCGCCAACAGCCTCTTTGTGATGTGACAATGAGCCAAAAAAAAAAAAAAAAAAACCTCTCTAAAAGGAAACATTCGCCTTTATCCTCCTACTGAACCACCACAAACACAGCAGCTGGAACAGGTGGATCAATCCGGATCAATCCTCATTATCAAAACCACCTTAAAGTCAGCATTACGCCCAACGAAGAGTCCTAGTCAACTCAAAGGAGACTCATCAAACTACCGTGACTCAAGAGGTACAAAATACATAAAGTTTGACTTGCTCCAGTTATCGAATCACATTTATTTATATAGCGCCAAATAACAAAGTTACATCAAGGCACTTTACACACAGAGCAGGTTCAGACCAAACTCTTTATGGAGCTGTTAAAGAGAGCCCACATGTCCCCATTACCCGAGTTAAAGTTATACTGAATACATGAGAGCAAAGGACGCGTTCAACCTGCCGCCTGTTTCTTTTTAAAGCAAGAGGGGCGGAATAGGGAGGAATAAACATTTAGCAGCTAATTTACACTTTAAACAAACACACATCAGATACTGATCACACGTGTTTATTTAGGTTAAAGAGGAAAAGCTGCAGACAGCCTACCTTCAGTTTGTTTTGAGCTTTAATCCACCATGCACTTCTGTCTACACAGGCCTGTGTGTCCGCATAAACTCTACTTTACTATCTAACATGGCGACGTACCTTAGTCCGCAGCTGTTGCAGCCTCCACAGTCTTCTTTGTCACCCTTTAGCACAAAAAGTTTTGTCATGCATGAAATTGTGAGAGCATCTTTTTGTAGTTGTTTTCCTCTTTGTGGGGGTGGGGGAGAGGCGCGCACTCCTTCAGTCTTTGCGGGTGTCGTCTTGAAATCCTCCCTCAAACATGGCCCCCTCGTCTGCCGCCATCGGCCCCACACCTCTCCCATCCACTGCAGCGACATCCACCTGAACTTCCCAACTTCAACTGCAAACTGGGACATTAAGAAGAGCAGAGGGAATAACGGTGTGAGAGCCCACCATGCGCCTCCATTGAGCCCCGGGCTGGTTGCACAGAGGCAGGAGGCTTGTGACCTGTAACCCCTGCAGGCCCTGCAGGCCCTGCCCCCACCGAGCCTTCTGCCGCCTGCAGCAGCACAGCCTCCACCTTCCCATCTCAAGTGCCCACAAATGCCTCTGAAGCATTGTTTTTACCACAGCGAGCTGTAGCGATCCTGATCTACTGCGCTGAGGTGGAGAGGCTCCCTCCAGTGCATGGTCCACTCCACCCCTCCCTCACACCACCACCAGCCCCTCCACTGTGGGAACGAGCTGCAGCATTGCCTTACTTGCCTTCTTTCCTCATTGCACTTTAACCTACTTTCCCATACTGCCTTTTCTGTGACCCTACAGGCTCTCATTGGTGGACTTGAAGAGGTGAAACAAAATTGCAGCTGCACATTTTGACTTAATTCATTTGAGCCAGCACGGTTAATCTCATGTGGTCTGTCACTGAGAGAAGAGGAGGGTTAATTGTGGTTAGCACCATCTCGAGAGATGTGAGGTCAGTTCACAAATGGAGGGAAGATGATCATGTATCATGAAGCTTTATGAATTCAGCTGCAATTGACCTGCACAGAGACAATAGCCTGTCAGCCCACTGGGCTGGCCTCATGGAAGGAAGGAATGTGTCCCAGTGTTTTGAGCTGACAGTACTGCTTCACAGCCAGATCTCCAACTGGGAGGAGGGGATGTCTGCCTATTTTCTTTCTTTTTTTCCCCCCCAAACCTGCCATACAACTGCATGGATCTGTCTTAACTGTGTCTGCACTTTCAAGACTTTGTTGAGGAGCTCCAGGTCATGCTAAAGCTGAAACTGTTTTTTTAATTTAACTAGTAAAAGGTCAGAAATATGAGGGATGGATGATGAAAATGGTCAAGATAATTACATAAAAAAGTCAAAAATGTTCCAGCTGGCCCAAGACACTGTAACTGCCTGATTTACAAAGAACACAAACGGCTGGTCAGTGATTTTCACCTCACAATCATATCAGCAATACTGAAAATTTAACATGTATAATCCTTTGAGCAATTAATAATTTCAACAATGTCAAAGTTACACTGAAAGGAGTAGGAGAAAAGATGATCCGTCTTATGCAGACGGCCTCAGTCAGCTTTATAAATGGTTTAGTGAGGCTGAAGACAATGAAGACTTCTTACTTCACCTCTTACATTGATGACCCTGGAGCAAGAACAGCTGAGTGAAAACAAAGGATTTTCTTATTTCACCTTGATCTGTTTAGAATCTGGATTTCTTAACTCAAGTGTCTTAAAACAGAAATAAGTAACCCACACAAAATGAAAAAGAGATTTATAGTTTTCTTCAGTATCTTGGGAATAAAATCAAAAATACTGTTTGCAGAGATAAACATTAGATTTGAGTGTTTATCTATGCAAAGGCTAATAAGTGGTATCTCTGTGTTTTAAAAGGCCGTAAACCATGGTTACTTATTCTGGCTGACTGGAACTGTGATCAGCATTATGATTGGTTGATACATGAGGTCATCAAACTACCCGCATCAGTGGGAATGACTCTTCTTGTCCAACGGATGCGGTTATATCAGGGGAAAAACTGCAGAATAAAGGCACTGCTCATAAAAACTCATTCACAGTTCTGTGCACTTAACTGTTGAAGCAAAAAAAAATTGCCATAAAGTTTTATTTCATGAATGTGTTCACAAATTTACCCTTTATAAAGTTATGTACACATATCTCATCCCATGGTAAATAAAGAGAATATCCAGACTGTGGAAAAAAAAAAAAGGAAATAGAAAAAAAAAAAAGAATAAAAAGGTAAAGCACAACAAATATTAAAACAGAAAACTCTAAATCATGATATATAGTTTGATCTTAAGGGATTTCTGTTGATATCTATATAATATTGCCAGTGATTTATACAATAATAACTAGAGGTAAGGTTTGATAAATATGAAATGCTTTGTGGATACAACCAATAAAAAGGTGCCCACTGTTGTCAACGGCTCCCTCTGGTGGGATCTCTTTGTATATCATGTCCTTCACACACTTCATGTCATCATTGGACCCAATTTTCAGGAAAGTTTGAACATTCTGGGATATTTGTGTTAAAATGCGGCATTTTTCTGCCTGATCATCTTTGTTGTTACAGAGGACAGCCTGTTTACTGACAGCTTATCAGCAAAGAGTTAAAGTCAGGGTATTCTAAGAAATTCATACACGCAGACAAACTTTCTTTCATTTACTGGAGACATGATGGTTCACTGTGTGCAGGACTTCAGTCTGTATTTAAGCATGGGGTAGCACATTCACAGCAGATTTTTCTAATTATTTTATGGGTCTTAAAACCTACTTTGTCACTATCTGATGCAATGTACCAAATAGCAATTATTTAACCACACCAGAAAAGCTTTTCCAAAGTGTGGTCCTTTTGAGCTCTGAGTCCTGTATGCTGGACTCACAGGATCACAGTTGGAGTGTAACACAGTCAATGTTAAACCTAGACTTCACTGGATGTGGACCTGAGAAATAAACTGGTAATGCATTTGTGGCTTCAAATATACATTTTACCCTTTTTATAGTCACTTTGGTTTAAAAACAAATTAAAAGGTGTGGAATTTTACATCAGCGTTATGTTCCATTAAATGTTTTTAAAACAAGGCAACATTCGTGACAAGGTACCACACTGCAATTCATTATGAATTAACATTTGCATGGCATGACCCAATGAAATATTTAAAGTTTAAAAATCCAGTCTTCCATTGTGAAAAGCAGACTGCAGTCCCTGTTCAAGTATGAACTTATATATATCAATGTAAGGCATGCATACAAACCACTGCTGTGTATTTTAAAATGTCAAATAAAATATCTCAGGAGGAAAAGAAAAAAAGAATGCAGCATTTGCAAACTCAAATTCCATGAGGTATGTACTAGAAGACTGTGTGACAGACAACACATCTTGAAATGTGCCATTTTAATGAAAATGGCCGAAGTAAGGCAATTTTAATCAACACAAGTCTTTTTAAAAAGTATAACTAATTGATGAGGCATATGGAACTCAATGAATTCAGTGCCTTTCACCCAAAACAAAGTTTAGACAGTGCATGTGGTTATTCTTAGAAATGTCTTCCTGATGAGTCACAGTTATGTTATTGTGTATTCTATTGAAATATTTCATCATATCAGAGAAGAAAACGGCATGAAATTTAAAATCCTGGCTGAGCAACTTTCTTATCTTTTGCCTTCTTTGGTGTTACTATTTGTAGCTGAATGGATGATAGGACAAGTGAGATTATGGAGATTTCATCAGATTCAGTTTCCTTTCATTCTGTCCATTTCTCATTTTGAGTGTGGCTTAATGAGTGTCACAGAAAATCAGTAAAGTTAATCAAGAAGCAACTCCAACCGAAAACTGCCTCTTAGACGTGTCAGCTAATCTGAAATAATATGCTCTGAAATGAACGTAACAGATTTACAGTGCAACGGAACTGTGATGCATCCTTGTGCAATGCTTCTGTGTAAACTGCAATATTATTTCTCACGTTATGCAGTGCTTAGACTGTAAAAATACCTAAGATGGTACATATATCAAGTATTTGAAAACCACATTAATTATTTTTTAAATAACTTTTTCAAATGAATTATTGCTATCTGGGCTTAGCATGTGAGGATCAATTGGAGTGCTCAAAGTGAGATCAATTTGTATATCCTAGTTGTCCATGATTGTGGTGAATGGATGGCTGCTACCCTGCAGCATTATCTGATGCTGTGTTTCCATTTCAGTCATGTTAGCCTCAGTGAACTCAGCCTTTCTATTAAAAAAAAAAAAAAAAAAAATCACAGCACAATAAATTGATTTCTTTGTGTTTTTGATTTTTTCTTCCTGTGCCAGCTAATGTGTCGGCAAGTACAGCACTGCAGATCATTTCAGACCTCTGTAACCTCACACATGACCAAAGGCCTAATAACCTCACAATAATCCCCAAAAATGAATGTGTGTTTAACTGGCCTCTAGGTTACATGCCACTGTGACAAAGCCAAATTTCTAAAGATCATTTACACCCTGTACAACACAACAGTTTACAATAAGGCAATAATCCAAACCTATGCAATTAGTTAGGCTAAGCAATGTTCAGAGTTACTGTACGTTTTCAACTGTTAACTATGAAGATACATTAGAAAAATAATATATTTACTCCACCTCAGATTTTTAAAATATAGACGGATTTTTTGGAAAAAAAAAAATCTCATGTTGGCATGTGAGTCATGTATCCGTCTTTAAGGTTTCTGCCAACAACAATTTATGTGGAAAGGGAGGAGTTTAAGGTCCCACATTAAAGGAACGGACTAAATGTACTGCATTGTCACTAAAGAGAAAACACTATGGTTTAAATAACAGTTCCTGGCCCACTCAGGTTGCTGGATGGAAATCACCTCCATATCCACACTAAAAATAGAAAGTTAAGGAAGTATGCTTTACTTTTTTCCTATATTTTGTAGTTAATATTAAACTTTAATGAAGTATGCCTTTTATACTCGCATGTAGCCCTCTGCAGCTCCATCCACTACCATTTAGATCTACCACCTGACAAAGCAGTTGTCTCTCCGGTTTTTAAGCTTCCTCCGGTGCTGTGGGCCTCTTCAGGTCTCGGATCTGCTTAATCAGATAGTTCTTCTCATCACAGAACTGCTCATCCTCAGCTCTGTCTGTCTGGAAGTGGCTCAGGAAGTCCACGAGTTTGGTCTGGTTCTTCAGCAGTATGTCCAGCACGGGCTGGGTCTTGTTGGGGTTTGCAACAAATACCTTCAACATGAGAGACACAGATGATGTGACATTGATGGTCTGAAATGTTTCATCCTGAGGACAACTAACTTGAGGCATGTTTTAAATGCATACCTTGAAGACATGGAATGCCTCAAACTGGATATTTCTGCTGTTGTCTCTTAGCAAGTTCATCATCAGCTTCAAGTTCTCTGCCCGACTGATGTACTTGGTCATGACAGTAAAGTTGTGTCGATCCAGGAGAAGTTCCCCAAGGAGCTGAATAATAGTTATTGATTAAATAATATCAGTTGCATGTGAATTTGGAACTCAAGTTTTATCAGTGGCTTTGATTTGATAGAGCAGCAGAGCTTTTACCTTCAAAGACTGTCGTTTGGTGACATAATTGTCAGAATGTAGGAGCTTCTCATATTCTGTGAAGACCTGAAAGCCAAGGCCAAAAGATGTTATGGCACAGAAGGTGAAACAAACAATTTTTATCTTCAGAGTAATGATAAAAAATTTTGAAGGCCCACCCTGTCATAATTGTTCTCCAGGAAATCTGCACACATAATCTTGTGTCTCGTGAGGAGATCCTGGGAGGAAACAGAAGAGTGATGTTCAGATAGGAATTCATACCCAGAATCAACTGGTATATCAAGATGCAACACTGAAAGCGAAAAAATGTCTGCGTACCTTGAATGAGGCGAAGGCATCTGAAGCAATGTCAAAGGTTGAAAGCTCCACATAGCGGAAGAAGCAGTAGAACTCCTCAGAGAAAAGCACAGTTCGTGCTAGAGGCTCGTGACGCAGGCACTCCCTCAGCATCATTCCACAGTTCAGAGCCACTTCTGCACTCTCGTATCTGTATGGGTTGATACACGTCAAGTCAAGTCATATCTGCATACCTGTTACAGAACATACACCCTAAATGTCAGGATTTGTGGTCCGTCTTTGAAGATCAAATGACGTTCCTGTTTACATATTTAACATTTGGAAATTAAGTTCAATAAAACCACACAACAAAGTCATCGGAGAAATTGCAATTTGCAAAGAGAGCTTTTGCTCCATTGAGAGTAACCTTAATAAATTGAAATGCAGTGAAGCCATTAGAAAAGGTTGCTTTTTCAGTAAGCGGGATGACTAATTTTTTCAGCGCTGTAAAACCAGCACTCAACTATCAACCTCTACATCTCCATGTGTTACCCACATGTGAATGCAACATGCTCATGCTTGTTCCTCTGGGAGTTGTTGAAACACATACTGTGTAATGTAAAATATCGTTAAGTGGAGGGCAGCACGGTGGCATAGCGGTTAGCGCTGTTGCCCCACAACAAGAAGGCCATGGGTTCGGTTCCTGGGCTGGGGCCTTTCTGTGTGGAGTTGGCATGCTCTCCCCGTGCCTGCGTGGGTTTCCTCCCACCATCCAAAGACATCATGTTTGGGTTAACTGGTGACTCTAAATTATCTGTAAGTGTGGTTGTTTGTCTCTGTGTTTTGGCCCTGTGATGGACTGGCGACATGTCCAGGGTGACCCTGCTCTCACCCAGTGTGAGCTGGCATTGGGTCCAGCAACCACCGCAACCCAGAAATGGATAAGCAGTAGAAGACGAATGCATGAATGAATGTTGATTGAAGGCAATTTCACTACAGAGGCAAAACCACCAAAACTGCCTTTGAGGGCGCAGTAAGAATAGATTCCTTTAGAGGCCTCTGCAAGTAGCACTGTCTTTAATATGTACGAGGAAAGAAACCAAGCACTCATATGCAATGTCAAAATATCATATCGCGAGGTTCTGAAGCTGGAAAAGAAGAACTTACCCTTTCAGAAGCATGAAGAGGATCTGTGGATGTGTAGAGATGTACTCTACTGTGGGTGTGCGAGTGCCAATCTGTCGTCTCACAATATTGCTGAACAAATGAACCACATCCTTCTTCCCCTGTAACAGGGAAAGCACTCTGACAAATGAATGGCTGACTGGGTAATGATAACATGCAAAGACACTTTTTGCTTTTGGCAAAGCTGTTCAAATCAGGCATACACACTGACCGTTTGGTGTCTCCCAAAAGTAATCAATACCCCTCCCCTTTTTTTAAGCACACACAGTCATTGCATAAAGAAGTACATTTTACCCACCTCAAAGTCAATCCTTTGCAGGTTTGCAATGAGCGCGATGAGGAGGTTGGTGTTGTACAGCTCTTGAGCAAGCTGAGCCACTGCTTCAGTTTGAGGCTCCTTGTCACCTGTTCCACAGAGGACTTCCTTGAGTGAAGCCAGGTTTTTGGACACCTCCTCGGCAACCTGAGTGGGGGGAAAAAAACAAAACAAAACAAACAAGAAACAAAAAACTGTTGATGAATATGACCATGAGTTGGCGAGAACAAGACAAAAATGATAAATATTAGACGACCAATACCACGCAAAACAGCATTGCTGACCTTTTCACACTTTTTGCTGTCTCCAGCATCCAGTTTTTCCATGTAGGCCACATGCTCCTTTAAACCCCTCACTATTTCTGCTGGACTCTTCTGGGACTTCCCGAAAGGAAAAGGCATGACTGAAGAAATGTAATCCAAGCCCAAATCTGTGATGAGATTGTTAAAAACAAAACAAAACGAGAAAAATGTTCAACAAACTATCATGTGCATTTAAAGCCGTTCAATTTCCTGCATTTCTCTGCATCGGGAAATGGCTGAGAGAGCCCTCACCTGAGGAAGGCTTAGCAGCTCGGGTAGGTTCACTGTAGGTCTGTAACTCGACACGCCAAAGTGAACTACCCACACTATTAAAAACCACAACAAGGCACACAGCTAGTCAGCGTTACATTACTGACCTGTCGGAGATAATGCGGGTACGTGTGCACTAAAGTAACACTTCTACTGGATGACACGAATATCAGTTTATCAACACAACGCCTTTTTAACCCACACGAGGATGTCACTGACAGCAAGGCGTTCAAAATGTCAATATATATATATATAAATAAAGGAAAACCAATAATCCCAAAACTTAGCTAGGCTGCGACCCAGTTATCCGAGGCAACAAAAAGTACATTACAAACAGGGAGCACGGTTAAAAACACAAACCAACAAACTGAAACATGTATCTGGGGCTGTCAGGACTCACCGACTGAACTGTGGGGCTGGAGCTGAAGGAGGCTCGGTGGCTAAAGGTTAGCTAGCAGGTTAGCAAGTTGTCTCCACTTTCTTTTTCCACTGAAGGGTGAGTTTGTATTGTCCGTGTCGTTGTCGGCCCTGGAGCCGTGGCTGTCTACCGGGAAATAACTTTGCCTACAAGTTGCTCAAACCGACGACCTTCATCGCTGTGATATTTCACGAAAATCTCTCTACTCGTGACCGACTGTCACCTAACTTGCTGGCTGCCTGGCTGTGGACAGAGAGTCGCTGGGTTGGCCTGTCGGACCGCCTGACAACTTCATTTCCTTGTTCTTTCTGTTGAAACTCGCGTTCTCTCCCCTTCCCGGGGGCACTGGGCGGGTATGTTTTGCTCTGTAAAATGACTGCCAGTCGTCTGAGCCAATCACTTTAGCCGCTCATCACTCGCGCTGTGACGCCCCTGCCTTGTGGGTGCGCATGTTTCATACAACCTGTTTTACTGGTGTGGGCGGACACACGAACGACCGTACCTAAAGCCCTGTCCTCCGGACTGCCCTGTATTCATTAGCAAGCGCACTTTGATCCTCGTCAAAAGATGAGGCAAAGAAATTTCGTTAAGGATTTAGACTTAAAATCAGTTATTTTCCTCAGATGGACATGGAATATGACTGAAACAGCAACAACAACGATAAAATTTAAGGTTAAGGTTAAGGTTATTAATATTAATATTGACAGTAGTTACAACAACAACAATAATAATAGTTATCCCTATTGTATTTTCTAAATAAACCCTTTAGCCTCATATTTTGGTAAATATAGTCAAACAAGATTTCAGAAAGTTACAAAAATACTCCTAATAAAATATAAACACACCACTAGCATGTGTGCAACTTATGATGTTTAAGGTTATTTACTTTTTAATATGGCATCATTGCATTATACTCAGTTATGTCATGTTAATGATTATCACTGATACAGTCACTGTACATATTTACACTCATAACTGTACTGAAATCTTAAGGATTGTTCTCTGCTCTCATCTTAACAAAATTCTTGTACTGCCTTCAGTTTTCATCTTAAAACATTTTACGTTTTTGTTAACTTTTACAATTTTGGTTACCTCACAACGGAGCTTGTGCTAGAATACCGTGACCATTTTGCTTTGGGTCTTCATGATATCATGATATCCATATGATGCCCATAACATTGCACCATTCCACCAACAGCTGATGCCAGTGATTGTAGGTTCACCATCGTCCAAACGCACAAACCAATCCAGATGTTTCCAAATAATTATGAGAGTTTGTGCTCACTATCACATGATCCAAAGGTATGTGTCTTTAATTATACTATTGAATACTATCCAGTTTTTTATTTAAACACAGTCGAAGATTTTGAGTGTTACATGTAGTAACTGCACCTCAGATAACTCAAAATTCTACCCCAGCACAGTATATTTCTATGTTGTTGTCTATGCTGTCAACTTCAAGGCTACATTAAATTGTCATTGTGCCTGGGATCAAATTTTGTTGCATCTCCCCTGTTTGCATTAGTTGTGTGTTTATCAGATGTCCTCTAAGTAGTCATTAAGCACAAATCACACTGTAATAGATATAGTTTCATTGTATTGTCTATGAAGACAACTTTTATTGGATCATGACAGGGCCTCAAAATCAGGTGTTGATGCAGGACTTTTGTTAGTCGATATTGATATTTTCACGTTTGTGACACATTGGTTGCTAAACAAATAATCAAAAACAGATTTGGACAAACCAAAATCTGAACACATTAAACTTCACACATTTCCTCGACAATTCGATTTGAAAGCATCAGCTCTAACTCCTGTTTTAGTGAAAATACGACCTGAGACCCACACGAAGACATGTCTACTTTTGGGTAGATACTTCAAAATTGAAGTCATGTCGATGAGGTACTTGTGTAAAGCCCTTGGGTTTCCTGCACAGTCCGACCTCCTGCGCCTTTTCACGGTGGAAACATTGCAACATGGGGCGGACAAGGGGGCCTTTACTTTGAAAGCTGCACCCGGAAGCGTCGGTATCCGGGAGAGCGCAGTTAGCTTGATGCTAGTGTGAAAAGCACACGATCACTTCTGAAGGACGGAAAGAAACACAGTCGCTGGCCGGGACACTTTTTCATCTTTAGGACTTTCTCGGCGCGGTAGGGTCGTCTCAGCAGGTAAGAGGGCAGCTCCGGGCCGGCGGCCGGATGGTGTCCGGGGTGTTTTGTGGCCTGTTGTGGTTTCAGGCCGTCTCGCTGCCTTACAGCGGAGCAGCTCCTTTCTCAGGGATACATCACGTATGGCGCTCTTTACTTCGAAACGGTTTGCAAAGACCCGCGCCTGTCATGATAATTTCCCACATTTAAAGGGAAATATTCGCAGTTTTTCGGCTTCCAGCGAAAACATGAAGTCGAAGTGTAACATTTTCCCACCGTCGACCTTTATTTCCCTGCTTGAAAGGGCCTTGGGGAGAGATTTCGGGGCGTTGAGATGTTGATAGTGGAAATTGTTTTCAGTTACAGCTAGTTTGGAGGAGAAAGAGACACACACCCCCTTTAATTCAAAACTTTGGAGCATAAATTTGAGGCACTTTTTGTGTTTTGCTGGTCGTGGTCACACGTCGGCCACGGCATCGCCATGTGGTGCAGGGCTGTGGAAAGGAGAGGCTTGTAGTGAGCAGCAGAGGTTGAAATAAAGGATATTTGGTGATATTTACATGCATAGTATTGTGTGTCCGCTCGCTGGTTCCGCCGCCAGAGCCGCCGCAGTGAAAGCCTGGCCCTGCTATCATGGCTGTAATGGCTCTGTCAAGGCGTCGCAGCACACTGCTGTTGGGATTTTTTTTTTTTAAACACCCACTTTCGTTTGTGGACTATCATGGTTATCTACATCCTTTTTAATTCTCGTAATTAATGTATAGCACATTGTGGACCAACATCAGACCACCTGTGAATATGACAGCACGCATTTGGAGGATTGGTCTACTCCTCCACTCTGAGAAATAAAACGATGGCTTTCCATCCAGTCTCATTTGATTTTCATCATTATTGAAGATTTAATTAAAAGGCAACCGGTAATGATGAAAAATGGCAATATTTTTGTTGGAATCCTTTTGCTAATGTGTATGTCCTCACTTCTTCTAACAGTCAAAAATTACAAATTCATTTATGAATAATATGTTTTACAAAGAAGTTGGGGCAAACAGATGTGGTAAAATATGGGACGAGAGAGGACATGGGGGTTTGTGATCACAAGTCTGTAAGGGTTACATCAGATCTGGTTTTCCATCCCCAGAGTCCTGTTTCTGCTGATTTCCCTTTCTCTTCCCTTTTAATCTCATTTGGTCCTGGGATGACTGGTGATTTGTTGATAATTGCAGGCCTCTATTTCTGCTCGTATTTTCGATAGCCATGCCGCTTTGGGCCACCTTCCTTGAACTGTGAAATGTGAGATCTGGAAGATGCTGGCATTGGTCAATACAGTTGTGATTTTTTTTTCTTCTTATTTTCTTTTACATTCACACTGCAGACAATCAGAAACTCTCCAGAAGTAAATTATACTTCAGTTAATCAGGAGAAGAAGTTGAGAAACTGTGCAGATGGAGCAAATGTTTTGGTCCCAGATGTGAACCATCACATCTCTGAAAAAAAAAAAAATACAGTGCGCGTTTTTGTAGGACTCTACTTTAGGGACTTTTTCATTGCAGGATTTTGAGTTAGCCAATGTGACAGTTGAGTCAAAGTTTCTATGTAAGTTGTTTCTAACTGTTTATGGAAAATATTTTTCTCAAGGCTCCAGTCCAAAAGGTTACAACCATTATTTCACAACACTCACTTTTAGAGTGTTTATTTTCAGAAAACAGTTTACTCCTAATTGAACATGCAAGCTGCGTTTAGAGAGTACTGCAGGTTTTTATCCATAGATATGACCACATCAGACTGTTATAATGCTGCTTTACTGCTAGAATGTTGGGCCAACATAGTCCACATAGTCAAATTCTTAGTACATCATCCTCATACCGAATGAATTAAAAATGTTATTGCATTGTGGCTCAGATACAATGATTATGTTGTTGCTAAACTGTTTTGATCAGGATATTAAGGACAGATAGATATTTTTATTGAATGAGTGAGCAGAACTTCTTTTTCTCTGCTTTAAAAGCAGCTTTTTGGCAGTCAGTGTAATTGAAAGTTACCTTGTCATCTTCACTTTATCGTTTCTGTGGTGTTTTTTTCCCCCCCTCATTAGACTCCCGGTCAGATATAAAAAGCCTTTGGCCATGTCAGGACAGAGGAAAGGAGCTGCAGCGCGGCTGCCTAAATGTGCCTTCTGCAGAACCAACCGGGACAAGGAGTGTGGCCAGCTGCTGGTGTCTGACAGCCAGAAGGTGGCAGCCCACCATAAGTGCATGGTGAGGACAGCACAGTGTTGTCAACCTTTTTAGTCTGAGATCTGTTAAAGTTTAAACTTATGTCATACGAACTTCTAATACTTCACATATTGAAAACAGTGAACAGTTATGGTGGAAAAAACGTAGAATTTTGTAATTTTATGTTGCTTTACTTGCTAGCCCACCGCAACTCTATTTACCAATGGAAAAAACAATGAAAATACACATACTACACATTTTTTTCGCAGAAATTGTTCATCTTACATAAACAATCTTGAAAACCTCCATATTGTCTTTAATCCCTGCATGGTCGTGACCACTGGGCTAAGAAAAGACTGCTCTCCAGTCTCCAACATACAATTCCAGGCTCTATAAAAGATCTTTTGAGATATATTGAAGTGAAATGAGCTCTGATGACACAATCCGATGCTGGTGAAACATGTACAATTATGGTGATACTTCTGTCTGGTGGAAAATTGTGCATCACAAGTGGTAAAAGGAAATGCTCATACAGATATAGTCGATTATAACTCAAAGGTACAATGAGATGTAGGTATGAGTGTATAGGAAAAGACTGCAGAAACCCCTTACTGACAGTTTTAACATGAATTTCTTGTGTAGCTGTTCTCCTCTGCCCTGGTCACATCTCACTCAGACAGTGAGAACATTGGAGGATTTTCCATTGAGGATGTGAAAAAGGAGATCAAGAGGGGAAATAAATTGGTGAGTACATGCTAGTCTTTTGAATGTAGTAATAAAGAGGAGTAAAAGCAATGTCGCAGATGTGGCCACAGGGTAGAACTTATGTGCAATCTTTACACTATGAATAACTAGTATGGACAAAATGGAGTATATCTGGGTGTGTGTACATATTTAAATGACTAAATGATAAAGACTTTAGATTTAAATATGTGGTGGTACAGGTTGGTGGTGGTGTTGAGGCCGACATCTCATGTCCATTCGCTGTGTTTATTTGAGGATGTGCTGAAGCTGCTTTATTTAACTCACAGTAAATCATGATGAGGATGCACATGTGTTTTTCTGAACATAATAATCTCGCCATACTGTAAATGTCTCTAGGGGCAAATTTTTTCAGTGTGTGTGCTGATGGATGTGCTTTGTATTCATGGTGTGTATGCATGTTTATTGAATGGATCCCTACAAAGAATTGATACTAGCTGATAGCAGTATATCAGATCCATCTCATGTGTACAAGCTTTTCCTAATCATAAATATCTAGAACTGCACATGTTACAATAAACAGGTTGTGGCTCATTCTCTGGCACGCTGCTGAGTAATGTAATTTAAATTTATCAAATTACCAGCATTTAATTTTGTGTTAATTACGATCAGTGTCACACTCTTAGTTTCAGTGTGGTTCTTCTGTCCCACTTTATGATTTTCATATAAAACTTTCATACCACTCAATAAAAGATGATTGATATATTAGCCTTAATGTAATTTATGAGTTAATTTATGCAGGTTTTTTTTTATGGTTTTTATGTGTATATGCACACGATGCACATTTTATTTATATATATATATATATATATATATATATATATATATATAGTGTGCATCAGCACTAATCTCCCTGCTTCCTCTATTTTGTTTTTTCTCCTGCGACAAATAAATTCTCCTCACCAGGGATATTGTTTCATGAAATTTGCATATGGCCTTTCATACAGTTGTGTGTGTCAAGGCCCCATGGTCTTTGGAGAGAAATATCATATCCGTGCTGGAAAATCCCAATTCACATGGTTAATTGACAAATGACATTACCAGTTGCCAGCCACTTGACCTGACATTGAAGATTGCGTGTGCTCAGCGGTTATTTTTAAAGATGCAGCTCTGTGCTTTTCCTCTCCAGATGTGTTCTTCATGTCACCGACCAGGCGCCACTATTGGCTGTGATGTGAAAACGTGCCGGAGGACATATCACTATTACTGTGCTGTGAAGGACAAAGCACAGATCAAAGAGAATCCTTCTCAAGGGATTTACCTGTAAGTCACTTTCTTTGCACTCTTATGCACATAAAAGTATATTTGATAGAGATTTGTCATTGATAGATATACATTTATTTATTTTTCCTGATTACAGCGTTTACTGTCGTAAACACCGAGATGCTTCTCAGGATGGCATTCAAGGTAGGGTATGCTTAAATGTGTGGTACACACAAGACTTCATGGATGATTGCAGTTAGGGTTGGACAGCTGTTTCCTTTTCAATCTCAACACATTCAAACACTGCTGAGTGACTTGTCATGTAATTTACTGCTAATTCTCATTGTGATGATTATGCTGTTCATATTTTGTTGTGAGAGGTGTTGCAGTCCTAAATCTGATACTTGCACCAGTAACTCCAGTTACAGTTCAGTTTGTACTGCTGCACTCTCCCTGCTGTCTTGGAGTTATAGCTGTAATTTGATAGCATATTAATTATTGTGCATCAGTCTTTACTCAGTAACCCATAATGACAATGAAAAGATTTTTAGAATAATTTGCCCAATTGTTAAAAATCAAAAACAGATAATTATAATTTTAAACTGTTTTGAGATCTGTAATTCATTATGTGTACAAGCCAAGTTTGTACAGCTCATCCCATTTTTCTTGGTGCAGCCTTGGCTAGCCCAGTCAAGGACAGATGTTCACAGACTACCAATGCTTGGACTTTTGTTCAAAGGGGCCGACCAGACAATATAGAATCCTTCAGAGGTTCTTTGACAACGCTGAAGTGGGCCGTCATTTTCCATTGTTAATTGTGTCTTGGTCTGTTGCCAGATGAAGAGGAAGGTGTGGCCAATGATTCAGACTCATTGCCTCCACAAAGCAGAGGCAGAGGACGGTTTGAAAAGGTGAGAGGCAAGGTGGGATCTCGTGGCCAGTCAGAAGACAGCCGCTCCACCTCCTCACAGGCTGCAGATGAGGAGAGCTCCTCCCATGTAAGGCAGCACACTTGTTCATAAATTTGGTCCATGACAATCTCTTGAATGGGTGGTTAGCCACGCTCTCTGTTTTTGAGTGCTGTTTTGTTTTCTTCAGCGGGACAGGTCTCCTCTTCGGGCCAGCCCAGCAGATGGAGGTCAGCGCTGTGGCTTTTGTCATGCTGGTGATGAAGAGAATGAAACAAGAGGCATGCTTCACACCGATAACTCCAAAAAAGTGGCAGCACACTACAGGTGCATGGTAAGGTAGAAGTTTTTAGTTAAGCTGTTTGTGCAACAGACTTCTGATAAGGATGCATTTGCAATTGCTCCAATTCCATCACTCTAATCTCATTGCAGCTGTTTTCATCGGGGACAGTCCAGCTGACCACCACATCACGGGCTGAGTTTGGAAACTTTGATGTGAAAACAGTCATTCAGGAAATCAAGAGAGGGAAAAGAATGGTAGGAATGTTTGTGTAACCTCAGTTTTGAAAACTTGCTTTTATAGGAAAATTACATTGTTTCTTTTTTCCAGAAATGCACACTCTGTACTCAGTTGGGTGCCACCATTGGCTGTGAAATTAAAGCATGTGTGAAGACCTACCATTATCACTGCGGCCTGCAGGACAAAGCCAAGTACATTGAAAACATGGCACGTGGCATCTATAAGTAAGCTCAGCTTCTACAAATAAACAATTTTTCAAGTCAAATTAATTGTTTCTAATTCACAAAATACAGCAGTTTTTTCCCTTCACATGCAAAGCCAATCCTCTGTTATTTATTTTGCGCTGCTATTAGTTTGGTTTACTTCACCATGCCCGATCATCCTGAAACCCATGATCTCTCACCTGCCAATTTTCTAGTTGCAACTAAACTCAAGGGAAATCAAGGGTTTTGTAGCAGGTTTTCTTGAAAACTTTTGACTAAATTCATGAATGTATCTTGAAGGCCTTATGTCTATGTTTCTTTGTGTGTTTTCAAGCACATATATGAACCAAACAATTGGGATCCGCTGATCAGAACACAGTGTAGAAACTCTACAGGATACCTTTATTGTAACTCTGTAGATCATGACAACATCCTGGGCATCAAAACAATAATAGGAATTATTACAATATAAATTTCCTCAATTGAAATTTTATTAAAATTTATAGAATTGTGTAACATACTAAAAAATACAGTAAATAAATGTTAAGTACGATTACTTAACATGTAATCTGCCCAAAAATAAATCACTCGCCTCTTTGCTAACATTTGCCATCTTGTCTGCTTTCACCAATGCAGCAAAAGTCCCCTTTAAACTTAAACCTTGGGCTTAATTGATTATGCTTACAGACTGAACATTTTTATGATAACATTTTGCAACATTGGCCTTGTTGCACAGCCCTGGATGAGAGAGCCTTACCAGAAAACGGGATTAGTTAATTTGTGCACAATTAACTGTGAATCAACAATCAATATGGACATAGTTTGTCGGTAAAGATGTCCTAGGACATCGGTACCATCTGAGTAGATATCCTCAGAACTTAAACCTGGATTGTTAATTTATATTTATTTTGTTTTATACCTGTAATGCCTGTCCAACTCTAGGCCGAGGCCATAGCCTGACTGTTTACATCAGAACTGCATTTCCCTGCCAACAACAACTAACTCTGTTCTTTCTTTAATCACATGTAGAACTCAGCTTTATTGTAACCTTTAGAATTTACACAACTTTCAGTGTTTTCCTCGATGAGCACGATATTGCTGTTTCTGTAACTCTGAGTTCAAAACAACCTTCAACTAGTGTACAAAATGGAACATCTCTAGTTTGCATTACAATTGTTCAGAAAACTAACAGTGATTTGTATTGGTTTGTGTTTTTGTAATTTGTTACTTAAAAGTATTGTATGTGTTGTAGACTGTATTGTAAGAACCACAGTGGTAATGAGGAGAGAGATGAAGAGGATGAGGAGCGAGAGAGCCGCAGTAGAGAGAAGGCAGCAATTGACCATGGAAGAACACCCTCAACTCAAGTGAATGGCAACTAGGTCAGCTAATAATGGTGTGGTTTTTGTGTGAGGATTAATTAAATGGGATTTACACATTTCCTGTCACTTGGTTGATGTCATTTGTGGTTAGTTTTTTTTTTTTTTGTTTGTTTGTTTGTTTGTTTTTCTTACAGGTTGTCCCGATTGATGTGACATGAGGAGAAAACTGAAGAATTCGGACAAGGGAGACGTATTTTTTGATACTAAATCTTAGCCTACTCACAAAGTTGGGGTCCATAAGCTCCCAAGAGTCCTTCACATGATTTCTTCCAGTGAATGGACATGATGTCCCAATGTGCACCAGACGTCTTTGTCGTCAAACCCTGTTTTTGAGTTGACTGGATGATCTATTCACAGACTGGTGGTACTCAGCAGAGCAGAGAAGGGGACTGTAGCAGGATAATGAAAAGCCATGGCTTATCTTTCCCAAGAGCCAGTTATGCGCTCGGTTTCAAATACATGTATTATTGTCGTGAATAAGAGCTGATCTTTGATTGTCACTCACTGCCCATGCTCCCACAGATTACACAACCCACACTTGCTGAAAACCTCCTCTTTTTCCTCTTCCTTAGCTTCTGAGGGACTCACTTTTAAGAGGGGTCTATTTGTTACTAGTCTCTCTATGAAGTTGTGCAGTTTGATTACCTTGTTTCTGTAAACATGTCTTAAGAATACTCTTTTCATGTTAGCCTTTCTTTCTTGATATGTAATATTTTGCTACTGTATTATTATCATCATAAGTAATTTTGAATATCTGGATTTCAGACAGTCACGATTACAAGTTCTGCCAGCATGCACTTGGATTTTCCCACTGTTAAAGGTGGATTTCTTTTTTTTTTTTAATTATTATTATTTTTTTTAGCTGCTAAAGGGCAAAGTAGAGCTCTTTAGATGAGTTGGCTTGACTTTGTTTGATGTACTGTTACTTGTATCTCAAATGTATTCACGAATGATTGGAAATAGAAAATATTTTATTTTACACTTTTACTCAGTCTTTGATTTGAGTGTGTGTGTGTTTGTGTGTCCACAGGATACTGAAAACAGAAAACCGTACGCCTAAGTTGTTCAAAAAGGTTTGAAAAGTCCTGACTGAAAGATCAAAGTAAAACAATATAGCTATGAGACGTTACAGTAGCTACACAATCTCCATTCACAGTGAGGCCTCTCATGTGTCCATGTGGAACTTTAGTTCTGCAGTAAAAATCAGCTGTTGGTCCACAAGACAGCATTTTGTGGTAAAGCTTTGGTGCGTTGGTGTGTGAAGTCTACAGTCTGAGATTTGTATTACAGTACTACAGTAAGATTTCCTCAGTATAAATTGAGAACTGGTCATTTATTTTGGAAATTCTCTGATATTTACTGCAAAATCATCAAAACCACTAAACATGAAAGAGAAAGTAATTCCAATAATTACTCACTTTTGCAAGGTTTCGGTTTGACTTCACCTCACCTGAAGTGCAGTTCATCATCAGTGAGCAGATTGTGTCCCTTATTATATTTATTGTTGGAAAGACGTCTCAGGCCAAAATATATAAATACCATGAATATGTTCTTTGACACTTTAATAAATGTTTTAAACAATTTCATAATTTATGAATTAGTAGACTAATTCCAGAACATGCAGGATCATCATTTTCAGTTTTTTAAGAGGAAGTTGTCTGTTTTTATGGAGCAACTCCTGACTTTTAGTGGCATTTATAGTTGTCAGTAAAACATAAGATTATATCTAAGTAACTGACTCGTAGGTATACTATAAACATGATTTAAAGAGTTTAAAAAGTTAATGAGATTGTAAGTGTAGAGCCCCCACAGTTCCACCTTATGAAACATCTGGTGGCCTGATGTTTTCCGGCCTTTATGAAGGCCGCACTCTTATGAACACAGTATTTTGGTAAGGATTTAAATTTGGCACAGGTGTCCAATTTGACTTAACTGTTCAATTTTCATGGTCAAATTACACTGTGACCTCATAAAATCAAATTTTTAGTCTCTGGAATGTGCTATCTTGACACCACTTCAGGGGAATTGATATAAACATTCTTGGACTTGCAGATGAGCTGGTTACGTTGGAAAAGGTTTAAGTATGGTTATGATGCACTCATAGTGATAATGCAATATATCAGGAACATTCAGAGGGCATTTAATTTCTTCACCAAGTGCTCTGAGGCCAATAATATGTGACTTCATAATGTTCAGTGCCATGTCTCTAAAAGAGGGTGAGATTTTAACCATACAAAGAAAAGTCAGTAACTTTTAGTAATAACTTAATTACTCGTTCAACTATAGTTGCAATAAACATTTCCCAATATGAAGTCGCACATTTTAACTGAAATCAGCATGTAAAATCCTGTACCTGCATTAGTGTCGTCAGTAGTGATGGAATCTAACTGAGACTCATTTAATAATTGTAGAAATCGAAGCTACAGCCTTTTTTTTTTTTTTAAATCACTCAATACCACACATAATATTTCAGATTATTGTTTTTTAGTATACATCACACTTGTTTTACAACTGTTTAAAACTTTGCATACAAATGAAAACATTGGAGGATACAAAGAAATAATAAAATGCGTTTGCTATAGATTAAACTACCTGACAGCATATACAAGTCGATCTTAAATAACAGGCTGATAAATAAACTAGACATTTTCATGGCTCTAATTTCTCAAATACATCTGTCCTTTCTTTTTACTTTTCATTATGATTTAATAAACAAAATTAACACGAAAAAGACGTCACTTAAAGAGTAATTGTGATGGCCATTAGATAATAATTAGTCAATTGTGAGAACAATCAGATTACTCCATCACAAAATAGTTGTTGTAGTTAACAATGTAGCATTGCAAATGACATGTAATCTTGCTCTAAAAAGATAATCGGTATTTTTGCCCAGCTGTCCAAAGCCACAGTTGTGAAATGCGCTTCACCAGACCATTTTTTAGCTATAATTTTTAGATTTATCGATATTAGCATCAAAGTCTGAAGCAAGACTGGAGACAATAAAGCATCTGACGTTTGACGCCACCCCTCATGTGGAGGGCGGGGCTAACCTCTCCCGCTCATTTGATTTGCCCCCCGCCCTCTTGCGTCACAACATCGTCTCGGTCGGAGTCTCCGGTGGCTGTAGTGCTCCAACAGACTCCTTTGACAACCTCCGACACCAAAGAAGAAGACCCAGCAGTGGTAGTAGCAGCAGCCGACTCTCGTGTAGCTGAGGTTCTCCTCCTCCATGTGTGTGCCGCTGTCCTAAGGCTGAGCAGCCCGACGCCAAAAAAGGAACACACAGCAGCCTCCCCGGCAGGAGACGCAGCACCGAACTTCAGGGACCAACACGGACATGGCGACACCCAGCAGCTCCTGTGTTGTGGTAGGTCCGCTCGGAAAACTGGAATTAAAGCGGAAAGTCGTGGTGATAGGTTACCTCTCCATGCCCGCGGACGATCGCGCTGTTCGGCGGAGACCTGCGGTGTGTGTCTCACCCACGGGCCTCCCCTGGCCCGTTCAAGGTGGGTCACCTGCGCGTGATAACGGCCGCCTCGGGGTGCGATCACCCTGGCAACGAGCTTTATGTTGTGAATAACTGTCCATGATGCAGACTGGCCTGCGGCTGTCGAGAGCACGCGCTGTCCACGCTTTGCGTTGCTGACGCAGCGGACCCTCCGAAAAGCCGAAACCTCGTGTGCGGGTCTGTCTATTTGCGGGGTAGATTTCCTGTTTTGGCACAATCACAAGTTTTGGCGTTTATACTGGTCTGTTTTGCGAGAAGCTAACTGGTCGCAAATATGTGGGCGTGTTTGACTCCTGGAGGACAAACGGTAACGGACTGACGTCTATGTGTACAACTAGCATATAGCATTACCATTTGGATTTAGACTCACGTGCAACAGTGACAGAGTACTTATGCCCAGAGGTATGAATCTAATTTTGCTGAAAACAAAATGAGTGGGTGGGACATGTGGGCCAATTTTGTCTGGAGGTTGTTTTTTTTTTACGTCTAGAAGTGTGTTAGAATTTAGACAGGCTTTGGTGTCTGCAAGCTTCATTAGTAGAGAGAATTGGTTTGAGCCCATACGACTCTGGAGATCAGCTGAATCAGCTGGATCATCTGTGAAAGCAAGTTGTCCCTGGTTTTGTTGGTGTATCAGTAAGATTCAGTGAGATTTACAATGAGGAAATGGCACTAAAGACGGGCAGGGTTAGTGTTGTTGCCACAAACAAAATTAGATTAGACATTTCCCGAGAAAACATAGCCCGTGTTGTAAAGCTGACTGCAGATCATAATAATATAATATATAATAGTTTCCTTGTTGTTTGTTTTAAGTTACAATTGAATAATAAAACTATTAACCTGAACAAGAATTACTGAATTCTACGACCTGTGCAGTGGCCCTGACAAGCAAGGCACATATAGTAAAGTCCAAAAGTCCTCTTCACTTTTTTAGGAAAATGGTTTGGAACGTTTGTAAACCACTGTATTTTACAGCTGACAATCAAAAGGGTGTATAACCCTGCATTGATTGATCATAACGTGTGATGTTCTCAAATGTCAAATAAACAATTATAATAACTATGATTATAACATTGCAGTTGTGCTGGAAAAGGTTGTTGAGCCTTAGATTTCGTACCTCAGACTAATACCAGGTGACATGGATGACTCTTTGAAATCAAGAGCAATTATCTGAGCTCTGGCTCTAGTCTGAAGTACTCTGAAGGGGATATACTTCTGTGTTTAGGGTCATTGTCCTCCAGCTTTATCTGATGTTTCCTGAGCCTTTACAGGTGGACAGCCACCCTGCCAATAACCTGTAAGATACAACAGCTCTCATATTTCACATCCTCGATTTGATTTCATTTTCAGTTTTGAGGTCATAAATCGATTTGATTCTTAACCTTTATTTGGGTCGTATTATCACAGAGGGCTATGTTTTACTAGTCAAACCCTATCTAGTCTAGTGTTATTGATTTTATGGCATAATAACTACATAATTTTTTAATCCTTATTTCGTTAAATGGTCTGCATAGTGTCAAAAATAGGAAAAATAGCCAGAAATGATGATCCTGCCACCACCGTATTGCCCCTTTTTAGGATTGGCGTGTATTGACTTTTATAGCTATAGTCTGTGCAACCACACACCATGATCTGTGTATGGTAGACAAATGAACAGATGCTGATTAGCCCCACTAATTGTTTTAAGCCTTTACTCGTTACTCTCAGATAAAGTAATGATTACTCTGCATAGTCATCTTAGTTGGTGGTCACGTCCTGGGACAGTAGCAACAGAACTAAGCCATCTCCCTTTACAGGAAGTTTGTCTCATTGTCAGCTTCATATAAATGAGAGATGTGTGTATGTCTCTCTTTTGTGAAGCAATGTTTAAATCAGCAGATGATTCTTGTTAAAAGCAAACCCAAAATATTTCAGTGTTTTTAAATCTATGTAGTAGAGATGCAAATTTCCAGCAAAAGTCCTATTCAATCATTGCTGGAAACTATTTGTCTTTTAATCAATCATCAACCCGTTTACACATGCTGCATACTGCTGCAACATACAGAGAAAGCAGGAGGCTTTTCAACAGTTCCTTTTAATTTAGGGGAATAGACCTCATAAACATCTCTATCAAATTAACATTGTGCACAGATGCAGGTTATTTATCTTCCACAGAACTATTCACAAATAATTAATTTTCAGCACTTGGCCCTGAATTGAGGCTTCACAAAGTTTAAGAAATATGTGTGCCAATGGCACATGTAAGGCTCAAATATCTAAAATAAAAGCCTCATTTGTCATATTAAGTAAGATATGATATTTCTAGGTGCTGCTGAGACAAAGGGGAAATGACACCTTGTAAAGACAGAACCATCATCACATGAACTATTTGAATATTTATATTTTTAGAAGTTACAGAATAATCTAAAACCATTGCCCACCCCTACTATGCAGTCTTAACCCACACCTCTGATGGGATGTCATTTATTGGACTGCAGGTTTGATAACTCCTGGCTCCAGTTAGCATCCCTTCTATTCTGAGGGTTTTTCATACTTTCAGCAGACATTGTGCATTTTACTTCAAACAAATTGTGTTTGCTCATAGTTGTAGTTTGGACAAAGACTTGAACTTATTATAGATGGACTTAAATGTTCAAAGCGTTAACTTAATTTTTCTTGCCACTCTATGTATTCCAGTTTGAAATGATAGGATACAGGAATAAGCAAATGATAACCAAAGCCCTAGTTTCCAAAAAAACTCCTGTTTAATCTCACCATTTTGTTTTAGTTTTATTGTCATTAATTCTAGTCAGCAGATTGGCACATCCACTGTCTGACACAGACCATGACACATTTTGCTAAAACAGCATTAAAAGACTGCCTCCCTAACCACATTTCAAATGAAATTAGTTGTACAGAGCAAGGTTGTCAAACATGGTCTTTGTTAATACAAATTTTAAGATCATTCTCCCATTCACCTCCAGAAAGTTCATTGGTTGTCATGTTTCATCTCATAATTTCTCATAATTTCACTGCTTAAATAGCAGCCAACAAGCTGACGACACAGATCATGTCACTTTGAGGACATCTGCTTGGTATCAGTCATTATTTGTAACTGAATGGATGTAGCCAAGACAAATGGACTAGGGCTGAATGATTTTGTAAAATAATGGCTTTGTGGTGTTTTTTTTTTTTTAATTGCTGGAAGAGGTTTGTTTTGTTGCCCCGTGAAGTAGCAAAAGTAGCACAGCATGTTTTGCCCAGCATCTTCCTGGTTAGCTCATCGGGCTTCCATCATGATGTGCTGTTCCTCATTGAGACTAAAGTTTCAGTTTAGTCAGTTTAAAACAGGATTTTGTTGAGCTAAGAAGACTAGCACGGTGACTCTGCCTGTGGTCACTCATATTGTTCCGACAGCACCTCGCTGTCACATGATACCAGTTATGCTGTAGCATGCAGTTTGAGCTAGAGCTGAAAATATGTTTGTACAAAACATGAAATGTGATAACAGCTTACAATATGTGGCATTGTGTGGAGTTTCTCAGTCAGTCAACGTCTGAGAGTTTAGACTCAAGTATTAGGATTAAAAAGTATTTTTAATCATGACTAAATAAGCACAAATAAAAAAAGTCCTCTTTCAAAGCATACTAAGCAAACAAAATGATGTTTTGCCTCACAGAATCATCCATTGTTCTCTGAGTTTGTGTTTTGCATCAGAAAATCTGTTGAATTAGTCGATGGGAAAGTAGACCACCACTGAACCCACCCCCTTCTTACTGGCCTGTATCAGATGAATGCCCCATGTGCCATGTCAAGTAAAGCCCCTGATACTTTTTTAACCCTTTGCCATGTTTTATTTCAGATCAGTGATGAAGAGCAGGGTTATGACCTGGACCTTTTCTGCATACCAAAACACTATGCTGCAGACCTGGAGAGGGTGTACATCCCACATGGACTCATCTTGGACAGGTGAGTTGTATCATTTCAGAGGCTGATGTGAGCACATTTGTGTTTCTTAACAGCCAACCTTTTGGATTTTTTGGTGACTTCTGTTAACAGGATCCTGCGGTTGTGGAGTGTGTAAAAAAAAAAATTAAAAAAAATAAATAATATATATATATATCAGTAACGCCTGCTCATGCTAACTTAGGTGAAATTAAAACCAATGCTCACAGCACAGTAGCAATAAAAAAATAAAAAAAACCTGGACTGATGATCCTTTTCTTTTTTTTCTCTCCTTCTCTCTCCCATGTGACTCCAGGACAGAGAGACTGGCTAGAGAGATCTTAAAGGAAATGGGAGGGCACCATATTGTAGCTCTCTGTGTACTGAAAGGGGGGTACAAGTTCTTTGCAGACCTGCTGGACTACATCAAGGCTCTGAACAGGAACAGTGACCGCTCCATCCCAATGACAGTGGATTTCATCCGCCTGAAGAGCTACTGTGTAATAAATTTTGTACTTTGTATTTGGTTGCAAATGGGTGCACAACCATGTGCATGACCACAGTGTTGATGCATTTAGCAATGTGCTATCAAAAACAGGAAAAACAGATTCAAAGCTAGAAAAAATCTAAAACTGGTAATTCACACAGGTTAAAAATATTGGAATTATGTTTTTTTCTTCAGCATATGGGCAACATATACATTTTCAGATTTCCTTTCAAAGGTTTGCAAACCTTTACCAATATTTCCATACATGACCATTATGTGAGTATTCGGTTGTAAGTGCATTGAGGTAATTGGCTGCATTTTACGTAAGTAATTTTATCTGGAGTGTTACATTTTAGCACACATAGAACTAGCAAATACAACTGCATTTTTATCTAATTGGAAACCATTTATGCTAATCTGTAGAAGATAAAATGTGAAGTCTGACAACATGTCATTGTCCTCACACTTTTTGTAGAATGATCAGTCAACGGGTGAAATCAAAGTTATTGGTGGAGATGACTTGTCTACGCTGACAGGAAAGGTAAGATGAACAGAGGGCAGAAGTTGTTTTATGATGTATTATGAGTAAAACACTCTTTCTTGACAGAGATAATTGTGATGATGTTACTGATATTTTTATTCATGTCTTTGTACACAGAATGTCTTGATCGTGGAGGTATGTACCGCTTTTTTTCCCATCCATATAAAAGCAACAAGGTTTCATTTCCAAGACCACTAACAAGTTCTTCTCTTTTTACAAGGATATAATCGATACAGGGAAGACAATGAAGACATTACTTCAACTCCTCAAACAGTACAATCCCAAAATGGTGAAAGTAGCAAGGTAATTTAGTCTCTTGACAGCCCTCTTTCAAATGGAAACTACTGTATCTTGTGTAACAAAAAGAGCCATATGATCATCTTTCTCTGAATAGTTCATAAGCACAGTAGTTTAGTTGTTGTTTTTTTTTTTTTTGGGGGGGGGTTGCAATTTCAAGACTGCCTGAATATCCTGTATCAATAAAGTATTTAGGTCAGTAATAAAACCGATTTCTCTCTTCAGTCTATTGGTGAAAAGAACACCCAGAAGTGTTGGCTATCGACCTGACTGTGAGTATGAGACAAACCAAAATGTTATGCTCTTACACTTTATATTTCACATTGTATTGATGCTTCTCCTCATTAAAGTTTTTTAGTTTACCTCTACAAACATTTGAAAAAGTGATGTATCCACCTGTTTTTTTTTTTTGTTTGTTTGTTTGTTTGTTTTTGTTTTTTAGTTGTGGGATTTGAGGTTCCCGACAAATTTGTGGTTGGATATGCGCTAGACTACAACGAGTACTTCAGAGATCTAAATGTAAGTAAATGAGGTAGACAAAGAAGCACAACAAATAAATAATCTTTATGTTAATGCTTCCTTGAGTTTGAACATTCTGTGCCTGTGTGTGTTCTGAGTCTGAACAGGCTAACATCATCTCAACAAATTATGTAAATCATGAGTATGCTGGAACACTAATGGGTTCTTTTCTATTACAGCATATCTGCGTCATTAGTGAAACAGGGAAGGAGAAATACAAGGCATGAGGATCACTTCAAATTTTATTTTGTGGTTGTATCGTTTCCTTTTGTGACTCACTTTATATTTTATAACTTCATATTTGGCTCATGGAAAATTACTCTGCTTGCTCAGGGTCCTTAAGGATATGGAAACACTGATCATGGTGATAATCTTGACAGTTGCAGTTTCCCTCTGGAGTCATCACACAAATGCAAACACACACAATTCATACTTCATTTTTAGATACAATGCGTAAAATTACATTGTGACTGAATTACATCTGCATGGAGTCCAGCTTCACTTGAGATTACAATGATGTGTCTGTGCACCACAGTGATGAATAATCGTTTAAGTGCTTCTAAGGTTAGATAAAATATGATTGTGGTACCCTAAGTTTCCCAACATTTGCCAGCACCTTATTTTATAATGTTTATCTTTTATTTTAATTTGGCTTTTACGTGGAACTCAATATCAACACTTTTAATTATGATTTTATTTTATCTATATATATTTTTGGGCCATTTTAGGACTGTTCTATGTTGCTGTGTTGTGTGAAAACATTTAAAGATTGGATGGAGAAAAGAAAATGTGGAAAGGTAACACAGAATTGGCTGCTGTCCTAAATCAGCCACATAGGTATGCTGAAGATGAAAGATCGTCTTATGAGTGTGAATCAAATCTTGTTTGAACAAAGCATTCATACAGAAACTTTACTGTGTGAAATAAAAGACATAACCCACCTTTTTTAATTAAGAAAATCTAGTTTACAAATGCATAAATGTTCAAGCCATAGCTTGTCTGAGGTCTGAAAATTCAAATCTGCATCTACTGTCATTGAATCAGCAATAAGTTAACCACCTCTTTTTATTTGAACTGTCATATGCTCTGTAAAATGGTGCCATCACTGTAAACCAGTGTAGACTGAGTTATGCAATACCAGCCAATAAATGTTCACACCTCCCTCTGTGACAAGTTTATCCCCAATCCTTTACAACTGCTTGACATGTTGAAAATGTATTTGGCCAGTCAATGGCAAAATTCTGAGAAATGCAAAAGAAAGACTTCTCTGAATGCAGTATGTGGTGTTGAGTGATTTAAAAGTATCAATAGAGCTCCTAGCTTCCCAAGAATCAGATAAGATCAGTCTGAACTAGTGTGGTCTTTGATCAGGGCTGTGCTTTGTAACTAGACCTTGAGCTTGGTCTGTTGGTCTATTACATCACCATTGACCAAGAGTCAAGACAAAAGTCAAATACCTGCCATTTCCAATTGTAATTTTCCTCACACTGGGTTTTATTCATCTTGCACTCAAAGAACCTGGATGAATACAATATTTAAAAATCAAATGAAAAATAAATATATATTTTTAATGTGTGGATTGAAACAGAAAATGTGCTGGTTTAATCTTAATAAAAACGGAAATGTGATTGTTTTAACTTGATTTTAACAACAACGAAAAAAAAAAATCCCATATTTAAGTCAGAGTGACACCAGATCAGAGCAGGGCCTGGCTGTCCCGAATAATTCCTCTGGATGGAAGATCTACAGTCCTCATACATCCTCTGCAGACTCAGAGCTGTTCGAGGATCGAGTTAAGAGCGTTTAGCAGCAGACGCTGAGCCATGGAGCGGCGGTGCAGAGCTGATCCAGGACTCGGGCTGCAGTGCGCCGGAGTCCGCCGGCTCACGGAGCGCTTTGATTGGGCAGCGCTGCCGACGTTAAATGGGCGTGAAGTTCGCTGCTAGCAGCTAGCTGCTGAGCTCATCTGGGATCCTGCTCTCTCTTGGCGGCGCCCTGCAGAAACGATTAAAACGGCACTTTAGAGCGCTTCCAGCAGACACTTAAGAATTTACTCTAACCCTCAGTAGTTTTCTGGCCGGCAAACAGGAACATTTTGTGAGATGCTGCCCCGGGCTTTCACTCTGGACATGGCATTGTGGTCATTAGCGTTGATGCTAACTTAGCTAGTTAGCTCATCGGGCTAAGTAGCTGGGCTGTAGCCGGAACGACGAGCTAGCGACAAACCGACGGTGTCAGCAGCTCGCATTAGCTCAGCACCGCGTTAGCCGGGAAGTAGACTCACCTCACGGGGGCAAATTAACAGGGGCGCCGCTGGATTGACGTTACGCACATTAGGCCCGAGGGGAACCGTCATTTTGTACGGAAAGTAACGAGCTGGCTAGGCTGGCTAACAGTTAGCTGCCTTGGAGCGCTAACATGCTGTAGTTGCTGCAGAAGTTGCCGAGGTTTGAGTGTCCAGCCTCCGCTGCAGCACGCCAGCAGACTAACAGGTACCGGGCATTGTGCGGTATGTAGCCGCGGCGGGCTAGCCATCCTTCAGGAAAGTTAACCATTAACGTCTTAACGTTTCAGGCAACGTTAGCACAGGCCGTGTGTGGCCCGACAGAGTGATGATATGAGGGATTGTAGAGCTCAAGTTGTGATGATTGCCAACCATTGTTGAACTGCTGTAGTCTCAGTCACCGGCGGTGGGGCCTGGTAGGCTGCTGCAACACTGCGTTAGCTCGTCGGCCTCCCGTCAGCTCTGTGGCCTGCTTGATTGATGATGTTTCTCCAAAACATGTCAAGTTGACCAAGTTTGGAGAGCAACCATGTAACACCATCGAGCTTGAGGTTAACCATATTGAGATTCAGGACTTGGCGACAGGCAGCACAAGCTTACAGGATGAATAACTCAGGAGTCATGCCACAAGAAAAGATGGAGCTGGATCTGGAGATCCCATCTTCGTTAGTCCAAACCGATGGACACTTGAGGCGATCCAACAGTGCACCCATGATAAATGGATTAAGGTTCCACATTATGACATACTTGATCATTTACTACAGAATCCTTTGCTGAAAACTTTTTATTATTATTCTCACTCGTTCATTACTGTCCACATGGCACATAACATGGTTGGTCTTTGAATTTGTTGTTGCAGTGACAATTCCCAAGTGTTCCAGAGAGAGGTCCTGCGCAGCCGGAGAAATAGCACTACAGTTGTCAACAGGCCCAACATGGTAGACCACTTAAACACAGGGTTACCCAAATGAGTGTGTGAACTATTCAATATTGAATGTCAGCTCGCATGCGTTTTTTCAGGTCCCTTCGTCGCCTATCCGTGTCCCCAGCACCAGACTACATCAGATCAAACAAGTAAGAAATGCAGAGTTGCCTTTGATGTGTATGGAGAGGTTTCATTTTGTGATTGAGTATGAGGGACCACAGTCTCCCCGTCAAGCCATGGAGAGTTATGGCATTAAACACATGCTGTAGTAAAAGGTGGTGGAGCGTGCAGGGCCATAATCAGTCCTGATCAAAAGAAAAGTTCTTCATACTTAATGAATACGAACTGTTGTATGCCTTTGTAGGAAGAAGGTGTTGATGTGATGAACAGAGAAACGGCTCATGAACGGTAAGCTGCACATTTATTGGTTCAGTTGGTGAAGAGATGAAGTACACTTCCACATTGGCACCTTGTCTGTAAAATGCTGATGGGCATGAATTAAATACTGTAACTATTTTGTACACACAGGGAAGTTCAAGCTGCCATGCAGATGAGCCAGTCCTGGGAAGAAAGCCTTAGTCTGGTAAAATAAAATAGTACAGTCCTCATTGGAGTTTGTCCAAAACGCCATCAGTGTTGTCATCTCTCTTTTTTTTTTTTTTTTTTTTTTTTTTTTGAATCCTTGACAGCTATGTGGTACCTTTTTTGTAGTGCATGTTTTGGCCTTGGGCTATAGCTGGCCTCTCTATATCTGTAGAGTGGGCAAATGCAAACATGCTAGATCAAGTCTTTAAACATGTGGGAGTTAACAGGGCCACCAGTCTTTCAAGGTCAGACTGAGTTGGTAGTATAATACTCCAACATTCTTGCTGTTCATGATTATTTGTCTGTCTCTGTTACTATAGACAAACATTAACAGATGATGAAAGTATGCCTTAATACTGTCTTTCTAGAGTGACAATGATTTGGAAAAGTCGGCGTCCTCGTCTCCAAAGCGCATTGATTTTGTGCCTGTGTCACCTGCCCCGTCTCCAACAAGAGGGATAGGAAAAAAGGTACACTAGTCCTCAGTATTCTGGTGTGTATTTCTTACTGGGTTAAAATTGGACTGAATTCCCCCCCGCCCCTTCCCCCAAGTTGTGGCGGTCAGATAAATGAATGGAGGTCTGTCTGGCTGCTCAAAGGAAACATTGGTTTAGAATAAATTAGTCTTATCAAAAACCACATCAGAGTTCATGAGTAGAAATTGTTCTTGGTGTCTGATGCATTCACATTTTGCTGTACATTTTGGGGAAAATAAGTCACAGAACTGAAATAAACTGTGGGTTTGACAAAGATACATTATCAAAACAATGAATGCGTTTTTCATATTGGACAAATGAAGTTGAAATAATGCATATTTTGATGTCTCAATACCGTTGGTTTTCCTTTTCTCTTTTTTACTTTATCTTGTAAGCAGCAGTGTTTCTCTCCCTCACTACAAATCCTTGTCAGTAGCAATGGCCTAACACCTAGTCCAATACCCAGCCCAACACGACGCTTCAGGTCTGGACAATTTTCTTCTTTTTTTTTTTTTCTTTTTTTTTAAGATATTTCAGTTAACTATAATTTGTCTGATTGGCACATCTAGTAGTGATAGATTTTGTGCAGTGGTTTCTGAATTATAAAATATAGTGGTTTGACAACATGTGAGTTTTTCTTCTCCTCAGCCGGCGAAGTCAAAGCCCCATCAACTGCATCAGAGCAAGCATACTTGGGCCAATAAAACGCAAAGGTAAGACACCCAGCACAGGCTGGGCTTTCCCTATACGTGCAGTTACGGCAGTTGTTAAGCCGATCTAGAGGAATGTAGTATTCATGCGACATATAAACCTCCCTAGGCTGTATAAAGTTTTTTTTTTTTTTTTTCCCCCCCGTGATAATCTTCAAATCTTTAAAAGCAGTGTAAGTCTTTTATAGCTAAAGAGTTATTACATAAGTATAGCATAGATGTTATACTCCAAGTGCTTCTGTTGGCACTTGGTACCACCAGCAGTCCACTTAGTCTCTTGATAGATGTTTGACACATTCATTGTGTAATTATGAAATCCAAGTCCAAAAAAACTGGCCAGAAACTGAAAAGAGCAGAAATTCATACTATATTAGATTATGAATACAATAATTAGACAAAAGCTCATGCAGTTGTCCTTACTATCACAGTCGCACACCTAGTGTATGAAGACAGATTTGAAATTGCAAGGTGTTTGATTTTTGCAGGTGAGATGGAGACAGAGAGCCAGCCCAAGAGGCTCTTTCAGGGCACAACCACCATGCTGTCTTCTGACGTCTCCAACCTGTCAGATCTCAGTTCTTGGTAAGACTGTCAGATCCTTGTACAAGTAAAACAAAATTTTAAATGACGACAGAGTTGCTGTGTATTAGATATACTGCAACTGTATCCTGCATTTCTTCCTAGTGTTACAAAACTGCCATTTAAATATTGTTTTTTACTGAGCAGAATAACAAGCACTTAGTATCTTTCACTGTGAATGGGCCCAAAATTTGAATACATCTACTGATAGGACCAAGTTTTGGACTGATCTGATCTCAGTAAGATGACGTTACTTATAAAAACCCGCTAAGAACTGCTAACATTGAGTGTCAAGTTGCTTCTGGGTACAAAGATTCAACAATAGTTGTTGGTATTTATTTGCTCCCGAAGTAGCAACACGTATGAGTGAATGTGTTAATTTTCAATCCTTTTTCGAGCTGTCATCTGCCATAGCACAAACATCTGTAAATAGACCTGTTGCCTGATGTAAAACCAGGAACAAAGCTGCACTTGGGGATGGAAATGCAAGCTCCAGCCCTGTGAAATGAGTTTTGAAACACAGAATAACTCAAGCGCCTTAGATGGAGCGCCAACCCATAATGGAAAAAAGTGGACAGATGTTACAGTGATAGACTGATGTCTCTCCCCCCCCTAAAGTTAAATAGCTCCCTAAAGTTTTGTACAGAAAAAATGTTTTCAAAAATTTCAATATAACTGAAAATTTTATCTTTCACTTTTCCTTTTTTTAAGTTCAAATAAAAAGTGCATGATGTTCCCAGGGTCAGCAGCATCTCAGAAAATTGAAATAAATTTCTGCCAAGACACCTGGAAAACGAACTTTTTTTTTTTTTCTTTTTTTTTTTTGCATCATGCAAAAACGGGCCCCACCACTAACACTGTATCCAGTTCTCTTTATACATCCATGTTCAAAACGTATCTTCCCCCCCGGACCTTCTCCATTCGGCAAAACTTGTTCTCTCTGCCGTGTGTGAGCACTGCATGTACAGCTTTCACTGCTGATTGGCTGTTACCCGTGCTGTGGCTCTGTGTAACCAATCAGATGGTGCTTTGGGTGGGACAATGTTGGAGACAGAGTAGTGGCAGCAGACAGAGGCTGCATCAGAGATTTAAAATGATCTCTTATCGGCCATCAGATTTAAAAAAAAAAAAAAAAAAGGCAGATGCAGATATGGATCAAAATGCCGATAAGCGGTCATCCCTAGATTTTACTTATCTGCATGTCAGATAACTGCTCACTCTCCTTTGAAAGGGCAAAGAGAGGGCAGTGTAAAATGTCTCATTTAAAAAACCAAAAAACAATTAGGGTAAAAGGGCTTTCATTTCAGTGGAGAGAAAGTCACTGTAAAACGGAATTGGAGAAGTGACTGACACCAGTGCAGCAGAAGACAATTCGACATCCTGCAGACTCACTGAACTCCAATTTTGTTTCAGTCACTCTCCTGATTTACTGGACGGCAGCCTCAGCAGCATCAGCTCCTCCACCGACTCCCCAGGCAAAATGGAGGGAGTGTCGCCCTCTTCGTCCAGCAACTCCCCCTTTGCTTCCCTCCAGGATTTGTCCCCAAAATGAGAATGGGATAGCAAGAGATGCTAAATGGACTGGTGCAAAAAAAAAAAACAAAAAAAGAGACTCTCCAAGGAACCAGTTTCCTCCTTAGACCCTCCACCTCACAGTTGCCTAGTTTTAGTTAAATTTTCCACATCTGCTTCTGAACAGCTGTTTTCATGGCTACAGTTTGGAGGGTTTAGATATTAAGGAAATGAAAGCCATTGACGAGGTTTAATGTTTAAGAGGTATAGCTAGTGAAACTGGGAATGACTGAATACACTGTGAGCACCAGCTGCTAGTAGAGGATCTTGGATGGTGCTTGGCTTCATAGTGATATTGTGTTTAATGGCTATCCTACAAAACTGTCCTTCCAGTTCCCCTTACTGGAGAAAGACTTTGAGCACTGGACAAAAAGAAGACTATTTGGATGTGTACATTTTCTGTCCACAGGCCTTTGTATGTACACAATGGAGATTTTGTAAGAAAAAAATTAACTTATTGTTTTCCTGCTTTATTTGTAATTATGTACATATTAACCTTGTCAAATTTAGTACATAGTTTTTAAGTTTGGCTGTGAGGTGAATGTGGGTACAGGTCTTCAACAGCAAAAGTTTAGTTTAGAGGAACATCAACTACATCTGGGGTACAGCTATCGAGATTTACTTATTGCTCTAATGAAAAAAGTTTTCATGAGATATTTGTAGTATTTTTATGAAAGAGGCTGTGAGTCTGGCTTCAGTTCACTTGTACTGGCTTGTAAGTTTCCCTCTCTGTGACTTACTGCAGCTTTAATTGCATCCTTGCGCAATTGTTGCACCTAGCAGTGAAATAAGATGGTTATCGCTGGTGGTCCTTCAACACTAAACGGTTCCTCTGTGTCCTGTGTTCTTGTCAGGATGTGTTTTGTAGATAAAGTATAGAAATTATTGTTTTTTGTTTTTTTTTTTCTGGCAAAATGTTCTTATTTATGAAAAAGTTTATTATAAAAATTGGATGGTGATAGGTTCCTGTCCTAGTAAAAGTGACCCATTTGTGAAGTCATTTACACCAAATCAACTGACTGCTGGAATGTGGTTTAAAAACAAGGTGGCACCATATTGTGAGTGAAGTGGTTACATTTATTAAAAGCTTTTTTTGCACAGGATGCTCAATCCTGTAATGTTTCAACAAGTGTGTAATGAAGGGAAGACCCTTAAATTTCACCTGTCTCTTAAAGAAATTTTAGAGGTACAGTGTATTGAGGTTGACTGTACTTGCAATTGTCCATATCTCCTTTGTATCTGAACCCCTTCATGGCTCTGCAGCTTTTCATGTATATCTACAAAAGGAAGTGATTGTAAATCATTGTATGAAAGTGTTCTCTTTAATTTAAGGTAAAGTTTGGTTGCTTTTTTTTTTTTTTTTTTTTGCTGAATGTTTTTTTTCTTTTATACAAATGATAAAATGGAAATAGCAGTCGGCTTGTCCTGCTGCCAACAAGGTATTACTTCTAAGATGATATGTTTTTCATAGTCATCTAGAGAAGCATTCAGGGCATGACTAGCAGATAATGATATGCTGCACTGTATGTCTGTAATGGAGAGGCTGTAATCAGTCAAGCTGGCTAACACCATGCCTCTGCTTGCGTCCTTTGTGATTCTCATCGTAGCGGACATCAGAAATAAATAAATTATTTCTTTATTATGTTTGTGTGTGGTGTTTTTATTGTTTTTTTTTTTTTTTTTGCCTGGAGCATTCAATTGTACCAATCACCACAGTATGATTTGGTCATCTCTCTTTAAACATCATTTACCGCACTGGGAACAAGCAGCAAATCAATTATTTGTGGCAGAGCACATCACACAACTGCACCCTCTTCACCAAACCTGTTTTTTTTTTTTTTTTTTTTTTTTTTTTTTAAGAAAAACAATATCCTGATGTGATATTAACATTATACCAGACACATCGAGACTTTTTATTGAATGTTTGATGCGGCATCAATGTAGTATGGCAAACAATTTTCTGTAAAATCTTTCCTTTGGTGACATGTAAAAGTATTTTACTGCTGAAAAAACTGAAAATAAAAATTCTGATAAGATACCCACACATGCAAATAACTGCATTTAGTCCAAAAGTCTACACACAAAAAAATGCTTTAAAACATCAAGGTAATGATGGTCACAGGTGTATACCATAACATATTTTAATTGTTTTATATACATGTATCATGTTTGCAAGTAGATTCCTTCACACTCAAGTTAACCACATTCTGTTACGTAATGGCAATAGAAATACAGACAGAGGGCATATGAGGCCGGACAACACTTTGAATGGCCTCATGTTTCTTCACACGCCGTGTGCTGGGACAGCTCCTCTCACGCCTCCATTGCCTTGACCTAGACACCAGACAGAGGTCTCTCCTGTTTGCATCAGTTCAGTACTGCGTAAATGTATTAACACAGACGTGTAGATATTAAAATTAGCTAAAATGTACTTTTGAGGGGACAGGGTGAGTTGAATGAACACCCTGCCCCTCCTGCTGTCAGCTCTACACATTGAAGCATAGAAGTGCTTCTGGTGTGAGAATGTTCTCCTTGGTCTCTTAGATAATTTCCTTCCTTTCAGCTCAGAGCACTTCATGTGCGTAGGATGACCATTGTCAGAAGACCTAAATTATGAGACAACACAAAAGCATAGCACTGGTGATCAGATTAAAATGCAACTCCATTCTGTCTTGGCAGCTGCAAAAGTTATCTCACCTACCGAGAACATAAGCAGCTACAAGTTTCTTGTTAACACTTAAGTGGAGGTAGACAGGCACAGTAGATTCTTGCTCCCCCAGCGTAGGGAGCATCAGGGCGGCCATACACACCAGCCCAAGCAGCACCGTCAGCAGACTGGGTCCTCCAGCAACAGGACGGCTCTCTGTCAGGCACACACACAAGTACACACTGTGGTCAGATTCATCACTCAAGATAGTACGCTAATTATTTAAAGGAGCAATTCACAATCTTTTTTAGATCGAGGACCTCTAAAGTGACACAAATTAGACAAAACAAAACAAAGAATTTAGTTTTTAGGTTTTTGATTCCAGGAACAGTTTGAAGTCCATGACTAAAATAGTCATGTAATCTTTGTAGAACTCATGAATGGAATGCAGTAAAAAAAAAAAAAAAATTCTCCTTATTGCCCACTGAGGGGGTCCTCAGAACCTGTTTGACAATTTTTTAAAAAGTGGGCATGAAAATCCCAAAAACATTAATGCACAAGTCTGCTGTCCGGTGCTCTCCCAGATAATTAAAAGAAACACATAGGCAACAGAAAATTAAACCCTTTGAAGAAAATAGAATCCGAAAGGGAGACACAACTCTGTAAAACGGCTGGGTACTGTGGTTATTTTAACAAGCATTACTCAGACGGGATTGAATTGTGTATTTTCATTAGGTGAACTGCTTTGTACTAGATTCAGTGTTCTAATAAAGTATTTCTAACAGAAGTTTGTGGGATTGACTGAAAATAAACCTAAGTGCCTGAGTAGTGAGATATTACCAAGTGCAGAGGTGTGCCTCACTGATATGTTTTGAATAGTTTTTGTACAGTTGAAACGGGCAGAAAGGGGTAAGATAAGAGTTTATCAGCCTTTGGACACACAGACTGTAAGTTGCTAGTACATGCATCATTTTATTTTTGGTTTGTTCTTGTCACTGAACGCATTGCACAAGTACACAACACAAGTACAAACTAGCATCTGGAAATGAATTTGATAAAGAAAAGTCATACTTAATCGGCTTAGGCTGAAGTCAAACAGACAGATCAGACAGGTCTAATGACACTGAGCCAATTGAAGTGATAACCATCAAAAAAAGGTGTTGATTTTAGTGGACTGTGACAGCACTTCACCACTTCGGTGGTGTGTGTTGTTAGTGTGTTGATGTCGCATCGAATTAAGCATGTTTTCAGCATGTACTAACTATTAAAGGACAGTCTGTTAGTGCTTACCAGCACCTCTAAAACTTTAAGTGCATAGAAAGAAGAGCCACATAACGGACACCTGCCTATCTGCAACAAGATCAAATGTGAATCCATAGATGATAACAACCTAGACATTATTGTGTTTCTACTTTTATGTATAATGTTTTTGAGAAACACTTTTTTATTCTAGGCGACTTTTGGACTTTTGCCAGTTCATTGGCAAAATAAAAAAATGTGATTCTGTGGCCCATATTTCATTTTTTTAGTATTTGGCTCCACCTAGTGTTATTACCACGCATCAACCCTTTTTCCTACCTGTCTGAAATGCAGTCTGCTCAAAAAACTCGCTGTCTGCAAACTGCTCTTTGATTCTGCGGTCCTCATCCTGGGGTCGGGGGCTGGGTGGCTCCAGCGAAGCAGAGGGACGGAGCGTTGCTGTCACCTCTTTGCGCCCCAGAGCTTTCCGCTGACTCTGTTCTGACACTTGCAGTCGGAACTTGTCATACACCCCATAATGGCATGCCCGCACATCTCTGTGTCTGATTACTCTGTGTAGACACAAGAAGTTTAAAGAGACTGTTGATGAACAATAAAACAATCCCATAGATGAGACGTTTTGTCTTTTGGAAGTTTTACTACTGCAAACTTACATGTCAACGCAACATTGTGGCTTGACTGCTCCTGTGGCATCCACCACAGTGTATTTGTTTGGTGCTGTGCAGAGCACTGAGGGAAGGCAAGACAAACAAATTATACATTTTGCATGCAATGACTGAAAAAAATAAATAAACAAACAGTACAGATGTGCCTGTGCCCACTGACCTTTAAACTTGAGAGCGAACTCATAGGGATTGTAGAGAGTGAGCACCTGCTTGTGAGATGTCTGCTCATCTGCGTAGAAGATGAGCTCAGTGGGGAACACAAACACAGGAAGGCTTCCTTCCACCAGCTCAGGCTGTCGATGCTGCTGCTGCATTGGCTCCAGCTGAGCTCTTCCCTTCCCCCGACCGTGGTCTGCCTGGAGCCCCCACCCCTCTCTACCAACTATTAAGCTGTGTAAACCCCCTTTTGGTGGTAATGGTACTTCCCACTCTCAGCTTCTTAGGGCCATGACAAGATACTGTGAAGTGACAAGTAACAAAGTAAATAAAGTAATAAAATAAATAATAGTACATCCACTCATGAGACACTTTCGTGACATTTTCAAGGTGAATCCTGCATTTTCTATTCCATAGTTACCCATTATTGTACTTCTTTTATTTTTATTTCTAGCTAAACTGATACAATGAACTTCCAACATTTGAACAGTAGCGAGCATTTTGCTGGATTTGTGAGGCAAATAGCAATATTGTATTTTTCTAAAATCTAAAAGCAACATATTACTTATAATACTTTATTACCTCAAAAGTTTCTTTCAAATATACAATTTCTTGTTATTTATTATCTGGCACATGTACTGATAACTCACAGTTGCATTTGTATATATACACATAGACTGACTGATTTATATTTTGTTTAACAATGCAGTGGGACCAGAAACTGCTACACCGTGTATGTCTGTCGACTGTTAAAACAAGCTAATCCATCAATATAATAACAGGAAAGGGATGCTTTTTTTCAGCCTAAAGGGTCTGTTCTACCGACCATGTGGCTGGGGCTGGTCACGTGTCTCTGACTGTTTACATGGTTACTTCAGTAGTCGCGGAAACAGGTTCGTAGTGTCGTAAGACTATTGTTCTCCCCGTACATGCCAAGATCACAAAATGACACTTTATTGGAGATAAAGCTCCAGAGACGTTGATTTATACTCTCTGACGCTGTGTTATTTCGTGGTTAAGTTTCCCAGTCGCCTTTAAACGCGTGTCTTTGGAGGATGTAAAGAAACTCAAACTGCCTTGAAACTGCACTGTAATCGGCAATAACGTAAACAAACGCAGGAATAAGAGTCTTTGATGAAATGCCTGGGTCATAAATAAAGGAACTGGGCCACGGTGATAAATAACATCGTGTCAGATGTTCTCCGATCGACACTTGAGGTTTCCGACGGTTTTCTATCTGTGACACTGTGATAACACACTGTTACAGTGTAACGCTAACAGCATACAGTGCTGGGAAGGATGGCTAACGTTAGCTGCTAGGAAAGCCACAGATGATAGCTAATAGCACCAACGTTGTCTACGCGCGGTGCCATTACACTAAACAGACCAGAGAGTAGTTTTACTTCAAGACAAGACCGAGAGTGGGACTTTACCTTGTTGTCAGCACACGGGTCCCTGAAACGACAGTGGTCTGACCAGGGTTTGTGCTTGTGATTTCACCCTGTTGTTGTTTCTCTCCAGCGTTTTTTCTTTGTCAATAATATACTGCGGACCCCGCGGTGCATGATGGGATGGCAGAGGACAGGCGATACGTGCAAGGCGTCAACACACAGTTGGACGTCAAGATGTTTTAAGCACGGAATAATGTGTTTCTAATAACTTGTCCGAAATCCTGTAAGTTAAAAATGGATAACCATCACAATAATTTCCACATTTGCGAGGCTTCTTATTTATATTAATCACAATAAGTACATTGATATCTTAATATGTTGCTGCTCCATACGAGTAACTATGGATTCGAATGCATCGATTTTACAAGTGTTTCACCGCCATGATCAAATCCTGATAGAGTCCTGTTCACGCTACTGTTGAACTCGCTCAGTTTGACATTTGGTTTATTGATCATTCGACCTGTTCTTCATTGGCCGCAAATGAAAAATGGATGTAATGAGTTTTGTCATACAACATATACAACACACTTATAATATAAATTGTGAGTATGCAAATAAGCAAACCTGTCCAATGACGATCGGGCCTCCGTTTTTCCACAGGTAGATCCTTGGCCACCATGACTTTCCCCTGACCTTTAAATCTATGAGGTATGCATTTTTTTTTTATTCTTAATACTTTTGGATGCTTATGACACATAAACAAATTTAAATTTAATTCTTTCATGTGATTCCATGAAAAAGTGACTGACTGGGTGTTAAAATGACACATTACTATCCTTTCATGTAACAACGATGCTGCATTCAAGTGGTGTCGGATAGGAGGGCACATGTTGAACAGGCGGTGGCCCACTTGTTATGATTTTAGATGCTTATGGTGACAGTGACCTTTAAATTGTTAAATGTCAAACAATATTTTTTAGAGGTCTGAAATACATTTATGTGCACAGTCTGATATCTAACCTACAGTCTACCTACAGTTCTATTTATACCGCCCCTGCAGCGCTAAATGCACATGTACCCACACTGGTACTTGATTCAGTGACTTCTAATATTCGGAATAATCAGGCTCAGGCGATAAGAAGCCGATCAAACTTATCTGTCTAAAGAAATTAAAAGTCATAACAACGTTTCTCTGGGTGACACTGGGGAAGGACCCATGATGAGACGCATATGTTCTGCCATAAAATCATTTTATGGCAATCTTATTTCAAGCCGTGCATGTAGGCTACTTTATATTAAGTATCTCACTCTTACACACACACACACAGATACATATAAATGCGAAAAGTAGGCGGCTGTGCAGTACACACGAGCTATGGCGACCTCGTTATATATTTATATATGGAAGAAGGCGTGGTCAGTAGAACCTGCTCAGCCAATGGCGTCGTCGTTGAGGCGGCGGGGCGTTCCATTCGGTTAGGAGCAGAAGTTGAACAGCGCGAGCCGACCCAGAGCTGTAGAAAGGCAGATAGAGAGAGGGCAGAGGCAACGGCCCTCTTCTGGAGGGGGGGCTTATTATAACAAATATACACACATGTGTGAACTGTTTGGCCGCACGATAGGTCATATGTGGATAACAGTTATTTTAGAAAAGCATAAAACCGCGGCTTTACATTTAAAATGCCTATTTTACTTTTTCTGTTAGACACGTCCGCCTCTATGAATCAGCGCACTTATTTGGGTACGACGTATCTGGACGTTGCTAAAGGCGCGGTTGAGGTCTTTATGAAGGTAAAGAACCGATTTTACCCCGACTTTTATCAGCAAGAATGCACCTTTGGTGACCTTAGGGTTCTTTGGGCAAGATCACTCGAAATTAATATATGTTGTTTTGGGTTTTTTTTTGACAGCTGCGTGCCCGAGACCCGGCTAGTAGAGGCGACAGGTACATGCTAGTTACATTCGATGATCCACCATACGGAGTGAAGGTAATTAGCAACTGATACCATTTTTACATTTGACAAGTCGAACGTATTTTTCTGTCAGTGAGACTTTATTGTCCTTCTGGTTTGTAGTCAGTGTTGGGCGGCCTCCCGGTGGCGAAAAACGGCAATTTTTTGCTCCAAATACCCGCAGACCCGGAGATGCACTGCCTCCGAACATCCAGCGGACATTTTGCTTTTGTGTTGAGAAAAGTCTCGGGCGTTGAGATGGAGGCGGAGAGATTTATTATCGCCTCTGACGTCGCTCTTTTTTGACAATACATTGTTTAGATTGGTCAAAGAACCCGCCAATCATCTCCGACCCCACCCCTTACGCCACCCATGCATTACCATTGGTCAATCTGGCCTGAAAGTTGATGAACCCTCTATATCATGAGATTTTTTTTTTGTTATTTTTATGTGAGTTCGCTAGAAGAATTATTCATATGATTATTATTTGTTATACCGATACTGTGAGCATCACAGCCCAGCATACAAACACTATAATTTTCATCGATACACAGCCCGGCAAAATAAACAAACAAACAAACAAAACAAAAAACATGCAACCTGTGAATCACTGTTAATCTGTTGACTTGCTACATGGCTTTGCACATTGAGCCTCTCTTGTCTAAGTTCTCACATGAACACCTGAGGTCCCTAGTCTGCATCAGTGGCTGTATATATACACACAACACATAAATCACTTGGCATGCCCAACTCTGTCTACAAACAACACTCTGCTACTCTCAACACAATAGGCAAAGCACTTTCTCTATCCATGTCATTAATGCTTGAAGACACTGCAGTTTTGTTTCGTTGTATATTTCTTGCATGCCTTATGATCAAAACACAAAACACCAGAGCTGGAAACTGACTGCAGTATCTTAAGGCTGCTGGTTTGAAGATTAGAATATACAGAGGCATGTATTACAAAGTGTAGTGCAATCTAAAAGGTACCTGTAATTATCAATGAATCCCGCAATTCTTGTTTTATTCTTTTAAAAGTTCAGCTTCATTGTAATTTCCTGCACTTATACAACAGTTTTTTGCAAGCTACACAACACTATTAGCTTGACTGACAGTAATTCATTACAGACCAACATGATAATAAGCATAATAATTTAAGGTCTTAATTTAAGCATCAATTTGTTGCAGATAATTAGGAAACAATAAAGAAACTGGGAATCTTTAAATAAACCTCTTAACTGATTTTTTTATTTTTTATTTTATCAAATATCTTAATTGTAAAAAACAACAAAAAATTTGTACAGCCTCTCAAAATATTCAGTTCACTGAATTATATAAGTAATACTTTCAATTGTCTCACTTTTACAGATTTTCTTTACATTCCAAATTTGTAACTTTTTATTATGTAAATATAATTATGTAAATTGTTCCTAAATTAAAAAAAAAAACAACATGAAATTTTAGCAGATTAATAGAATGACTTATACCCTTATATCAACCAACATTTATTATTGTGCTTTATATGCTGTGTTCTACAAACCATCATAAATACTAGATATTGCTAAAACACATGAGTGAGGTATATTTTTGATAACTTAATGTACAGCATTGGTCAGTTTTAAAGTTAAAAGCTGTGCAAGAATCATTCTTGCACATGATATACCTGGCTCTTCTATGACCCCAATTTTAGAAAAAAGAGGACCCACTCACAGCTTAAGCGCTTGAGCAACATTATTATGCAATTTTTTGTATTGTGCATGAACAGAAGTAAAGGCTTGTCAGGACAAAATGTCATGAGTGGTTGCTGTCATCCATGAAAATGATTCTCTCTACTTACATAGCTGAACTTGCAGTTTTCACCACAAGTCCTGGCCACAGCTACTTTCAGTGAAATAATCATGTCCATAGCATCCTAGTCACATAATCCAAGATCTAATTCTCCTGCCTCATGTAAAAACATCCAGGTGCTGCTGTCTAAAGTACTCTGTCCTCGCTGTGCAGCCTCGCTGATCTTCTCTTCCTCCTGCTCTTCCTCTCTTTGTCTTAACTGCTTTCTACTCCGTTGTCTTGGCCTGCTTTGTGTACCCAGGTTTATGATGAAAGGACGAGGTTATACTGAGAGGGGCTACTCTGATTGCACATTTACAGAGGCAATAAATTGTTGAGAGAGGCAGCGGGAGGAGTCTGAGCTGGAAGAAAATAGAAATATTCTGTAGTCTGAATTACTGAGAGCATGCTAAGCCTTACATTCCAGCTTTAATACACAAGTGTCCGACTGTTTTCTTTCTTTGCTACTACAGTGAATATGTTTCAAATTGAATTTTTGCTTCAGCAGCTCGGTGAAATTGTTTGATAGCTATATAATATTTAACCAACATAGTTGATGGAATGCTCTGTACTTTTCTAGAAATGTCATGGTGTTGGAAAGACATCCCATGATAATTCAAAAATATTCCCGGTGACCTGATGCAGAGCATGCATGTTGATACTGGCACTCTTAGCTTTTATCTCCATTTCTCTCAAGCCTTTCCACTCCCCCCTTTACAGATAAAGGAAGTGGCAAGCTTGCAGGTCATCGTTAGATTAAGCATGAAGCTGCAGCAGTAAGGTACTTGACCTTGCTGGAGAAAAGTCCAAGAGCAGTTACACGCCCACATCCTTTCCTGTGGGAGAGGACAAGGCAGCAATGGGAAGTGTATTTTGGGATGCTTGTCATGTACAAAATTACTTCTTTTTTTTTTTTTTAAACAGGACTATCCAGCTGAAATGTGGGCCAAATTTCCACAGTTATCTTCAATTTGCAGAGCTTGATGTAGCTGGATCTCATTTTATGGTTTCTATTATGTGATGTTGCACAGAGTCAGTGTGTTGCTATGATATAAGCATGGCTGTCACATGCTTGACATGAATCATTGTGGTTATCAGTGAACAAGAGTTGTTCTGTTTCCCTGCGTAATTGCATAGAGTGGATAAATGTGGCCTCCTCTGCTACTGAGTTGGAAGGTTGTTTGCTGTGCAGGGCATTCAGCTCACTGTCGAATGTATGTATTTCAGGCAGGCTGGAAGGAGAACCATGCAACCTTCATGTGCGAGCTGAAAAACCTGCAGGCATCTGGCCTGACGACACTAGGCCATGCTCTTCGCACGGCCTTTGACCTGCTTAACCTCAACCGCCTCGTATCAGGCATTGACAACTATGGACAGGTATTTGACCCAAACTTCATGTTACTGGATATCTAGTGCACTGGTATAATCTTTTGTTGTAAGAAGTTAATAGAATTATTTTTCTATTATTGAATTTACTTTTAAACAGTCTCAAAATTACTGTAATTATGGTTCGCTTGTAGGTCAATTACTATTACTTGATAAAACTAATGAATTTCTTTAAGTCATTTTACAAACTGGCAATGTTGTAAACATAAGAAGTCCTAATTTGAATACCCTCAGTGGTAAATTTATTGTCTTACAAAGAGCTGAGTAATTGGTTGACACGGGTCCACTTATCTTCTTATTTGAACATGTATTGGAGTGTACTTTGCCCTTGAGGAGAGTCCCCCTTTTAAAAGTGACATTTAGCTGATCTCCAGACTTGTCCAATCTGGCTGTTACATTAAAAAAGAGTTCTCTAAGGAGTAGAAGACTGTGTCAAAAATGTAACAAAGCAAGGAATCTGCAGCTTGAAAAGTCATTACCGTAATTATTTCATTTCCTAAATACTTTCTCATCCTTTCAGCTCTGTAATGTTTCTGTATCCAACTGCAGGCTATTAGGAGATGCTACACACATATAGACCTAAAGCAGGCTCTATCTTCTGCTGCTTAATTCAGTACCAGTTTCATTAATTTACTTAGTTATCTAAATAATAATATCATTATGAGTTATTGTTATGCAGGTGGAAAATTCTGATTTAAAAAAGGGTTAGGGTTAGGGTTACATGAAAAAAAAAATCCATGTCATGTCAACCTCACTGTTTTTCCATCATAATTTCACACTTTGGCTCATATGACACATGGGAATGATATTTTTAATTGCATGTAACTTGTGTTGGATTAATGTAGACGAGAACAAAGAATACTTAACTAAAAGTTAGTGTGTGTAAGTAAGACTCTTCACAGCTAAATCCACACAAAAAACAAAAAAACAAACATAATATTAAAGTAGCAGTGACAGACAGACAGACTGACTGGCTGAGACAGACCTCTCTGATAGAGCCAACATCTGTACCACTATATGTGAGTTTTCCATGGATAAATTTAGCTTTGAGTGATTCTTTTACCTGGAAACAAAAAGAACAGTATTGACTTTTGATTGTGTCTTAATCCACTCTCTCTCGCCTCACTTTAGTTTCTTCAGAGCCCTGGTAAAATACAGAGATGGGTTACCGTGCTCAAATTCTTCGACTCAGCAGTGTGTAAATCTACTTAGGCATACTTTGTGTGTTTGAATTAGATGAGGCTGACCCTGCAGCACGGTGGTAGAAGCCTATGTCCTTAGTGTGTAGCACAAGGACACTGTGCAGCTTACATCCTGAAAGCAAAGTTTACAAGCTATGATACAGTCCATATGAGTGTATATGAATATGCAGTGGCTGATCACAAATGTAATTAAAATTCCACTAAGCCAATCAGTGGGTTCTAGTTGACCTCTGTTTACAGAGTATACCTATATTTTGGCATTACTGTGAGCATGAGAGACCAGTACAGTGTTTTGAGGAGATGTGAATGTTTTTGACAGACAGAGCCCAAGAGAATATTTTTGGTCTGGAAAATAAAGAACCAACGGCGGGTTAGCGAGGAAAAAATTGGGTCACTGTTTACTCAGACTAGGATTTAATTGCTGATGCTGAATGTCATTGGTTCCCTCTCAGGGACGAAACCCCTTCTTCCTTGAACCATCTGTGATCATCACTATCACTGATGGGAACAAGCTCACACACAGCTCTGGGGTGCCGGATGAGGTGAGAACATGAAAAATGCAGCAGTGCCACTATGTTCTGTGCTACTGATACTATCAGCTGTTTTACAGGGTTAACAATACAACCATTCTTAGTTTTAAAGAGAAAGGTTTGTATAATAGCAGAACTATTCTCATATCCTATCACCCATGTCTTTTTTTTTTACCCCTATCTGTTGTCCAGCTGCATCTGCCTCTCAACTCTCCTCTAGCAGGCAGCGAACTGACCAAAGAGCCCTTTCGTTGGGACCAGCGTCTCTTTGCTCTGGTGCTAAGGCTGCCAGGAGCAGCCACACCAGACAATGAACAGCTCGGTAGTGTCCCCACAGATGAGTCTGCTGTCACCCAGATGTGTGAAGTCACTGGAGGTTTGGCCTTTTCTTATTCTACCCCAGAAATTGTTCATTCATTCATTTATTCATTCATTGTGTTTACATTTTTATTTCCCAGCATTCAGTAATTCATTCCTTTTTGATCATTTTGTATCCTGCCGTTTGCTCTCAGGGCGATCTTATTGTGTTCGAACACAGAGGATGTTGAACCAGTGTCTGGAGTCTCTGGTGCAGAAGGTTCAAAGTGGCGTTGTCATTAATTTTGAGAAGACGGGACCAGACCCACTGCTTGTCGGTGAAGGTGAGCATCAGGGTGATGCATACAGAATAGAGCGAATACAGCACTTGATAGTCTGTCCTATCTGTTGTAACTGCTTGATATAAACAAAATGTTTGACTGCACAAGAGCAAATTCAAGTTCATAAAACGTAACCTCAAGAGACTATCTTACTTTAAAGCAAACATATTTTGTTAAGTCACATTATCGCATCACATTTTTAACAGTTCTATCTGAAGCAAAGACCTTGTGGGCAGTAAAACAGGCAAAAGCAGAAGAGAATCTTCTTCTCCTCTATCACCACAATGTACTTTTAGCCTGAAAGTAGTGGTGTAATGGTCTGTGTATTCATCCCAAACCTTTCAGTACAGGGTGTTCAGGACAAATACACGTGTGAATATATTGAAAATATTACCACACTAAAGCAAAGGAAGTTCTCTTAACCACAGACACAATTAAATTGCCTTTGTTCCAACAAAACAAGGAAAAAAGACAACATTTTACTGTCTGTAGAGATAACAAGATATTAACTGATGAGATTTAGGTAAGATTTATTGTTAGGAGCCTAGGTGCTTTGATGGATTTTGGGCAAGATTTTTCCATTTTGTTTCTTTTTGAACAAAATAACACATCAACATAACATGTATAAGCATCATGATTGCAACTCTCGTATCTATCATCATAGACAATCACACACAGACACACACACAAATATATATGTTTATATATATATTAGGGGTGTAACAGCACGTGGATTTGTACCTAATCTACTGGAAATATTACCACGATAAAGCAAAGCAGAACTACTCACCACGCTTTGTTTCCTCCAGGTGATGGAACACTATCACAAAGCCCTGTATGATGTTGTTGAACAATCCTCGCAACCTCTCTTAGCATGTAGTACAGACCAGCCTCACTGAGCTTGACTCAAGCAAGTTTGAGTTCATAAATATGACTAACAACCCAGTCTAACATCAGTAAAAACTAATAGACTAACTAGATAATTAAAATGGAACACAAATCACTAAGATCATTCGACTGAAACATCATTTTAATGACAGTTTTCCTCTTGTATAGGCATACTTTAACGAATTTAAATGTCTAAAATTATGACTTTGTGGTACAAAGAAGAACAGAAGCTGGTCCATGTCTTTTACTCGTGTTTTGTTTAACAATGCTCCCAATCTCCCATTAATTTTATCTATTTGTATTAACAGAGAAATGTTCTATACCGTACTGTTTTACAGATAACTCAGCGGAGTCCACTCGTCCTGTGTCATCTTTTAACCCACAGCCGTGGCACAGCTGTCACAAGCTCATCTACGTGCGGCCAAACCCAAAGACAGGAGTTCCAGTTGGACATTGGCCCATACCAGAGTCCTTCTGGCCTGACCAGAATTCGCCAACACTGGTTAGTTGACACACAGGTTTAGGAATACTATAGTAATCTTCTTTTCTGTTGTCTATAGCTGTTCACCTCTTAGCAGACCAATAGTCCCACACACTTTTACTTTCAATTTGCCCCTTTAATCTTTCCATCTTCCTCTATCCCCTTTATAATCCTCTTTTTCTCAGTCAGGTATAATCAACCGGACTAACTCAATCTGTGATTTCATCTTTATTTTGAAAAACTTTTGCATTTTGTTTGTCTTTGCTGTTACAAACCCGTGTGTCTGTACCATAGCTAACTATGCCTAACAGTTTGTTCAACTATTTCCTGTTCACAGCCCCCTCGCTCTGCTCATCCCATGGTGCGTTTCTCTTGTGTGGACTGTGAGCCCATGGTTATCGACAAACTTCCCTTTGACAAGTATGAGTTGGAGCCCTCTCCACTCACCCAGTTCATTCTGGAAAGGAAGTCTCCACACATGTGCTGGCAGGTAAGGAACATATCAATTAGGGATATAAAAAATCATCTACAACAATTCAGAATCGATTTAAAATATCCCAAAATCGCGAAATAAATAAATAAAACAAATCAGCAGGCTGTCTGCCTCCATTTTATATGCGGGATGTCCCAGCGTCACCACGGAGCCGGCTCTGGAACATACGCATGGCCAGCACTAAAACAAGGCGGAAACTACAATAATGGAGGAAAGAGAGATTCAACCGGCCCCGTCCTCATTGAAGGCAAAGATTTGGACTCATTCTGGTTTTTATCTAGAGCCCTATAAAAAAGTTTTTATTTTTTCCCAAATTCTGTTTTTGTTTGTTATTTATTTATTTTTTTGGGGGGGTGGGGTTAATTTTTGAAATTTTATCATTTTACACAAATTTAACACACATTTTAAGTAATGAAATATAAACAACTTCTTCAGTTACAACTGAAAACTTTAATGCTTCCACACATTTAAGCAAAAACAACAATAAAACAATGAAATATGTGTCCCACAACTTTGGTGGGAATATCAAATCCACTGTAAACTTTATCATTTCTTCTATCCCCATGCTCTTTGGTTTTCCACTGATTACTGACATCTCCATTGAAGAACATGATGGTCAACCTGTTTGTGTTGAGCTCAGTGAGTGACTTAGCAGTCAGACAGCCGCTTCACTGGTGGAGGGTGTGCATTATTAGTGACCCCCTCTGAGCATTTTCCCAACAGATTTGTTCCTTTTTATTCTGGAAAAAAAACAAAAAACATTTATGTAAAATGTCAGCCAGTTCTGTGTTTATAATGAATTCTGTTTTTTCGTGATCACAGGTTTTATAGGGCTTATTTACTGAATACCCAGGAAGACCGAGCTTGACAGGAGCTTCACAGTGTGCAAGGATTTCAAAATGAGGAACCCGTGTTTAACTGCACTACTTTTTTATTAAATTTTTTTGATAAAGAGACACTATGTTATATTGCTTTTATGCAACAATTCCATCTAAGCATGGATAAATATTTAAAACTTAATAAATGTGAAAAAGACACTTTAATGTCTCCATTTGTTATTCTGTCTTGCAAACAGACTGGAGTAGATCATGAGGATCCTTTGCACACCTACAGACTAAAGCAGAAATCATTATGAATCAAATCGTTTTGAGTCGAAAATCGAATCATAGCCCCAAGAATCGAAATTGAATCGAATCATGAGATAGTAAAAGATTCCCACCCCTAATATCCATTCACCCAACAGCTCTGTTGGCTTGCGTCTGCTGTCACTGTTGTTACCTTTGGGAGTTTACTGAAAAATAGAAATTAAGATGTTTCTAATCTTATTCAAAATATGCTTTTTTTTGCTTTACAGCTATTAATCAATTGTGAATTAGTGATGAAATCATTACAAGCAGATTTGCAAAAGTCTTTTGAACCAAAGTTTTGAATGTGAACATCCAAAATGTTCCTTGATGTTTTAATTGTCCTTGTTGTCCTCAGGTGTTTGTTAACAGCAGTGGGAAGCAAAACGACCTTGGACAGCCATTTGGGTACCTGAAAGCCAGCACCACTCTCACCTGTGTCAACCTCTTTGTCATGCCTTACAACTACCCAGCCCTTCTCCCACTCCTTGGTAAGGCAAATGGCACTACACTGTTTTATTAAAGTGACCTTCAAACTTCTAGTTCAGTAGGCCAAGTAATATAATTTAAAAAGCTTTCCTTTTCTGGGGCACTTCATCATCTGTATTTTTTTTTATCCAATTATCTTTAGTCCCAAATATAATCACAAACTACTGGCTTGTAGTAGAGCAACTGCTCTTTCATAATGTTATGTTACAAATAGGTACAGCAGAAGGAGCTGCAGGTGGATCATAAAACTTTTTCTTTCAAATGTCCCACTACTCTTTTTCTCTTTTCAGATGATTTGTTTAAAGTGCACAAACTGAAACCAAA